>NC_051163.1:53359244-53661708 GCF_013339745.2 Dermacentor silvarum
AAAGTTGTTGCTTCTGCAATACTGTCTTCAAAATAGGATCCTTGAGAATATTACAGTATAACTGTCGTTCTATATTTGCTGCTTATACAGATTTACATTGTCTTACCGTTCAGTTAAATGCTGATATAATCTTGTTGCATGAAACTTGGCTTATACACCAGATAAAAATTTTCATTAAAAAAATTATCGTTCATTCTGATTAGATCGATCTTTGATAGGAGGTGGTTTACTGACACTGATATCTTCCAGAATTTGTCATAAGGCAAAGATAGCTCTAAAGCCCCTGTCCTCCGAGTATGAAATACTAGTGTTAGACATAAGCCTTCCGGCCTGTCGGCCATTTTTTGTAGCCAATGCCTATTTTCTCTCAGGTGTTCACGACACGCGCCCTTTGGATACTATCGTTACTACTTGCGGAAAAGATGTTTTACTAGCTGGGTACTTTAACTACCACCATATTAAATGGGGATTAAAAACAGATCAGAGTGGCAATCGCTTATGCAACTGGTCCCAGGACAATAATCTTACGTGTGCAAATTCAGGACGACCTACTTTCATCAGAGGTTAGGTTGCTTCTGCCTTAGACTTGACTTTTGCAAGCTCAAGCATTTCCCTGGCCGCCTGGTCGACTGTTGATCATGCCACAAATAGCGACCACATACCGGTCATTTTTTATATTTTACGTCCAGTTACCTCCTCCCTTTCTAATACGCGTACTTTCATAAGCTACAGTAAATTTCAAAAGTCCTTGCGATCTGCATTGGCTTCTCTGACTGATGTTAGTCTCAAATCGAAAGCACTGAGCATATGTTCTGTTTTAAACAATTCGCGGGAAAGATCTCAATTAGTTATACAATCAGTTTAAACGAATTCTTCCCTTGGTGGAACGATGACTGTTCGCGTGACTAGAGGCGAAGGAAAGCAGCTTGGAAAAAACTGTTACATAATCAATGCCCTCAAAACTGGCTGGATTACAAATTCTATGCAGGTACTTTTAGGCGGACAGTGTTGAAGGCTAAAATTAAGTACGACAACCAGCATTTTGCATTTATTTCTAAATCAAATAATAAACGCGCACTATTTAGTTTTCTATGCTCCAAGAAAATGATTCTGCGACCAATAAATGCAGAATCCGCAGTTTTGTCGCTAGAAGAAATAAAGGATTTGTTGGAGGTAATCGCTAGAGGGCTAGAACGTCACTTTTCTTCCCAACAACCATTATCTCCATTGCTATCCCCATCTGAGGAAGATTTCACCGAAATTTCGATGGCTGAATTATCAGGTGTCTTACTAAGCTTTCCATCAGCGGCTCCGGGCCCCGATGGAATCACTTCGACCATGCTAAAAATTTTATATAAAGAATCACAAGAATGTTTATTAGACATCATCAATTATTCCATCAGATGGGCATGGGTTCCATTGGAATGGAAAATTGCCAAGGTTGCCTTGCTTAAAATTGCCTTGCTTAAATTGCCTTGCTTAAAAATCCGGGTGACGGCTATATATATATATATATATATATATATATATATATATATATCAGACAATATCAGGCCAATCGCGTTAACTTCAAATTTCGTAAAATTGATTGAAAGAGTTATTAATATTTGTGCCGTAAATTTTCTTAATGAGCGATCGATTCTGAGTCCGAAATAAATTGGTTTCAGATCACAGTGCTCTATATGGCAGGCCCATATTGACCTTGAAAGCCGTATTCAGTTGGCACGGCACCAAAGGCAGTATGCGGCATTAGTCACTCAAGATATCTCAAAAGCATATGACAGTGTTGAACATGTGATATTGATCAATCAGCTTCAGAACATTAACTTTCCAAAATACCTTCAAGCATGGATTGCAGAATTTTTAAGGAACAGAGAATTTTATTGCTTCCAAAGCGGCATTTCTTCGGCTAGGTACGCGCAGTCAAGAGGCGTTCCACAAGGGGCAGTACTTTCACCAGTATTATTTAATATTCTAATGAGTTCCATCCCATGTCATGACGATGTACATACTTATGTGTACGCTGATGACATAGCGTTTTTCTTTTTTTTTTCATCGGCAAATGACATCCAAAAACTTTATCAAATATAACAGACATACTTGTCTGCTATAGAAAGATGGCTTGATGCGATGCATCTCGGTCTTAACGTTAACAAATGCTCAGTGCTAGCGTTTCCATTAAAGGACCCCATATATATTTCTCTCTCCTATCATCTAAATATTATCCCACAAGTAGAGACAGTCAAGTATCTTGGTGTGATATATGACGGTTCACTGTCTTTGAAGGCGCACATTGACTATATATTGCAACAAGAGGTGTTCGTGCGGTTGGCTTGCTGCGTAGGCTGAGCAATAGTCGATCAGGAATGCGAAGAGCAACGCTTTTAACAATTTACCGCATGTATGTTCGGCCGGTATTGGAATTTGGATGTGTACTGTACTCTGGAGCTCCTGCATATAAACTTCGCCCCCTTGTTCTTCTGGAGAGGCAGGCCTTGCGACAATGTTTAGGGCTACCTAAATTTGTATCAAATGAAGTTTTACATCTGGAAGCTAGAATGCCATCTCTTGTTACGAGGTTTCGATTATTAGCTGTGCAGTCATATTTAAGACTATATGAATCCCCTATAAGGCGTTCACAAACAGTTTTTATCTCCCAGCCGGACTTGTTTTTCGGCTTGTACCTGGCCACGATTCCACACACCACAAATTATTTTTATTCAAACTCTCCTAGATCCAAATTCGTGAGGTGAGTCCTGTTGTTTACAACACCAATTCCATTAAAATTCAGTATGATGATATTTTTCCTAAAAATGCAAAGGCATTATCTTACCGCATGCTAAGCTCAATCTTAAATGATTACTTTTTGCACGTTCTGATCGAGACAGTTATTGCCACTGACGCTTCTCAAAATGAAGAAAAGTGTGGAATTGGAATATTTTCTCCTATTCTTGATTCGTAGTTCTCTCTTCGCCTCCCAGACTTCGTACCGATCTTTCTAGCGGAATTTTTAGCTGTCGTTCTAGCCCTCCGTAAACTCAATACATCAACATGTTCCACAGTGGTCGTGATGGATTCTTTATCTCTGTGCTCCTCCCTCACAGCTTCCAATAATTCCCCGGTTTCGCGAGCTTTCAGATCGTTAGTGCCCCCTCACTTAGCTTTGATTAGATTGGTGTGGGTGCCAGGGCGTAAGGGCCTATTTCTAAACGAAATGGCAGATTCGTTGGCGAAAGCGTCCCTGAATGGCCCGGTCATTCAAATCCTATCGGTTTCAGCTTTCATCATAAGGGCTAGATTTCGGAGAAAAATGACGCTGCGTGAATTTCACGCCCCTTCTTTAACAAACTCGTCAGATTTTCAGCACTTGTCGCATTATTGGAATAGCAAACTCTGTCAAACGCGATCACTTGAATTCATAATCACTAGACTACGCTGCAGAATTCCATTTTTAAATTTTTACCTAGACAGAGCTGGTCTGGTTCTCTCACCGAACTGTCTCTATTGTGGACAACATGAAACATGACAACATGAAACATTTTCTCATTGTCTGTCAAAGATATTCTGAATTGCGAAAAAGAGCCTTAGAAACACCGTTCCGCCTTCTTAGATTAAAATTAAATGTTCAAAATTTACTATTATTGGGGGCCTCTACCCTTGGGCACAGCGACAGGAAGGTTGTCGATGCCATCCAGGATTACATTGCAGGGTCAGAAAGATTTAGATTGTAAAATCAGGGCTTAGGGTTCCGAAATATTTTTACAAATTTGATGACCAGCTGTTTATTTCTTTTTTTAGTCTTCATTTATTCCTTTATTCTAGTCAAGTTATGTGATATATTCCACCTATTCATTCTCATATGCGTACGTATTCCCAAATTTATGTTTGCAGTACTTTATAAATCTCCTTTCTCATTGTTATATCGAACTATCCGGTTCTTGGCCAATCCCCCAGAGTGGGTATGTGCCACTAACACCACGGCTCTACATATATATATATATATATATATATATATATATATATATATATATATAATATGTCCCACTGCGTGGCTTACACCACCTCGCAACCGCGCGCGCGTCCCCATTTGCTGCGAATTATTTTCGCCTTTACACGCGAAATCGTTGCACACTATGGGTTTGACGCTCGCTCAGGCTTGACTCGTGAAAGCAGCCAAAAGTCATATTACATACACATGGGAGTCGACTGCACGAATCTAATGTGCGCGTGAGAATTAACTCAGCGTCGGAAGTGAGAGCTCGCATTACGCGACCGGACCAGTCAGCGTCAGCCGGATCATGTTCGACGTATCGACAGGGTAGCGACGGAATTAAGTAAAAACATTACTAAACCTTATCTGCGAGAAAAATGCAACTTGAGTACCTTACTAAAATCTAGGCAGAACTCTCGTAGCGCTCTCGTAGCGCGAAAGGCGCCGCATGCTTAGAATTAAGACCACGTACATAATTTTAAATGTGTTTTTTATAATCTGATTATTATCAAACGCCTTAATGATTTTGTTCACTATGTTTATTCAACTTTTTTAGCAGTTCCCTGCGCTACCTCGCCTTCACAGGTGGTTTGGCGGCGCTTGCATTCGCGCCTAACTACGCCCACTTGTGCGCCCATCTCGCGGATGGTTTAAACATGGCGGATGGCGTCGAAGCGGGGAGTGCTGGAGGCGTGGTAGAGTGAGTGAAATAACTTTTATTTTAGGTCCGGCGAGGACGCGAACTCGTCGTGCACCCGGCTAGTCCCACGTCGGGACCGACAGGTCTAGCCCACAGGCCCGGTCGCGGGCACGCCGGACAGCCAGGATTTGCTTGTCTAGAGCGGGGCTACGCAGAAGCGAGTCCCACTCATCCTTGCTGAACTTGGGGTATCTCGACCCGCACTCCCAGAGCATGTGTGCTAGAGTGGAGGTCTGCCCGCAGGACGGGCAGGCGTCGTCGCGATATACGTCAGGGTAAACTTCGTGCAGAACGGCCAGACACGGATATGTGCCAGTCTGTAAAAATCTAAGAGAAACAGCTTTCGCCCTATTCAATTTGGGGTAAGGAGGTGGAAAGACCCTCCTGGACATGTAGAAGAATTTTGTTACCTCGTTGTGAGTAACGGGAGCATCCCTGTGGCCGTAGGGGGGAGGGGTGTCGGCTCTCCTTACAGAGGAAGCGCGGTCGGTGAGGTCGCGCGCAGCCTCGTGAGCAGACTCATTGAGGTTCGGGGGAGCACCCTCGACCGACCCTGCGGGAGCTGGAAACCAGTGAATCGAATGATGCGTGAGAGCATCCGGATTGGAGACGCTAAGAAGACGAGCAGCTTGCTCGGCGATGCGACCTTTCTGAAGAGCCCTAACTGCTGTTTTGGAATCGCTATAGATCTCAGACCCACGACCGTCGAGCAGGGCGAGGGCGATGGCGGTTTGCTAGAATTCAATTTAATTCCGGGGTTTTACGTACCAAAACCACGATTTGATTATGAGGCACGCCGTAGGTGGGGACACCGGATTAATTTTGACCGCCAGGGAATCTTTAACGTGCCGCCAATGCACAGGACACGGGCGTTTTCGCATTTCGCCCCCATTAAACCGCGACCTCGTGCTTAGCAGCTCAATACCATAGCCGCTAAGCTACCGTGGCGGTTGTCCGGAGGCGTGGTAGAGAGGTCGTTGACGTCATTACCGAGCCACCAGCGCTTGGCCACGCCTGTTCACCAAACTCTAAGAATATATAGCTCTGGTGAGAATCAATGTCGATGGACAAGAAGAATGGAAAATAAAAATAATCGATGCATAATACTTTTACACCAGCTATTGAAAAAAAAAAAAGAACGTTCGAAACGTCTCAGGAACATTACCCGCCGTGGTTGCTCAGTGGCTATGGTGTTGGGCTGCTGAGCACGAGGTCGCGGGATCGAATCCCGGCCACGGCGGCCGCATTTCGATGGGGGCGAAATGCGAAAACACCCGTGTACTTAGATTTAGGTGCACGTTAAAGAACCCCAGGTGGTCAAAATTTCCGGAGTCCCCCACTACGGCGTGCCTCATAATCAGAACTGGTTTTGGCACGTAAAACCCCATAATTTAATTTTTAATTTTTTCAGGAACATTCAACTTACGCTTCTTGCATGGGCAATGGTGTTCGTATACGGCATGATGACCATTGGAGCAACGTTGACCAATCTCAGCCAATGGTCCACATGTATTCTTCCCGTTGACTCTCACGCAACACTGGCTGCTCTGATCGCAGTGCTGTGAACTTTCGCAGTCGTTGCCGCTTGTTGGTCCCCAATCAATGTCGTCCTAACAAAAAAATAGGATCAAACAGAATGTGAAACCAGCTAGGCTCGTCTGAAACGCATCAACGCATGCTCACACATTGACCCCACTCCAACACATATCACAATACATATAAAGCAGGCTTGACAAGTATAAGTGATCTCTTGCAAGGTTCTTTATTTTTCGGTGGATAAAGAATGCACGGAGTTATCTGATATTAGAGACATTTGCAGTGCGAAGGTGGTAAAAAGGAACACCATAGAAGACAGAAAGGACGACGGGACAGGAAGGACTTATTTTACTGTCCCGAAAGAAGTGCAACCAAAAAAGTCACAGGCCTGCGTGGCACACGCAGGCGCAGCACAGTGACAGCGTAAGCTGATGGAGCGGCTCAAGAGTAGCTCCAATTTCGGCACCACGCACACCAGGGTCTTTGTGACAAAGTCTCTTCGCCTCGCTTTGATGAGAACGATCTGAACTGTCCGCCCGGCGTCGACGGCGAGCTGCGGCTTGTAATGCTCTCGGCATAGCAGTCTGCTGAGCCCGATGACGCCTGGTTGTATCCGCGCACGTATCTCTACGATTAGCTTCTTCAGCAGCGGTTCGTACCTTTCGAGGAGACGCCGTAAGGTGTACCGAAGAGGCACGGCCGCTGGAAGAGGTATCCAGAATAGGTGGCGCACATCTCACATCAAAATCGCGTGATTGCGCGACTCGTCCAAATCGCATCTCGTTGTTTACGCCTGCGCATGCTGCGTTTGCAGGCACCTTAACTAGATTGCGCCCTCATACTGGCGGAGGCTCGGGTCGTCCAATGGCTGCGGCGACCATCGCGAACCGAAACGGCTATTGGAATGAGCCCATAACAGCTTACGCTGTAAAAATCAGCAGCCCCTCCCCTGTCGAGGAAATGGTGGTAAGAGAAGCTTGTCCTGTGTTTCTCTGGTGTTCCTCGGAACGAACTGCACAGACGAGTACCACGTTGTGCTCGAACCACAACCAGTCACACGCACTGCAGCTGGCTTCGAAGTTACGATTGACAAACTCGCGTTGAAACCTCGCCGTCGCACCGGTGAAGTTGGCGCTAGCGTTGCCGAGGCGTGCACCACCGTTGTCGGGTTCCCGGATGGCAAGACGACGCTGACGTTTCGCCTGAGTTTCGGAAGCTCTCACGCTAGAATCGGCACGTCGACGACGAGCCCTTTCCGGAGCGAGTTCTCGGCGCCTGCTCCTCAGTGGCACGCACCACGTCGGACCTTCCCATCCTGGCGCCGAAACTGATCTGAGGCAAGGGAAGACCGGCGGAGCACGCGCCAACCCCCTTTCCTTCCCTTTCCCTCCCCGTGACACACCAAACGTCCCTGATTGGTCGCGCGCGTCAAGTGATCCGGCGCCGGCGCAACTTCCCCACCTGCTCTTTCTTCCTTCCTTTCTTTCCTTCCTTTCTTTCCTTCCTTCTTTCTTTCTTTTTTTCTTGTCCCTGGCTCATACCCGCACGCGTGAGTTTTTGCGTGACTACAACGCCACCGAATAACGTATATAACGTTTAATAACATATACGTTTTTGCTACGAGGAAACATGTGACACCAGCGCCTCCTATCCACAACCAGCACAAATACTGCCACCATTTTAACGACCAGTATATCCGGAAGCATCAGGTATAAAATGGGACACTTACGCCACTGCTGCTATCTTCTGTTGCGGCAGCACATTTCGTGATCGTGTGCGTAGCAATCAACATGACAGCGGCGAGCAAGTGAACTCTAAAGTACATTTCGTTGCGACGGCTTGCGATAAACAGTTGGTGCTCGAAGCTTCTGCCGCAATTCTCCGGTGCCTCAGGCAATCTGCTCGTTTCACAGAGTCCCCTGCACCATGCAGTAATACATGCGCCAAAGACGACGTGCAAGCATCATTTAATTGTCTAACAAGAATGAGCATGCGCAGCTGACATACTGGCCTCATACTTACAAACTGGCTTACTCTTCTGCTGCACAAATAGGTGTCCGCTGTTTTCCCTCAAGACCTTGCGATGCCTCCTTTTTCTCACCGTATATATATATATATATATATATATATATATATATATATACGGAACATCGCAGCCGGAACACCTTTTTAAAGACAAAACGCTCGAGGCTCGCTCCCTGAAAAGAACCAGTGCGATGAGCGATCATCTCATTGAGATGCCCCGCAGTTGTGTTGACCCCTCGTTGGCACAATATGCGGTGCAGCATCTTCATTGTTTAGAGCAAGCTGATGGACGTGAAGGAAAAAAAAACAATCCTGTACGGCACAGGAGCAACACAAACGACTTATCTACGTATATCCTCCTATATATATATCCTATATATAAATTATAATCCTATCCTATATATAAATTAGAGCAACTGCTACAGATCTGCATGTGCAGCATTAGACAATGTTGAAAGGCTTCTAAAAGAACACTCGAAAGAAAACACTATAAAAGAAAAAAAATTGCGGGGTCTGGCATCCCGAAACTGCACAGAATATTATGAGGCGCGCCTTAGTGTAGGGATCCGGTTTAATTTAGACCACCTGTGGTTCTTTAACGTGCATATGAATATGACCATTTCACCCCTTATCGAAATGCGGCCGCAGAGGCTGGTAATTGAATCCGTGACTGGGTGCTTAACAGCAGGGCGTCGTGGCCACCGAGCCACGGTGGCGGGTCTTGCAGGGCACACAGGGTTTCCTGGGGTTTTTTTTTTTTTCTGCTTTGTTCGCAGGTGCTTTCAATTTGCCCGCGCGCGATGCAGTTCTTGATAGTTGCCGGCCTTAGCATATGCTTCATTTGGTGCCTCATAACTAGTGGTGTTTCCTTGGTTGGTTTTTTTTTTTTATTTGTTTATTGTTTAACGTTGACTACATATACCGGGTGTTCAAAATTAAGCCTTACGCAATTTTTAAAAATCGCCTGTGGCAGGCAGCGTAATTCTTATCGTTGAGCTGGGTTATTCGAAGAGTCGCACATTGGTAGCACGAGAAATCGAAACACATATTCAATTAGCAACAAAGATTGACTAATGAACTTCTTAGTTAATTGCTTTACAACACATATTCTAATTTATGAATTGTAGCCGGTGAGCTTGTCAGGCGTATCACTTGGAATGAATTTCCAGAATGAGGCCAGTTTGGAGATATTATTTCCCAAAGTGTGGGACACAAAACATGGGCGTTCCAGTTACCTTTGTGCTTCAATGTATAAAACAGCATTTTGGTTTTAAAAAAAGTAAGTGGAAAAACAGTGCAGTTTTACGGCGAGTTTGATGGCGCATATCTCCAAACTGGTGTCATTCTGGAAATTCATTCCAAGTGGATACGCCTGACAAACTCACCGGCTACAATTCGTAAATTGCAATATGTGTCGTAAAGTAATTAACTAAGAAGGTAATTAGTGATTTTTTCTTAGGTAGTTGAATATGTGTTTAGATTTCTCGTGCTACTAATGTCCGCCTCTTCGAATAACCCAGCTCAACGATAAGAATTATGCTACCTGCCACAGGCGATTTTTGAAAATTCCGTAACGCTTAACTTTGAGCACCCGGTATATCCCCCTGCCTCAGAATAAACCCCACTTGATAGTCAGCACCCAAGTTATCGTCTTCCGCAAGTTTTATTTGTGAGCGCTGTTAGTTCAACGTGTCCAACGTCGCAATTTCAACGTGTCTCGTACCGAGAAATATTAAGCACTTTGTTTTTGTCTGTATGCATTGCGCTTTGTAGTGCAAGTGATGTCTACGTGTTCAGGTAAAGCGTCTGAGCAGGTCGGAACGTGCTCCAGCGCTGGAGGCCGACCTTCATCATCTTCTATACGTACATATGCCCCTGGCTGAAAACGTCTGCGCCATGGCCGTGTAGGTATTCAGGCCAGCCAGCCACCATACTTGCTCAACTGTACTCGTGGACCCCATTTCCGCCCTTTTCGGAACATTATGCGAGAGGCAGGGGCCGAGAATAACGTGTAACATTACTTTTGTGTGTGTGTGTGTGTATGCCAAAGGAGAAACTAACTTAAAAAGTAAAACGAAAAAAAGTATGCGGATCCCACGCAGTGTGGGAATCGACGTAAGCGAAGCTTTGCATGCTGTTTGCTTCGATTTACGATAAGTGGCGGTGATGTTGACGGCGGATGTGTAATTCGTTCAGCGTTTAGTGCAATACGTGAGTGGCGAGTTGATGGTAAACGTTACCTTGCGTGCACCACTGCTGTTTGTCTTCGCAGTACACCGAACACACAGCGAGATCTGTTTGCTTCAGGCGTGGTCGGGCGCCATTGTTCATAACCTCCTAGAATGTTAGTATTGGCATTGCTTCCCACGGCACATCGCATCGGAGCAGAAGTGTTCAACTTTACTTGAACTGTGGCACTGTACGTGTCAAAACCACAATCATATTATGAGCCACGGAGTAGTGGCAGACTACGGAATAATTTTCACCCCCTGGGGTTATTTAACGAGCATTTAAGGTGCAGACGAGTTTCTCACGTCGCCTAACCTCTCTGCCACGCTCCTGTCATGTATATACACGCTCTGAACCAACCCCCGACGCGGCGTGCAAGGAAACAGCAGCAGCAGCAGTAACTGCAGCAGCGCAGAAGTCGAAAGAAGAAGCAAAGAAAGCTTTTAAAAAACGTGAGCTAAGCGCGTCATATTGATTGATTAAATAAATATTTTATTTGGTAGATGACACTTTGGCATCATACGAATGATACGAAAAGGGATAAAGTCTGTCGGGAGTAGAAGGCATGATACGAGGAGCAGGGTCTACAACCGGTGTATGAGCCCGGATTCTCTGGCAAGCGCCACGAGACACCCAAAGGCTGCTCGACAGTCAGCTAGGTCGCCCAGCGGTCGGATCCATCTCTCGTAGCTTCTGTATTTCTTCGTATACGGGAGTTCTTTTCTTCCCACCGTTTCGTGTGCCGGACAGACATACATCAGGTGTTTGGCATGTGAAACTGTTTTTGAAAGCTGGCTTCGTCGCGTTAATGGTATTTGTGCAGAGAAGCCAAACTTCGCAATTCCTATCATTTTACAGGCATCTTGAGACGAGGGAGATCAGCGCTCGATGTTATCAAGTGGTTCTCCTCCCAAGAACTAAGACTGGGCTTGCTTAGCTTTGACCATCTGGTAAGGAGAAGATGGAGAAGATTATGATAAATTATTATTATTATTATTATTATTGTTATTATTATTATTATTATTATTATTATTATTATTATTATTATTATTATTATTATTATTATTATTATTATTATTATTATTATTATTATTATTATTATTATTATTATTATTATTATTATTATTATTATTATTAAAAACTTATTCATTCTTTACGTTTAGCCTTTACTTTAGGTATTTTTATATTAAGATCGTGCTACTACTCCTGTCTATGCAAGGATGACTACTTCATTATACACGATTTTATTTCATGTATTATCGATTCCTTTCTCATCTGCGATTAATAATTTATTTTTATGTTTTTATCATATTACCACCCGATTCGTGGCCTATCCCCCACAATTGGGTTGTGCTATTAAATAACGGATCATCATCATCTGGCGCTTACCCACAAAGGGGAATTGGCCAAGAATTGGACGCACAGGTAAAGTGCATCGTTGGAACAAAGTGCCACTGCGGTATTTCATTCATTCACGGGCCTTCACGTAGTATGCGACTGCAGGCACCACTCAACAGAAAGCTTTTGTTTCTTTTTGTTGCAATTTTTTTTTTACCCAAAGGGGGTGCTTAGTGGCTGCGGCGTTGAGCTGCTAAGCAAGAGGTCGCGGGATCAAATCCGGGCCGCGGTGACCGCATTTCTATGAGGGGCGAAATGCAGAAACGCCCGTACGTCTACCGTGAACTGGGTGCACATTAAAAAACCCCAGGTGGTTGAAATTAATCCGCAGTCCCCCACTACAGCGTGCATCATAATCAGATCGTGGTTCTGGCACGTAAAACCCGCGAAATTTTGTAGTTTCTTTTTTTAATAAACACACGCAAAGCACACAACTTTCAAACTCAAACTCCACTGCAAACCCCTCCCAACAAGCATGGCCGTCCGCTGTCTGTACACAGTGGTTACGCAGTTGTTTGACAAAGACGCATCGTCGAAGAGACTGGAAGAATGGTTTCGTTCACGGCAACAAACGTAAGCAGCTTGCAGGAAAGCCGTTCCTTGGCGTCTTCTCCTGCACTTCGCCGCAGATGCAGTTTTTCGGCGCGATCACGAAACTCACGTCACTCAGAACTTGCTGCCAACTGACCTAGAAATGTCACCTTCTACTGTCTGCACTCCGATAAATAGTATTGTGCAGTTTTTTTCACAGAATATTTAGAAAAATCACTCGTTTCTACAAGGGCAGAGAAATTTGCTGCGGCTGTAAAGTGGGTCATCTCTTGTCAGCCAACGCCGCAGTGGGTGCAGTGCTTAGCACACGCTTGGCACAAATGTTCATAGTTCACAGCAAATTTGAGTTCTCAAAGTTCACACTTCCTACGTCCCACGAAACGACGGCACAGGTCTAGTTAAAGTGCGCTGCTGTAAGAACAGAACGGAAAGACACGTGTGCGACACAGTGAAGTCATTCTCATTACCAGCAGCAGCAGTAGTAGGGCATTTGTCGCGGCAAGTTATGCTCGGGCCTCATGTCTCAAGGAAAACCCTATAGGCGCTTTCCACCCAAGACCATCGACATACGCGTCTCACAAAACAGCGCTATACAGACTTTTGATTTTTTTTTAACATGGTTTCAAAAAGACAAGCGATGGAGGAAATTAATCGCGGTCATGAAGCCGTGAAAGCAAAAAAGCATAGCAGCGTTTCTCGCATTAACCCCCGATTTCCGCGGTGTTCAACAGAAATGGGACACAAAGCTCAAAAGTGACAGTATGTCTGGCTGTCTCAAGAAGTCCAACTCATTATGCAGACAATGTGCTTGCGTCACTAGACAAGTTGTGTATCACAGGAGGTATAGAGCAGGTGAGCGGGGCAGTAGTAAAAAAGAATCCCATCACCATGAAGACTGATTTTCTCACAGTCAGCCAAGCCGCTTTTCGTGGTGGCGGTTGTCGTAGTGACGTCGACGATCCACGACACTGACAAGCCTACCTAGAAGACCACACATTCTCCATCCTGCAGGCAGTGCGCTCTCATCACTTGTGTGTCACAAGAGAAGCTATTGGCACAAGAAATGTGGTGAGTTTGAACATGACGGAAAAAGACATCAACACGAAGACCGCGTTTCTCACGGTCAACCATTTTGGTGCTGTTCAAATTGACTTTTTTTGCCGTAGCATATGCGTCGGCGACCAACGAGATACAAGCATGTCTTAGAATCCACGTGCAGGGCTTTCTCGTTGAGTGCTCGGCCGCCTTCGTCCAACGGAATGCCCTATACGCACTGACCTGTAAAGCGGCCATTTCGCGAAGGCGCGTACACCACGGTTAAGCAAACGCACACGCATAGGTGGCGCTAGCAGCTGTGTGCACGCCGCACGATGGGGTAGGGGGGAGCACGTTCCCAGGGCAGGTCACTTCGGTTCTTCCTCGGGCCGTTGGCGGCAGTGTGAGACGAAGCGGTGCCTGCTGAGGGAGCTGCTGGTCGAGAAGGCCTTGCTGCAGTCGGAGCACTTGAAGGGCCGCTCGCCAGTATGCGTTCGCAGGTGGCCCACCAGGTGCGTCTTCTGAGTGAACGTCGCCTGGCACTCCTCGCACCTGTAACCAGGACGTTGGGAAGACGCTAAAACAGCAATCTTACCGAAAAAAGGATAAAAACAGGGCGTGAAACGACGACACACAGAAGGAATAACACACACCACGGGCGCTCACTGACCAGTGACAACTGCAGGTTTATTGATCTGGAGTAATAAAATAAAGAGGGGGGAGGGAGGGGTACAACAGATATGTGATCAGCAAGCCGTTGTCGCCAGGTAATTTTGGAGGGGTTACAAAGGCTAAAACTAAAAACCAAACTAAAAACCCGCTCAGAAACACATGCACTTATACACTTTCAAGGTACCTAATCTCTTTCTTCACTGAGCTTTAAGGAAGGGGCGCTTACATAAGCTTCACCCCTTCGGCTGATCGCAAAGGCCTCAGCTATCAGACTGCAATAAATCTGACAAGTCTATTTTACGGAGGAGTGAGGCTAGTGCCGCCATCTTGGGCTGTTAACGCTGAGCAAGGTGGTTGCTTGGGCTAGTTGGTGCGGAGGCATCTTCCGTTTTTGCTGTATACAGGCAGCGTTTTCGGAAAACGCAGCCGTTTTCTGTCTGCATATATATAACCACAAAATTAGCAGTATAGCATGCAGTTCATTCGTATGCATGAAAACGGTTCCACGGACGCGTTCGGTGTTTGGTGACCATGGTAATTTAACGTCACTGCGCACTGAACCTCGAAATGATCATGTAGCAGCCCAAGATGGCGGCTCCCATTAATCAGAAATGAAATCGTCTATTTTTGATTGCTCCTACATAGATACTCTCCCTTGGCTTGATATTTTTAATGAATTTTTCATCGCTAATGAACTCCCCTTTGAATCGCGGTGGCGACAAATATTCGCCTAGCCTGTGTCAGGTACTTACTTGCCGCCGTACCGTAAGCTAGCGTTCTGCCTATATCTGCTTTATCTGACAATAACAATTTTGTTTATTTTCGCATCAGTATAGTGTAATGACACGAAGGGGCGTGCGGCAAAAGCTGTCATTTCGACAGCTTGACAAAGCGGCAGGCGCCCGCATTGGCGTTTACAGCACTGACATAAGCACAATAACCCTGTAACATTTCAGAAATCATACAAAATTTACACGAATTGTGCAAATAACAAAAATAAAGTTGTGTACAAAAAATTACGACATTATGCCATCTTACAGAAATACATAAAATGCAATCCCATATTCCTATACAGACAAATATTCTTGTACAAAAACGTAAAAGAAAGAAGCTCAAGGTGTACATTATTATACATAGACATTTCTGCTTGACGCAGAGCAAGAACGAGAACAAAGAAAACATACTGTTGTTGTTGCCCCCCCCCCCCCCCAAAAAAAAACAAACAAATCAGGACTTTTTGTGGCAGTATATGGCGATTGCGATAAACAATACCAATTACCTGTGACAGTTTTACTGCTAAACAATCGATATGTGTGTCCCAGAACAAGCTTTCTTGAAAGACGACACCCAATATTTTAAACTGGGTACGATAGCTATAGGCGAAGAAATTAGCAGTACGGTTTTATTAACGACAACGTTCTCACTTTTACTGCGAAATATCATAGCTTTTGTTTTGTTTGTATTTAACCTAAAACAATTGGGGCGTGCCCATTCGTCTAATTTATGCAGGGTTGAGTTGGCTTCATCAATTAATTCATCGACCGAATTTCCTATTATAGAGGGATGCTGCGTATCATCAGCGCAAATTATATATTTCGCCACCGAGTTTATATTTATAATGTCATTAATGTAAAGATTAAAAAGAAAGGGGTCCCAAGATGCTACCTTGTGGCACACGGCAAGATAAGGTAAGCGGACTGGACTGAGCAAGATTTATGTCCACTGTCTGGGCACGGTACTGTAGATAGTATTTAATCAGGTGTGCCGCTTCGCCGCGGTATACCATAGCGTAAAAGCTTCTCAATTAAAAGAGAATGGTTTACATGGTCGAAGGCTTTGGTAAAGTCCACAAAAATTGCCAAGGCCAATTTTCCTTTTTCGTCTACTGTGGTTAAGATTAATTCTTTCTGAGCTAATAACGCAAACTCAGTGCTAAGGCCCTTACGGAAGCCAAACTGGAATGGTGGTATAAGCTAGGTTATGTTTTTGTTCGAAATCAAGAAAGCGATCTAAAATAACTTTGCCGGAATTTTTTTAATACAGGAAGGATTTATATGGGACGATAGTGGTCCATCTCATTTCTATTACCTTGTTTGTGCAGCACTATTACACGAGCTGCTTGCATTTCACGAGGCATAACAGTCTGATTAAGAGAGAGGTCAAATATATCAGAAACACAGGGGGCTAAAAGATCCGCAACATACTTATAAATAGGTATAATCTGGAACCCATCAATGTCTTTTGCGCTACTTCTATTAAGGTTAATAATTACATTAGTTAGTTCAATTTCATTGACGGGTTTTTAAAAAATGTGCTTGTAATATAGGCGAAGTTATTTAAGTTATTTTGCACGACGGGCATGTTAACGACACTCTGCAAACAGTGTACCTGAAAGTTATTGACCATTTATTTCTAACTTCGTAATTTTATCTGGAGTCACGTTATGTTTTAAGACAGAATTAATTCCACATAAGCTCAGAACATCCAGCTTCAGCGCCGAAGAAATTAGCAAACTAGTCACGCCTTAATTGCTTTTTAACGCGATAGCGTTAAGCGCCCCGTGTTACAGAAAATCCAGCGTCGGCAACCGGCAGTCAGCGGGTGGCAGAGAAAATCAACCCCAACCACTCCGACCTCGCAGGCCCCCCACGTGGTGCAAGGTTTTGGTGAAGAAAAATTTAATTTCTCACAGTGAAATCCGTCAGAAAAATGGTTAAGTACGAGTTTAGCATTCGGCGTCGGATTCGCCTTCGGATTGTAATTTGAATGAACGAGAAAACCTAATTCTGCTATGAGGAAACTCAAACACACATCCCTCTTCCAGCATTTCTACCAGACCTACAGCCGCGAGTTCGGGTACTTGCGAAAATGATATCCAGATGGCGCTCGCATCCTAGGAAGGTCAAATTGGGACTTCGCCTGCTAATTCGTTTTGGACACGCGCGCGCTTCGGGGCAATAGCAAACAATTAATAAATAGTAAAAAAATGTGCTAGGGCCTTCACATTTTAATATATTGCCCCTAGAAAAACGTATTTCCAGCAATGCATTTCTGTTTAAAAGTGAAGCCGACATTAAGGGGATCGGTGTAAGCTTGGTCTTTGTAAGCTGGCTTTCCCACGTTCAGTGTTGCAGTGAAAGAAGTCTACTTGCCGTATGCGAACGATGCGATGCGAACGAGTCCCGATAACGCTATCGCGTTCTACTCTTAAAGGCGAAGCTTAAGCGTCCTCCAATTTTGCTGTTCTCTCTCCACCTTCCTCTTAGTAGCAGACTGTTACCGTAGCTCAAAATGGAAGCTTTAAACGCAAGCTCCGCCAGGGTCTTGTGACAGGGGTTCAGGCCTCCTATAGAGACACTGGGAAATGTAAGCGGAACAGTGGTTCCTTCACGTTTGCAGAAATTAGGGAACCTACATGCAAGCGCCGTTTTAGGGTGGTGACAACCTTTGTAAGGGTACTTTCCGCCGCCAGCTAAATTGGCAGGTAAAATTTTCCGCCACATATAGCATGTGGGAATGAAAATGGCGAAAAGACCAGCCGAAAGACCACGTTTCCCGCAACCGTTGGTGCCGTGAAACTAATTCAATTTTTAAAATAAACTTTGGCCTCAGCAGCCAAAGACCCATAGCGTGCCTGAGAGCAGCGCATGGCACGTCTACGTTTTAGTTAAACAGGCTTTTAAGCACAGTTTTTATTACAGCACACTTCGAAAAACACCGTTTATATCGTGTGTACAACTGGAAGGCACGACAATGTTTATTGCAGTTCACATTCTTGGCGTGAGAAAATACTACCACGAGCACGACACCGTGCCTTATAACTTGTTGCTTTGTATGCTATGGAAAAAAATGAGTTTGATGTGTTAAAATAAAAGGAAAAGGCAACTATACTCGCGGACAACTTTCTGTGGCAATGAAGGGAAAGCTACGGAGACAAAGCGCGCCCAAGTGAGAGCGCTTCTGAAAAGAGTCCCACGTTTTAATCTAATTTGGTTTAGGCTGGGGAAGAGAAAACATAAACAGCTTATTAGCAACAGTTAAATAAGACAGAACACACCACTGAGTGTAAAAGTTTCCTTATTTTGCGGCTTTTCCCTTCCGCGTCTGGGCAAACGCGAAACCGTCGCACGCGGAAGCTGCGTCGATTCAGCGTCTGTTCCGAGCAACCAAAAGCACTGTCAAACGCTGCCGAACTACTTGGCGCGATAACACATGTGCAGCATCCACGCGCCCGTAGCTTTCCCTTCATTGCCACAGAAAGTTGTCCGCGAGTATAGTATATTAAAGATGTATGCAAGTTTCGTGTGCGCATTGGTGCAAAACTAAATTGAAGAAATTTAATAGATCGCGTGCAAAATGGGTACATCAGAGGGTGACAAAAAGAAAGCAGGAATGTGCCGCATCTTTAGCGAAATTGGGAATCAAAATGGCTACTCACCAAATTTGGCGGTGAATAGCGCTCAAAATTTCGGAGTTGTCACCACCCTAAAACGGCGCTTGCATGTAGGCTCCCTAGCAGAAATACTATATATACGCCACCTATAACGCATAGTGAAACATAGTGCCATAAATCACCTTTCGAAGCATACAAAACGCTTTCTTGGATAGGAACCGGGACTGGTCCCTCACAGATTATTCAAGGTAGGCGTACAAATGAGTGAAGTAGCATCTCTCAATGGAGCCAGATGCTTCAAGCAGCTCCATAGCTGTCATTACACACATTCCTCCTAGCTTTCCAGGTATGCATCCTAATATTTCATTTATATATTAATAAGACTTCGCGTGATCTTCACATGCAGGAACCTATGATGAGGAACTTCGTAGGCGGCGTATGTTTTTTAGTTGATTATCTTGAACGCAGTCAGTGTAAGTGTTTCTTTGTGTTTAAAGGTTTGGTGTTGGGCTGCTGAGCACGAGGTCGCGGGATCGAATCCCGGCCACGGCGGCCGCATTTCGATGGGGGCGAAATGCGAAAACACCCGTGTACTTAGATTTAGGTGCACGTTAAAGAACCCCAGGTGGTCCAAATTTCCGGAGAACCCCACTACGGGGTGCCTCATAATCATATCGTGGTTTTGGCACGTAAAACCCCATAATTTTTCTGTTTAAAGGTTGATATTTATAAGGTGTAAGTGCTTTTTGCGTTACACGTTGATGTGCTTTTCATAAGTGTAATTTCTTCATTCATTACTTCATATGTTTTTAGATGCGAAGCATCTTATGGTCGGGGCTATGTCACTCCCTCCATTCCTCCCTCCCTCCGCCGTGCGGCGTCCACACCCGCACTGCGCATGCGCATCCTCCTCCCCCTCCTCTCCTTGTCTCATCTCTCCTCTCGGCATTCATGCGCATCCCCTCCCCTCCTCTCCTTGTCTCCTCTCCTCTCGGCATCCTCCTCTCTCCGATTTTTAGGACTAGCATGGTTCTCGAACCACAATATAAACATCCATTTTGTTTGCACGTCATCCCTCAATTTCCATCGGTTACGCGCAAGGAGGTTTACAACCTCCTTGGTTACGCGACATAGCGGTGGGACGAACACAACGTACAAGAATCAATCATGCACACAGACGCAGCTGCGCGATGTCGAACGAACCTGTACGGTCTCTCCCCCGTGTGTATGCGTATGTGCTCGACCATGTGAGTCTTCTGGGTGAACCGGCGCTGGCAGACGGGGCAGGCGTACGGTCGCTCGCCCGTGTGCGTGAGCCGGTGCTTGCTCAGGTGGCCCCGCTGCGAGAACGTGGCTCCGCAGAAGCTGCACTCGAAGCGTCCACCGCCATCGCTGCTGCTGGCCGGGTGCTGCAAGCGCCGGTGCGCCGACAGGTCCTGGCGCCGCTGGAACACCTCGCCGCATTGCTGGCAACGCAGGCGGTCGGCACCGGGCATTGCGAGCTGCGGGTACTGCGGGGCTTTTCCTTGCGCGTCCGCTTGCGCCACCGCGTACGGCTGGCAATGGGAAGTCGCCCGGGCTGGTCAGGAACTCGAGGGACTCGCTTGGCGTCAAGTGGTGGCATCCAGACCCTGCTGCGCACATTGGAGAGAGAGAGATTGTGGAGCGGGAGTGAATGCCCGTCTTGGTGGAAAGTGTGCAAGTTATACGAGAGGCGCCGAAAGACACAAGCACATAGGCTTTTCTTTATGCGTCCTTTATACCGGACCGTTTGTGACGTTTGCGTTGATTTCGGCGAGATCCATATGTTCCAACTCGCCGGACTACGAGTTGAATGTGCGAGTGTGTAGGATGAGTGGACGAGAAAGGGGGTGAGTGAGTGAGTGAGTGATAGTGAGTGAGTGAGTGAGTGAGTGAGTGAGTGAGTGAGTGAGTGAGGAGTGAGTGAGTGAGTGAGTGAGTGAGTGAGTGAGTGAGTGAGTGAGTGAGTGAGTGAGTGAGTGAGTGAGTGAGTGAGTGAGTGAGTGAGTGAGTGAGTGAGTGAGTGAGTGAGTGAGTGAGTGAGTGAGTGAGTGAGTGAGCGAGCGAGCGAGCGAGCGAGCGAGATAGTTTTCCGTGTTAAGAAGTGGCGTACAAACAGCTTTAGCGAAAAGGTGAACAAATAAGCACTTCAGGAAGCGAAAGCACGTGAGGAAGCGAACACTTCTGGTGGACTGCAGTAATATACACAGAGCTCAAAATAGCTATAGTACCACGTTAGTTTGCTCTCGAGGCGACACGTTATGTGAAGACATCAAGAGAATTACAACAGTTGCAACAATGCCATCAACAGTGCAGTAGACTCGTTACAGCATGCATACAATTGTAACCCTAAACGGGCACTCAACAGTCAATGCACAATGCGATCATATGCAGCACAATCTAAACGTTCCAACACGCAAGTGAAAATTCCAGTCTGTTTCGAGTATGAGAGGTTCACGAAAAACCACTCCTGCTTCCAGGAAGGCCACGTCACGTGAAGTTGTCGGGAGGTTCCCCACAATCCACCGCACATCCGAGAATTTCCCATCACCTGGAAGGTAAAACAAAGTATATTAATTAATGCATGTAAATTTTCACAAAGAAGGATTTATTAAAATGGGTGTCATCTTTGAAGAAATTTCTCGCAGTCGAACCACCTGCACAGCCAAAGTATCAAACATCAGAATTATGGCATGCAGTTGAGCGCCTCTACAACGAAATTACCTGTATAACGAATGATTTCGAAGGCCCCAACCACTTCGTTATCAAGGCGTTCGACTGCATAAGCCTGTTATAGCGTTATAACCGCGCATAAATTTCAAGTATAGCGCTATTCCGAGCACGTAGTTCCTTCAGCTTGATAAGTCATGGAAAAAAAGATGTGTGATCCTCACGCTATGCCCGAAAACAGATACATAGCCCGACGATGGAGTCCCACACCCGCTCGACGCAATCTGAAACAAATAACGTAGATCGCGTTATTATAAGCACAAACAGATACAAAGCACAATGTGTAGATATCAAGGGCCACAGACATAGCTCATCAAAGTGTCCTGTATAATGTAACTGGTGATCTTGTCCTGTGTGTCTCATACAAGCACCACCTGGCTTGAGTTCTTCACACCTTGCCGGATCGAACCCACGCAAAGCGGCTCGAAGGCGAAAGCTGAAAACGCAGTCATCATCCAAGTGCTGTGACTCTGAGTCATGGTCCGGGAAGTCACAGGCCCCTTGTCCTTGGGCGAAGCCGAAGTCCACTCGCGCTGCACAGAGCAGAATCTTCCCAGGTATCTGCGTCGTGCCCTTGTCTGTGAAAACGTTGAAAACGACGGCTTACCAATCGACGAGTTTCATTTCTTGACGCTGTATTGACCCAAGGGTGAAGATTTCACCCAGCAAGAACGTTCGAACGACGGGAAAGAAGCAGCGCCAGGAGCCTGGCGCAAGCACGCGCTTGGAAAAATGGTGTGACGACGTCACGCACAGCACGTGGCGAAACATCGTCTTCGAAAAGTGACAGTTTTCTTCCCTCGAATACTGTCTCCTACGGCGGTGCATTTTATTGATTTAATGGGCATTAGGAGCGTCTAAATAAACCTTGAGACTATGCGTAAATTTCGCTGTGGTTTTTGAGACACTGTAATCTAAAAGTGCGACGGCCGGTCCCGATTTTTGAACTGCCCGTTCGTGACAGCCTATGTTGCTGTTGTGATCTCTTCAGAGAAACAGGCAGAGGAAGCAACGTATGCAACCTCAAACTTTTTCAAGAGCCCACACACTAGCTCGTGCCAATGCACGAGGTGATAGGGTGCCTCAATACCACGTCTATGTGATTCGTGGAACTGGTATCTCGGGGTCGTGGTTGTTATTTATCGCCCGCTTTTGGATGTGTTGAGGATTGCGTTTATCCTCTCCGTATAGCCTGGATTGAGTTAAAGTTTCTTGGAACGACATCCTACGAGCATAGCTGCAAGGGCAACTGAAGACCTGTTTATTACAGTCTTTATCGTAGAGATCCAATGCGGAGGGAGGATTTGCGCTGTCGTGCTCGACTTCCACGGCGTTTCGGATCGATGTAAACATCACGCGTTTTTTCAATATGGCAGCGTTGTTGTGGAGTGCGCGCCGAGCCGAGCTGCAGCAATGTCACATTACCTCGTGTGTTTCAGCTGTTATTCCCCGTATCTATAAGTCATCAGCGTTGTAGCGATTACCTGTGACAACATGACTCCTCCCAAAATGAAGAAACTTGAGAAACCTCACGAACATCAGCGACTGTACAAATTATAAGTATCTTGTTTATACACAGCCGCCGTGTCACCGGCATTCAAAATCGCGGAAAATTCTTGTTCCACTGCATGTCCGCGATCCGTGTGCGTTTTCCCACGTAGAATGACGTTGTTTTATTGTTTTTTTTCTCTGTTCACGTCCCACCAGGTGCTGTGCATCACGAGCATAAACTTCCAGCGTCAATCGCTAATTGTAAGTGAAACTTGATTTTGCCGTCTGTTGGCGACTGGTCTACTGACAGTTCTCTCGCTGTGACGCGTTTTTTAGAAGCGACAGTTAACCGCACGTTTCTTGACGCTCCAAGTCGGTGTTGACAGAGGTGTTCCTAGTTGTTGCTAACCGGGGAAGGAGTTTCGGCCTCTTCGCTTTCGGCAAAGCGTCGCGATCGCATCTTGAAATGGGCTGCAGTGGCAATCCATCGATTCGCAGCTTCATATGTAATTTTAGGCGACAAGCGTTGTTTGTAATGCTTGTCGATAACAGTGCATGACCGGTTGTTGTTGTTTTTTTTTCCTGTGTTTTCAGGGTTTTGTTGAGTTGACCCTGTTTCCTACCAAGTCCGACCTGCGATGGATCAGGATCAACTGCAAGCAGAGCCATATCCTTCGTTGTTGTTGTTTTGTCGACGTTCTTTATTTGTGGTCATATCACAATGTGGCACCATTGTAGAATTGCAACTGGAGGGCAGGTTACTTTTTGCTGAAATGAAAAATATATTGGCGGAGAAAAATTATGCAGATACAACGCACTTGTATATATATATATATATATATATATATCACCTCTGTACGCAACTCTGAGCTACTGTTCCCCCGGTCTCACTGTACGGGTTTTGACATAGTATGCCACTTTCGTTTCAAGTCCAGTTGGCCGGCTTTGCTTGTATAAAGCACTGTTTTTCATGCATGGCATATCCTGTGCTGCATGTTAACCTGGTGGTGTTGACCGATAGCAAATTGTGTTCCAAGCTTGAAATCAGAATCGCGTTCTTCGCTCTTTGCCGGCCTTAACTGCGACGCACGTGTCTACCGGGTCCGCGTCAACGACCAATTCGAATGTGCATTCCAGTACAATGACCCAACGTTGGACGTGTGCCCGGGAGAAAACAAAGTGTACGTACATCACCGTGCTTGTATAACCTACAGGTCTGTGAGAGGAAAATGTGAAATGAATCGAGGAGCATTACTAGTGTTGCCTTCATGCTGCTGTCAGCAATGCATAGGTTGTCAGAATAAGGTGGGACACTCACTCCCACTTCCTAATAATATTTTTTTCAAGCAGTGCACTCACGCTCATGCCAACTCACACTGGCGCCTACTTGCTATCACACATATTTATACTTTATTTATTCACACCCATTCATACTTGTGTCCACTCACTCTTACCGGCATTCCCATTCATACTCGCTCCTACACACACCCTTCATCACTTATGCCTGTGAAAGGAGTATGATTGAGCATGCTGAATAATGCCTCGAAGACCTTATGTTGCTTACATTCTCACGTTGCCACACATTTGCTTCTGTAAGCTCAGTCCCGCTTTCCTTCCATTTTCGTTTATTAGACGGAACATTGACACCTTCTCGGCAGCCCACATGGCAGCCGTTAAGTCATGTCGACCCTGGCTACGGAAATGGAGAAATTTCTGTCAGAATCCCCTCAGAAGCTTCTCACCTCGTCCAGGGTAAGAGCTTTAATTTCAGGATGTAGCTCATGACCTTTTGTGTTACAAGAGATGTGACAGCATTTGGCAATGTCTTGCAGAGGGCAAAGCTCTGCGAGTCAGCGTGGAGTTCTCCTTGGAGAAGCCGCAGGGTGGCATACACTTTGTGGTACCCGAATGCGAGGGAACATTTGCTGAGGTGAGCTTGAACATTAGCTGTGTTAATTCCCTTCTTGTCTTTGTCTGCAATTCTGGCCAAAAATATTTAATTTCTTTTTGATTTTCAAGCTGGCACTATTAAAGCCATCATGAAGCAGCGGGAATGCAGTTTACTAAATAAATATTGCAGCTTCAAGCATGAACAGAGGCTACACATGTACTAGCTATGCTTTGGCAGGGACTGGAGCTTTTACTCCATCACTTGCCATTTCTCACTTTAAAAAGCAAAGCTCCAATTGATGATTACTGTAGCCGCTGGCAACCTAAGAATTCAGTACGTGCTCCAAGCACAAAACTGCACCGAACTTGCCCTCTATGCCTGTATACTGCAAAATGTAGTTTGCAAGAGAGACACCGGTATTGAAAGAAGTTCACCTATACCACAACATTGTGGGAATGAGCAAACATACTTTTCTAGTGCATCTGTATGAATCCTCTTTGAGTTGGACAGCAGTGTAATTACCACTGCATTCTAATACGGGTGTCGCACGGCGCACATTCAATCGCGATTAAGCGCAATCCGGATCGAATTTCTCTGTCGTGATTGGCTCCTTTGCGCAATCTGCGCGACGGAGCCAATCGCAATCGATAATTTCGATCCAGATCAGGCTTGATCGTGATCAAAAGTGGTCGTGTGAAACCGGTATCAAGATATCACCAGCTTTCCAGCTGCAGTAGTGCATGCCCACACCAGTATCTTTTTGCATGTTACATGTACATGTCGAACCAATCTGCAATGCCATGCTCACAGGGCTCAACACGAAAAAACTGCATCCCACTGAAATTTGCTTCTAAATCAGCATGCCTAGCATTGTACAGTGCTGCCAGCTACGACCAATAGTGTGAAGCAGATAGTGCAAGCCCTGCATGTCTGAAACACTGAAGGCATAATTGGTAACAACAGAATTGTTGTTCGTCCTCTTCTCTTGTGTTTTGCTTGGCACCTAAATCACCACAATAGTGACAACAAGCTGTACTCCTCCAAAGCAGTTCCGTGTAAAATTACTAGCTGAATTCAACCAAAACACATACGGAGCTCTATATTTTCGGTGCTTAGACGACCCAATCAGTAGTAGGTGTGTTTGTGATGATCTAGGTTGTGTTCTTTCTTATAATGGAACAAGCTAAACTCTCTAAGTTACATCTTAATTCAAGACGGCATTCTGAAGCTGCGCTACTGCTTGCAGTCTTAAGAAAATGCAAGTAATGCAAGCCTGTTCTTCATGCCATCATGTTACAGAACACTGGCTATTTGTATTCTTCCCAGCCCGTGACGAATCTAGCCTCAACACATGAGAAATGTAGTCAGAGAG
Organism: Dermacentor silvarum; assembly: GCF_013339745.2. Classification (NCBI taxonomy): domain Eukaryota; kingdom Metazoa; phylum Arthropoda; class Arachnida; order Ixodida; family Ixodidae; genus Dermacentor; species Dermacentor silvarum. The sequence goes on from NC_051163.1 coordinate 53,385,281, forward strand.
GAAACAAAATGTTCGTAGGCCTTCGAAAATATTACAGCATCTGCTAATAACAAGACTGCTTCACTTGCAACTTAGGCGTCGTTGATTGCACGGTCCTGCTATGTGGTGGAAAGCCCTATGTCTGGAAAGCTAGTGCAGCGCAAGGAAGAAGAGCACATGAACACACAGACAAAGTAATGTGTTTGTGTGTTCGTGTGCTTTTCTCCTGTCTTCATCTTGTTTGCGCTACACTCATATTCCAGGACGCCATACCGCAAGCCTGCTTCACAACCTTAGTCTGGAAAGTAGCATGGTCATTGCATGGCCGAGCAGTATGTCACTTGCCCTCAGCAGAATAAAATCAAGGCAAATTATGATAATTATTGTTCCAAAGCAGCACTAGGGCTCGGGGAACATGCAGCCAGCACAATCAGGGATCGAACTCGTAACCTTGAGCTCAGCAGCAAAACACCGTAGCCACTGAGCCGCCACGACAAGTACAGTAAAAAAAGGACATTTTAATGACGAGGTAGCTAAGGCAGACATGCATGCACACTAGGATATGGCAGATGAGTGACATTTTATTGGCTGTCATATAAACACATGGCACGTACTAGAATGGCGGCAAAAATGAGATGCGACTGTCAGCTGGCATGAGCGTACAAGCTCACTCTGGTGGGTGCTTTTCGCTGCAGTCTTGACCTGTCGAGGACGGTAATTGTGCCCATGCTTCAATATGCTTTGTGACATCTTCTGCAGCGTGGTGTCCATCTCTTCACCTATGGCCATGAAAACTCTTCGAGGTAGGTTCTACTTTTCGTGGCCATAAGACATTATATAGTGAATGAGTTGTCCAGCAGTGTCTGTATGAGTGAAAAACCTTCAAGTTTAATGAGATGCCACTAGTTGTGCTGCTGGCAAAGTGTGGAAAAAAGCAGTCTTTGAAGCCAGTTTTATATGAAATATATTTGGAGTCTGCATAGATGAGCTGGAGGCATACACAGAAGTGAAATGCATCAGTTGACACACGAGTCTCATTAACAGCCAACTGTAACAAAACTTTGGACTGTGTAAAAAGTCGTTTCAAATAGTATAGATATATATATCAGACCTTCTGCAAAATTTATGTACGAAGTGCGAGTGAATGTGTCGTGAAAAACTAACAAAGATAGACATTTTTGACACCAAAACTCAAAAATAAACAGAGCCATTATAGCTCACTGGATATGATACATGACCTGGACCATTGAGAAACAGTGCAGCATGTAGACATGACCCCTGAGATCAGGCAGCACCCACAGCATACTAGCAATCTCGGATGCCAATCCGAGATTGTCAGCACTGCCGTGGACAAAGAATTGCATCATATCTGCAATCAACCAGGGGACTACGTCGTCTGCTCAGGTGCTTTTCAAAAGCTGACGATAAGAAAATCAGACAATTTCCAGCCCTGCAGCTTTGCCAAGATGCTTCAGTTTACGACTCATTCATAAGCAATTTAGCCAAAGTGAAATTTCGTTGCACTTGGAACTGGGCAAGGTGCGCTATGATATTTCCGTTCATTTCTTTTATCGTGCTTCATTCTTCTGTAGCTGTTGTTCAGAGGCTGTTGAACATTGTTGAAAGACTGCCAAGCAAGTCAATCAAAATAGTGTCACACTAATGCTTAGCTTATGACTTCTGTGTGCATTGCACCTGTATTAAGTGTGGTTTTAATCACATGTGAGGTATTAGCAAATTTAAATAAAAAGAGCCATGGACTGTACTAGTTACTGGCAGGCTTTCAACTGATTTTGATGAAACAAAATGAAGGCTTTTATTCTTTAATTTACGTACACTGTGGCCCACTGTTAAAGAGAGCACACTTTTATTCTGCCATCAATCATCACCAAGATATGCCATAAGTGCCCACAGACTAATTGATTACATTAGCCACTTCTTTCTGATGAAAAGGGAACAAGTGTTGAGTTATATTGGATTGATTACTAGTTAGGTATGGCAAAATTACGCTGCTTGGCTCTGTGTTTCACAAGTACACCAACAGCAACATTGCCAGACCAATTTGGCTTCTCAGTCTTTGGGGGAGGAACTGGCTAAGGTAATCGATTATGCTACAACTGCAAGTTCAGATTACTCATTAATTAATCTATTTTTTATTTCCCGGCTGACTGTACTGTTTGTTAACTTCGCTGAGTAAAATTAATCAAAGACTGATCGGTTACTTGCAGGCTGTGGTTCCCGTGCATGGACTCGTATGCAGACCCCTGCACGTGGAAGATGGAGTTCACGGTGGACTCCAACATGATCGCTGTGTCGTGCGGGGACCTTGTGGAAACTGTGTACACGTCGGACATGAGGAAGAAGACATTTCACTACAACCTTACCACGCCTACGTCAGCACCCAAGATTGCACTGGCTGTAGGGTGAGGCTCTGGAGGTGCCGTCCTCTGTTTTGTGCCCAGCCTTAACCCGTAGCACAAGGCACCAATGACTGTTCACATTGATTTCTCATGAGAAAGCTACATAAATTAATACATTTCAGCTGCGAGGAATTGGGACCATGTTTAGGCTACCCTTGTTAGCATTTTCGAATTAACATTGTGTGAGGCAGTGACTACTTGGCATTCATATCATATTGGATAAGTCGTTTCTCTCTCTATCTGTTTTTGCTTTAATGCTTAACATTGTGATTATCCCCAGAGTCAATAGACATGTGATGTTAGCCTTGCCATCTGTGAACTTGTTTGTTGCTGCACTTTTTTCACTTTTCTTTTTTAGTACCCTCACATGCCCCTCAGGTTATGCTCCTCACATTACTTCCAATTTCTTTAACTTGTGGTTTGGAGTATAGAACACTTTATCGAAAGATTTTTTTTTTTGGGGGGGGGGGGGGGGGGTTAGTTAATTGGCACAGGGGCATGAGTTTGAAATCCAGTGGTAGTGATTGGCAAGAAATGTTTTGTTTTTGTTCACTTTATGACGACGTTGAAGCTGCTGGCCACTTGGCTAGGGTAAATCTTACAGCTGCAGTAAAAATGGCACAAACGAAAGAACCGGAGGCAGGCCATGTGACTTAGTCTCTGGCAGAGGTTCTTGATTCTGACTATGGCTAAGGAATGAGACAAATGTAATTTGGGAGTGTTTTTGAAATCATGGAGCTTCCTACCAAAATTACTTGAGGAATTCTGTGCAGCATTCATTCAGATCTCACAGGAGTGATGGTTATGACATAGATTGGTATGGGATTTTCGTGCTAGTGGCTTCAGACATTCTTGTGGCTTTATTCAGTATGCTTTATCTGCCTTGATTGGCCTCAGTTACTAAGCAGTCCTATTTTACTAAACTCAGAAGACAGTAAGACTCTATGCACATGTACAATCATTGCAAACTGCTAGCATTTATAACTCAATATTTTGTTGAAGATCAACAATTAGCAAAGTTGCAAAGCCATTTGAAGCCAGAAGGATGAAGTTTAGAGAAATCCATGTAGTACTAACCATTATTCTCATGCTGGCGGAACCATCATGCTTGCAGCTTTCATAAACACCAGTGCCAAAGTTCCCTGTAGCATAGTAATTTTTGTAGGAAACTATTATTGACATGGTGGGGAAAAAAATTCCTGCTTAGAGAGGATTGCTTGCCGCCTCCCAGCATTGCCTTGCAACATTTAATTTGCTCCTTTCTTTATTATTACTCAACCATTAAAAAAATTCTTGAGAGAGAATGTGTTCTAGATGCTGCATTACTACTGCCATTGTATAATTACAACATCAGACATGGTCAACTGAGTGACTGCCTAATGTAAAAATTGTAGCATAGCTATTTTTTTACCAGTCATATGGCATATACAGCATGTAATGTTGGGACAAATAGTATTCGTATTAATTGTTTTATTCACCCGCCGGGGTTGCTTAGTGGCTACGGCGTTGGGCTCCTAAGCACGAGGTCACGGGATCAAATCCCGGCCACGGTGGCTGCATTTCGATGGGGGCAAAATGCGAAGGCACCCATGTACTTAGATTTTAGTGCAGATTAAAGAACCCCAGGTGGTCCAAATTATTCCGAAGTCCCCCACGATGGCATGCCTCATAATCAGATCATGGTTTTGGCATGTAAAACCACATAAATAATTTAATTGCCTTATCTGTTGGATAAAGGTGGTGTCGGTGCCAACATGAGAGCCATGTAGTTCCCACCAGACCTCTTTATTAAGGAAACTTGCGAGCACATGGGCCTGATGGCAGCAGTCTTAAAACATTTCACTCATTCTTTCTTTACAAAGGCCCTTCGAGATCTTTGTGGACCCACAGATGCACGAGGTGACACATTTTTGCCTCCCGCACCTGCTGCCCCTCCTGAAGCAGTGCACCAACTTCCTCCATGAGGTAAATACAAGCTTAAATATTCCCACGTCACAGTGGCTTGTAATGCAGGAGTTTCTCACATCTCTTGTAGTATGAGTAAGTTGATCGGATATCACCAGTATTAGGGATCACCATACCTCAGTTAATCTGCTCATGCGTGTTCACATAATAAGGGACCGCCCTAATGTCTACATTGAATAACGTACTGCAGTGGAACTTCGCTGATACAATTCTGCGTAATACATTTATCGGGATGATATGTTTTTTTTTCTTTTCCCGATAATACGATTTGGTTGGATAATACATTGGATGATACAATTTTCGAATGATACGCTTTATTTTCTGGTTCCCGTGAAGACTGAATCAAGGAGGTTCCGCTGTATGTACTTGGTTCATGCACTAGTGCCACCTATGCGTCCCACGCAACAAAGGCACTTTTAACCTACCTGGGAGACCCTGGTCTCAATGAGATACTTTAATTAGTTGGTATACTGTGTGTTGTGGTTTACTTTGTGTATTTTGTGTGTCTGTCACCTGCACCATGCATATAATTTCATTTCTCATTATTCCCACGTGGAGTAGCACGCTAGGTGTGCCACCAGGATAACGTCTCCAAGATTAATTTACAAGCTCCTCTCTCTTCAGTATTGATGTTACATTTACATGTGTTGCACCAGTCTTGCACAGGCATAGGATCATGCAATGAAAACACAAGAAATGAAAAGTAAAAGTTTAGAACCACTGTTGTCACCTAATCACACCGTATGAAACCACCGTTACTTCTACGTCATATCAGAGGCATATGTTATGCTCAAATAATGTAACTCTTTATCAGTGAGGGCAAATGAGGGTACACCTATAAGCGTATTGCCACATCGTGCCATCTTTGCAGCCTCGATTATTTCCCTTGTTGTTCTTATGCCATTCTTGTACACAATTACGCAGCCTTCAAAATTCAGTCTGCAGCCACAGTCTCTGCAGTGTACTGCCAAATGTCCTTCTCCACCCTTCTTCATATTATTTTACTGTTCACTCAGGTGTTCATTCATGCAACATCCTCTCTGCCCAACATAGTATTTGTCGCATGGCAGCGGAATCCTGTACATGGTGCCTTCTGTGCATCCGATGTACGACTTTCTCTGTTTGGTTTGGCAGCCACATGATACTACAGTAGAATCTCGTTGATACGATTCTGCATTATATGTTTTCTTTTTCCTTGTATACGAATTTTTTTCTTATGTATGATTATATTCGGATGATACGTTTTACTTTCCGGTTCCCGTGAAGATTGTATCAATGAGATTCCACTGTAATTGTAGGCAAGAATGGCTTAAGAACCACAAAAGAAATAATCGAGGCCACAATGATGCCGCAATGTGGAAATGTGTCGGCAGACGTGCCATCAATTGTCAACAATGATTAAGAGATTATTTGAGCATGACATATTCCTTTAATATGACGTAGAAGTAACAGTGGTTCTGTGGGGTGTGATCAGGTGACAACAGTGCTTCTGTAATTTTACTTTTTATTTTGCCGTTTTCATTGCAGTCTCTCTTTTCTTTTTTAGAATAAAATAAGTTAGAAGTCAGCGCTGTCTATGTTGTTTCTTGTCTCTGTCTATGTTTGGCTTTGTGCTGTACGCACATCCAGAATGGCTCACCAACAAGCCCAAACTTTCACCATGCCGAGCAATTCGCATTGATACAGCACTTGGTAAAGGAAGAAAGGCGCCCAGTAGGCTCTGTTTTTCAAGTTGTCCCTGTTTAATGTTTCGCCACTTCTGTAACACTTTAGCACAACAGCTCAGTGTGTTTACTTTCTTCATTTTATGAATTCACTTTGTTCTTCGTCTAGGCTTTTGAGTTCTACGAGGAACTCCTGTCGAGTCGGTACCCGTACTCATGCTACAAGCAGGTGTTTGTCGCTGAGGCCTACGTTGATGCAGACCCATATGCAACGTTGACCATCCTGAGGTGAATGCATTCGCACGCTGCTAAATTTGCATGAGCTTCGATAGTAATGTTGTTGGAGATGTGGCACAGTTCTTACTAAAGTGTCCATTGTAGAACAATGAACTTGTCCGTTGTTGAATAATGAACTTGTCCATTGTTGAACAAGTAAGCTGCGCTGCAGAGTCTAAGAAAATGTGGTGCCCAGTGATGGCGTTGAGTGAGTTGTGTTTCCTCATGGTTCACAAATGACCAGACACGTGTCGGCGTTGGTGCCTTTAAAATTTTTGAATAATGCTTGTGGCAGGGGGAACGAAAGGGCATTATGTGGATTCGTTAGGGTCAAGTGCCAGCAAAAGTGTGGCCATGACTGAGATGCCTGTATCTCCACAAGAATGCTGGCCAGTCAGGTAATAAGTCTTAGCAACTGCCATTCTCTTTAAAGTAATAATTTTTTTTCATCGAAATGATTATAAAACTGGAAATTGACTCCTTCCTGCCCTGCCTAAATTACCACCCATTTGTCACGAGCATTGGCACTAGTCATTGTCAGTGCTGAATGTCAGCAATTTCTCCTGAGCCTAGCCACTGTTGATGTCAGCGCTGGAGTTGTTAATTTGTTTTTTGTACTTGTTTTTCGACAGTGTCAACCTTCTGCATTCGAAGCACATCATCGACGAAGCATACCTTTCACGCAAGATAATGGCCAAGGCGGTGGCCGAGCAGTTCTTTGGCTGTTTTATTGCTATGCACACCTGGTGAGTGCTTGGAAAGGTTTGAAAGTGTTAGTTTTTGGCCACTGTCATTGATGACAGATTGTGAAGATTAGAACGCTTGTCACATACAGGTACTGTGTGCGGGCTGTGAGCACAGCCTCTAAGACATCTTATCGAACTGTGTTGTTTGGCAAATTAATACATCTGTTGTAAGTTAAGAATGACTGCGAATTAGTAACAGGGATAATAAAACAACACAGTCAAATAAAACAACTCACTTACAGTCGATCCTTATTGGAAAACTTTGCATCAATATGCTACCTGTTGGTTTCCTTTAGTTCAAGCAAATTCTTTAAAAATTGCTTGTGACAAATAACGCTGTTCTGCCTTTTTATGTGGATTTCTGAAAGAGCCAGAAATTGTGCACATGTGAAATTACAATGTCAAGGTGGCTAATTTAAAATATTCACTAATTAACATTTTAACTATTCACTTTGGACACATCTCATTATTGCAGAATTAAAGTGGAACAGTAGTGAAGTCATGTCTGCTTAGCACAAATCATGAGACTGGCACGACGTTCACTATATGCGACCTTTGAATGTGTTACAAAATATGTTGGGTTCCAGTCAGTTTCGCACAGGTGTTTCGATAGCAGTTCAAGATAATCTTTGCTGGAATGCCGATGTATTTTTGACCGAACTTTATTGGATGGATATCTCGAAAGGGGTGATAGTTCAGAATTTCTGCTAAGCAAACATGACTTCGCTACTACTCGACTTCGATATCTCACAATTTCAATGTGTATCTCAGAGCAAATGATTAGCAAACCGTTTTGATTAGGTACCTGGATATTGAGATTTGTTGAGCAAATAATGTTCACCTACTCATGGAATCCACCTGAGCATGCCGAATTGCGCTAAGCTCTTTATGCGACTCTTTTTAAAATCATTTTATTAAGAAAAAAATTTCTAGGGCACCTAAGCACTTTTTATGAGTTGTGAATGCGAATGAATTAATGTCCAATTGAACGCCACTGAGTGGTCCTTCGTGTTTTGCACTTTGAGTAATGTTTTCTAGTTATTCTATTAAATTGGCGTGGGTTATTTTCTTTTTTACGGTTTCTATGTTAGCATGTTGGCTGTAGACAGGAATCATTTGGACGATATTGCTGAGAAATCAGGGGCATTTATTTTCACGCAGTGCGTTCGCTAATGTCTGTGGGGAGAGTCAAGCTGATGATGTATTCTTTGGTGGCCACGATGTCTTCATTCCCATACAGCTGGTCTACTGCGAGCCTCTTCGCTCGTTTTGCCGCGTTCTTCCGCTCCCTTACTTCGTCTGCGGTGTAGTGGCATGGACGGCATTGTTTCGCTACTGCCAAGGTTGCCGCCGCCGCTGATGTAGATGCTTCGGACTTCATAGCGGTACGTGCTGCCCGAGCCAGCAAGCAGCAGCAGCCTGCAGTGCCAATGCCGCATGCCACCGATGTCCTGCGTGACGAGAGACCGAGGAAGCAGCAGCGGCTACCAAGGCCGGCAGGCGTGCGCAGCAGCTAAGCCCAGTGGGGGTGAGAGAGAGAGATACGGACTGCGCGCCAGGCTTCTGAGAGCAAGAGCAAGGGTGACGGGGCGTCGCGGCGATGCCCTCTCCCCTCATGCAACGCCTGGCCCGCTACCGATAACTTTTGCCCGCTCTGCTCCATCGAGGTGTGCTCATGACATGGCATGCTCGTGACGTGGCATCGCAGCCAGTGGGAGTTGAGGTTTTGTTTCAGTGCTACAGACACCGGCTTTTTCACTAATTGGGCCATTTGATGCTTTCGCATCAAAGAAAGCCTTCAATACATACGTACCCTAGTATCTGACACATGTGCACAGTGAAGGTTAACTGTTAGCCATGTATAATCAGTAATGCATATTGGTCACGCCAAATTCACATTTCCTGAGCAGAAGTGAGATGTCACTAATACGTGCTTCACCATTGCCAAAACTTAATTACATCGTTGGCAGCTCGCATGCGACATTGTTTTTGCTTGTTCCGAGTGCCCTAATATGACTGAACATAGTATTAATTGGTTATTTTGTTTAATAAATAGATAGATAAATAAAGGAAAAGGAAAGAAACGAAAATTGCTGCTGAAGCAGCAACTGTCTAGCGCAGGCTACTGACACCTGAACCACAGTCAGCAGTGGAGGGGGGAGGGGGAGGGACAGTTAAAGGACAGGGAAATAGCGTAGAGCAAATGAGAACTAGTTAAACATTACAGCGTAGCAACTAGGCAAACATATCCATAATTCGCTTGTGAAGGGACTTCCTCGAGAGAGTTTATCACCCGGTCCCACACACCGGCATTGTTAGGTCACTTAGAGTAGCCAGGAGGTGAGTCCCGACTGCAGCTTGCATGGGCGCTCCTCACAGGAGTGCCTTGCCCACGTGCGTTCTCATCCTCGTTAATTTATGCTCATATCTAACCACCATAAATATCTGTAGACTCATTCGTTTATCTTATTCACAACAACTCATACATCCCTTACGTAAGCACTTACTGGAGTTGTGAGTACACAAAATGTCGCAGTTTGGCCCAAAAGGCGAAGCATCGATTGCAATAGCAAACTAGTGGATAGTAGTTTTATCAGACGCATAAACTTGTAAACATAGGCATACTAACTAACTTAACAAGCATGGTGTCACGTGCGCACAGGCAAACATGAACGCATCTCACTCGATGACCGCAGAAACTCGCTTTCAAAATGCTGTAGTGCATAAGCGCGGCAGCTGCAGCGAACAAATTGACCTTCGTCCCACCGCTCACATCAATGCGAACTAAGACATTAAAACACAGTGCGGGGAGAGAGGACTCTGCCCCCGCCGCAAATGACTTTCAAGATTCAGCCGCCCTTTTGGGAGCGCGCGGTGTAGTACACATCCTCCCCCCTTGGAGCCTTGTAGCCCGGCGGGCACATGCGAGCGCTCGGGCGGCATGGGGTTAAACGCCCCGCCCCCCCCCCCTTCCTTCCCTCCCTCCCTCCAGAGCATTGCACACCACTGGAAGACAATGCGCGCTTCCTTCTCGCTTCGTTTGCTTGCGTGCGCGAGATTGAGTCACGATCACCGGCTCACCCTCGCAAGCTTTCACTCGTACATAGAGCATACGGCGCACGGCGACGATCTTATCGCCCTTGGACTTTATACGGGACCTCACAGCGACGGCAGTGCCTATGGCAGAAATGCGCCTGGAGTGCCCATATAGTTGCTATCGCAATAAAAGAAAAGCAGGATTGGTGCACGTCAGAGATGATTTTTATTGAAGTCTTGGTATCTCCTCATCAGCAGCTTTGAAGTGTGTGCAGTCGTTAATGACAGCTATTTTGCTGGAAAAGTCTGTTCAGTTGCAAGCACTGCATATAAAAAATTTTGCAGTCGTCACAACAACGAACCCTAGCTCTAGGATCCTTCATTGCCAAATGCTATCTTCGTGTATTACTCTACCCTTGCTTGTTATTCATGTGGTGATATCAAGTTTCCTGCTTGCAGTAGCGTCTGTAGGAGTTTTCTCATGTGCCTCTTAATTTTTCAGCGCGAGAAAAATATTTTGCCTACTTTGCATGTCACGGGGATACTATTCTGGACAGTCAAATTTCGTCGTATTGTCGAGTTTGCCATCTCTTTCACTCTGATTGGCTGAAAGGGTGGTCATGCTCTCTGTGGTTAGCCCAAAACACAAACATGGCGAAATACAACAGTCCAGAATATAGAAGCACCATGGGTTCTTATTGTGATTTGAAATGTGCTTCCTGCAGGGCTGACTCTTGGCTGCCAAAGGGGATCTCCGCGTATCTCGCCGGCCAGTACAACAAGAAAGCATTTGGAAACAACGAGTACAGGTTCTCAGTTCACAAGGTGAGATGGCACTTAATACCAGTGTTATGTTGTGATCGATCCTGATTGGAATTGACTTTCTGGACGCAAACATCAGCCTACAGCAGAGCTTTTGCTTGAGCTAGTTGGTCAGACCTACTGGAATAAGTATAGAAGTATCGTGGTGCCCGTCCTGACGACGTGTGTTTGTCTTCATTTTTTCACACTGTAATACTCATTCCACTCAGCCTACAATCCCAATCAAAATGCTGAATTGTGATCTTTGGATCATGATTGACTGGATCCTTATGAAGCAAATTCGTGATTTTTACCGAACACCATATTCTTACCATAGTTAGCCTTCAGCCTGCTAAGAACTGCTACTACTACCAGCATGCTTTGCGACGGCATTGACGTGATATTTGTCAAGAAATCAATTTGTTAACACTCGTGTATCATGCCTTGCGTACATATCAGAAAATTTCAGGCGGCCAAAATGAATCCGTACTAGTGGGCCACTATGGCACCTTTCATAGGCCAATCCTTGCTTTGGGACAAAAAATGACACAAAAAAGGGTGGTGTGTGTTTTGCAGAAGACGTAATACTTCTGCTTCTTTTCTTCCAGTCAGTTATAAATGCTTGTAACGAGTTATTGGTTAAGAGATCATGCTAGCACTGAATCATGCATTATCTTTTCTTGTCACAGCAACTAAAAGAAGTGACAGCCTACGAACAGGAAGCAGGCGGCATCATACTGGACCCCAGTGGATGTGACAACGTGCCTTTCCACTTCCCCGTCACAAACCTGCACACGATGTCACCGAAGTACGCCGAGATGTTGCGGGCCAAATCTCACCTCGTCATTCGCATGCTCGAAGACCGCATCGGAAGAGAGCTGCTTTTGCAGGTACCGAGCACCTTGATTGCTTGCTTTTCTTGTGCTTATACCATAAAACCCACGTCACAGAACATCACAGAGCCAGCATGTCATAGAACCTGCTTCAAGTGCAGCATTGTGAAGCGTTGCTGAATCTGGGGTACTTCTGTCTAAACCTCTGAAGCCTTCAGACAGGCTGAGCTGTCACGTGTGAATTGAAATTGCGCTACTCAGGCGTGTTCTGAAGGTATTATAGGTCTATGGACATTGATGCGGTCGTGCTATTTAATTTGTTTCACATACGCATGTGACCATTATGAAAGGTAACACCAAAATTTCCAGTCCACAGGCCGTAGCGGTTTCACACATGTCTCATACATGAATGTGCTCTACTAGGCTATTACACGGAATAGTAATTTAGTTTATTAGTAATCATTAATTAAAACAAATTCATTGTTTCCTTTTATATTGCACACCTGGAAATTGTCCTCTGTATCGGCCTTGTCAGAATCACTAACGTGACTCTTGTCACATAGCGCTAAGTGACAGTTAAGTCGATCTGCAATCAAGTCTGATTTTTCGATTCCTCTCACTTAATGGGCTACACTGGAGGCATAAGGAACCAGTCAGGGTCATTGTGCATGGCAATGGCATGCTTTAACTATTTGAGGTGTTCGAAGGTGCACGTTCCTTTGCAGGTACAGTTCAGTCTTATTATAATGAAGCCTCATCCACCACTAAAATGGATTATATCCAATATTCGTTAAAAATAATTGCACATTGACGTTGACTAACATAAAATTTTGATTGGATCTGTACAAAAGGAGTGCATCTGTGATGCCATGTATTGGCACCGCGAGCCACTGATGGGCCAGCTCGAGCAAGGTACATGAGACAATGCTTTCCGCATTGCCACCGTTTTGCTGTTAAGCTAAGCTAAGACAATCTGCTGGCCAAAATGCACGCGCGCAAACGGAACATGCCCTTTTGCAAATTAGATGATTCAAACATCTGGAAAGCTGCTGTTGCAACTTGCCCTTGCTGGGGATCCAAAATTTTTGCGACCAGAATACATAATTTGAGCTGTGAGTGCACATTCACTGTAACAATATTGCGTCAAACCTTACTTTTTTAATTTTGTCATTGCTGTAAAAAACATGCCGATATAAACTGTTGCGAGTCATATTTTAAGCTTACTTGATTGTATCTAATACAGTTAAACTTCGTTATAACGGAAGTCGTATCTAACATGAAAATACCTTCATTATATCCTATATTCTTTATAAGCTTTAAATCGGTACACACTGATATTGGTGAGAAAGTTTTTATATTAACTTCGTTATATCCGTGTTCATTATTATTGAGGTTTGACTGTGATTAAATGTATTCATGTTCATTATACCGTGATTCAACTGTGCTGTGAGTAATTTGGTGGAGCATTATATTATGTGGGTTTACAATGTGCTTGTCATTCAATCATTCACTTTGCAGGTGTTCAACAAGCTCCTTTCTCTCGCAAGTTCTGCAGCTCAGCAGAAGGTCACTTCTAACATGTGGCACAACATGCTTCTCTCGACGAACAGCGTGAGTATGCCGCTTCATCCCCTGCAAATAATTGTGCCCCCCACCCCCTTTTTTTTTTTTTTTGCAGCTGCATTACACTTTAATGCATTCAAATATCAAGGTAGCAACATTACATTGCATTTGAAGTTTCCTTCGGAAAAATCAATTCACATTCATCCAATTTATTCTTCTTTGTATATCTTACTAGTATACATAATTGCAATATAGCATCTAAACCTCTAGCAGCTGATAAATTGGTATCTAATAGATAGCAATGAGCAGAATTGTGCCTCTATACAGCGTACATTCTCGAGCCCTTATAGTTTGCAAAAGATTGACCCATCGCTTGAGCTTGTTTACTAGAAAATTTAAGAGTGATGTATGACCCACAAATCTTCGGCAACTCTGGGAATGTACTTATTTTGCTGTAATGTTATAATTGTGAATCTGTTGTGTCTTTGTGTTTTTTTTTTTTTTTTGATCTTTTGTGGGGGCAGGGGTGCTCTATTCCTCTTCTCGTGTCTTCATTATGCTTTATTGTCTTTGCAGTTCCAGAAGGCAATTTTTATAGTGACTGGAAAAGATATCAAGACGTTCTTGGAGCAGTGGGTGTATCCTTTCAACAAATATATTTCTTATCTGGGGCCAATTTTGAAGGAACTGTCTACCGTTCTTTGAAGACCTGGTATATCGTAGCGCATTAGAAAGCCTACCATTCAAATTGTCTAAAGGTGCAGCGGTTTTCCTAAAAAGTGAGTAGAAAGTTTTAAAACAAAATATTGCAATATCTGTAGTCTCATCTTAATGATTACTTGATGCAACGGCAATGCCATTCCGTTGAAAGTGAGAAACACATCACGTTTCAGCAGGAGTGGTTACTTTGTGTTCAACACTGAAATTATGACTATAATAACTGTCCTCAGCGCGTAATCAGTAGTTTTCTTCCTTTTGTGACGTATAATCTCATGGGTTTCCTCCGAGCTCAGTCCAAGTAGTCAATTCAAGCCGTTGGTGCAACGGCCAAGCAGGCACATTGTGGTAAGGAATCATACTCTGGTGTTATGATGACGCCAGCGCACCTTAAAAGTGCAACACATTTTCTACATTCTAAATAAGGCAGCGACCCTTGGACCACTCTCACAACACTACTCGCACTGTTGTGTGTCACCATGTCGAGAGGGCTTACTTGAGGACCGATTGACGCACCACTCCATTCGCTTGCATAAAGGCAGCACCACTTTTGAACACGCACTGACTGGAAATAAGAAAGAAATGAACCTCTGATGCAAAGAAAAGTTGGCAGAAGCGCATGAAATACAATTTCGGGCAATGTGTTTATTGTATTCAAGCAAAATAAGTATCCTTTTGGGGAGTTTTTGGGTTGTGTGACAGTACACAGATCACTTGACGCTATTTCATTGTCAGGCGACGTCACATGTCATTCTCACACCATTTCCAGAGCCAAAATTAAAAATATAATCCTTTGTTTGTGGGATATAATAAGCATGCTTATTTCCGTCAGTGTGATACACATTGTTCTCATTCCTGCCACAGTATAAAGAATGTCTTGAGCGGTAGACAGTCCATTTAAAGCTCATTTCAGTTTATTTACTGTTTAAATATGACTACAGAGCCAAATTGTCATGTAGCATAGTTGTCGTCAAATATGGCTGACTTGTGAGTGTTCATACTTAGATATTTCAAAATTCTATTAGACTTAAACTGATGTCATTACTTTGGTTGGCCCACAGTATCTTCAAATCATTTTCAAATCTGCATGCTGTAACAGTTGCAGACAGCGTCACTGTTTTGTTCCTGAGAGAAGAGCTGCTGTTATTTGCATGTACGTTAGTCCAGTTGGTTCTACTTGACTCGCCATTGGCCACAGGCGGCAGGGTGGTCATGCAAAGTTCCACGGCACGTTTGTCTTCAACCGCAAGCGCAACACAGTGGAGCTGGAGATAAAGCAGACTGACACACAGTCGCTGGGCATCAAGAAATATGTGGTAAGTGATGAAGATCACAGATGCATCATACAGGCTGTTAAGCATTTTAGGCAATAATTATATGCATTAAGCATTATAAAGCCACTTTTTGTGCACATTACATTCAATATTTGTCGATTGTTATATTTTATAAGCTTTCTCATCCTTCTTTTTTGCATTTTTCTTTCTGTCAACCCATGTGCCAATTCTTTAGTTTTTACATTTTTTTTCATTGCTGTTATTGTAACTCATTTCAGTGCTTACTGCAGTAGTATTGTGTGTCTGCTAATTTGTATACTCGACCACCCCTCATGTAAAACCCCTCCAGCAGGTATTTGAGGTATTGTAAATAAATAAATAAATAATATAACTGTACAATTTTCCTTTTATTAACTTATTACAACATGGCAACGGTGGTATCCCTAGAAAAATAAAAAGTGTCGGAACTTCTAACATCTAAAAGAGCACCTAAACCATTAGCGTCGCAACAAAACCCAGCTTCTAGTAATAATAGTGGGCACAATGTGATCACTTAGGCACTTAGGCAACAATATGCACATTTAGTCTGAACGTCAGCAATTCACCAATGGCACATGCAGCAGCATACCAGCATTACTTAACTCGCCTGAAAGGTCACATCTGTTGGTGCACTACACTTGCTGCACATTACACATTCTTTGTCACATTCATGGTTCTTTTGCATCAAATAGTTGCTTTCGTAGCATTACTTGACTTTTAGAACATGGAAACGTGACTAACCGCTTAACGTCAGCTGCATGCAACGAAATATGTCCCCCTTGCCAGGACCTGAACCCACATGCACCACCTCAGAGAAAAGCATCATACAGGAACCTAATTCTGCAGCACATAGAGCACCACACACATTGGTTTAGCTAGCAGTAACATTGCCCCTGCAAGCTCTGGCTCAGTGCGCTGCTCTACACCAGAGATCTCGGAGGCCCATACTTGCGCCTATTCATCTGTCGTGTTCACCAGGTGTTTCCACGATGCTGCACATTAGGTCGGCAGCTGAGCATAAAGGCACGAGGTACTCCACATCGCTGCCTTTAGTACAATTTTCGTGGAAGTGTTTTGAAAATAAAAAATTATGTGCAAGCCAACGCACAATGAAAGAAATGCAAGAAGCGACCATGCAAGAAAACATGGCGGCCATGTTTCCATTGCCTGCAACATGCAAAAGCATGGCCTTTGAGATTAGTTTCCATTACTCCAAGGGGTCCGTTGCTGAAGGGTGCAATATGAATGCCACCTATTCACTCTACAATTTGGAGTTGGCTGAAGGTTTTCGCACAGATCTTAGGGAATTTTTTCCTTACCATTTTGCGGTCTTAGCGTTTTGTGGAAGTTCAGCCTTACACAAAGTGCAAGGTGCATAGGTGGACTATGCATGGTGGACAAAGGTGCTTTCAAAGACGCCTTCTTTTCGTCAGCCCCCCCCTCCCGACGCCAGTCTATTTAGAAAGAAGATGCAGAATGCTTTGGTACAGGCTAGTTTTGCTCCTTTACGCTTTTCGTTGTCATGTTTTCCAGGGTCCACTCACAGTTACCATCCAAGAGTTGGACGGCACATTCAAGCACAATCTTCAGATCGAAGAGAATGCCACCAAGCATGACATCACTTGCCACTCAAAGAGTAGGAGGTCAGTGCCTGCACATCTTGGATGCAATGCGCTAATTGCTGTAAAGCCGTGAAGTTTTGAGACATTAAAGGGCATGTAGAAATTTTGGGCAGAGAACTTTGAGAACCTTAGCTAGAAACCAGGAACTTTATTTTATCATGTAGTGGGCTGCAAGTTTTAGATCTTCACAAAAGAGCTGCTCCGGGAGGGGTGCACAACATATTTGAGAATGTAATGACGGCTTCAGGAATAGCAACAATATTTCAGATAAGATTAAATATGTTCGTTTCAAATTTACCACGTTGCTTTACTTAGCCACTTTTTTCAAGGACTGTTCAATAGAACCATGCTCAGCCTGACTGAATTCAGTTTCATAAATACAGTAGAACCCCGCTGTTACGTTCCCGGGTGCTGCGTTTTCCTGGCTGTTACGTCGTTTTCGGCCGGTCCCGGCACAGCTCCCATAGAACCCAATGCATTGGTAACCCCGCTGTTAAGTCGCAACTGTGGGACCGTTCCCGCATCATACGTTGCGAACTGCCACACCGCGCCGGCCCGAGCGGCCATTTTGACTTTTCATGTTGCTTGGCTTGGTTGCTTGACGATGGCATTGGCCGCCCAAAGTGCTGGGGGCGACATTTATTACTCATATTTTCGGTTTCCGCCAGCAAAAGTATGGCCTTTGATATCCGCTTTTGCTATCTAAAGATGATGTCTATGACGCGTTGCGGCCCTAAAACTGGTTTTGGCTCATAGATGTTCCGTATAAAGTCCAAGGGCGATAACGCCGTCGCCGCGCGCCGTATGCTTTCTTTCGCGTGCGAGACGCAGTCGTCGGCTTCCCTCGCACGCTTTCACTCGCACATACAGCATACGTCGCCGCGCGCCGTATGCTGTATGTGCGAGTGAAAGCGTGCGAGGGAAGCCACACGGCCATATGCTGAATGTGCGAGTGAAAGCGTGCGAGGGGAGCCGCGCGGCCGTATGCTGAATGTGTGAGTGAAAGCGTGCGAGGGGAGCCGACGAACGCGTCTCGCGCGGTTCGAAAGAAAAGCAGGGAGGAAGCGCGCCTCCTTCCATTGCGCTCGAGGCACCAGCGATGGAGCGAGGGGGGGGGGATAACGGGCAGCGTTGTGCTAGCCACTGTAGTTGTCCTCTGGCATCATACTGCGCGGCGGCGCGCGGTCCCGCGGGCCGTATCTTGAAAGCAATCTGCGTGGGGGCAGATTCTACGCAGTGTAGGTGCGTCTGCGGCTCGTGGCTTTGTGCGTGCTGCGTGTTCTCGGCGCTCAGTTTAGGTTGAAGCGATAGACAACAGCACGAAGTTCACTTCGCTCGCTTCTGCAGCGGCGCTTAACTGCGCGTGTCCGCGCTCATCGAGTGTGATGTGTTCATGTTTGCCTGTGGGCGCTGACACCATGTTTGTTAATTAGTTAATAACCGAATGTTTACAAATTATACAGACTATAAAACTACTATTCTTTGTATAGCTCATCGCAATCGATACTTCGGCAGTCGGGCGAAACTACTTTTTGTCGCACGTAAGAATTAAAATAATATTGTGTGCAGTTCAACACTACTCCCATTTCTCAATTTTTCCTGTTTCCTGGCTCTTGCATTTCCCGGATCTTACGTTTTTTTTTACGGTCCCGTGAAAAACGTAACAGCGGGGTTCTACTGTACTTGTATGCTGGTATCAAATGGTGCTTCTTGATGTTGGCTAGTGCTTCCACAATAGCAGCCTTCAGTGAGTATTTAGCATTGTGTGGCTGTTTATTAGTGTCATTCTAGGTGATGCCCCCCCCCCCCCCCCTATAAATAGCAGTGTGATAAGTTTAAATATTGGGAACTGGAAGGCCACATTGAGAGTGATGTAGCCACAGCAGTTCACAGCAACCCACTCTTGGGTCATGCAGATCATTCATAGCTTGGCCTGAGCAGTGTGACGTAGCACAGACAAAAGAAGAAAGGTGAAGGAAATGGACGGGACATGCGTCAGTCAGTCCTTACAGTCATTCTGCCAAGGATGGCTGTGTTGGGGGAAGGAAATTCGTCACTTAAGGCTGGTGCCTAATGTCTTCTCGCACAGAAAGCTTGATTGCCAACACTGCTACCTAAAAGTAGCTTATCAGTGGCCATTATTGGCTTTTCAGGGCTTCTACCCACAATGGCCTCCACCTGCTAGAGAAACGCGATCGTCTAAATGATGCCTGACCATTGCTAGCACTCCTTCATCTTAGTCACCGATGACAGTTGGACATTAGAAGCTACGAGCTTCTATAAGGCGAAGTAAAGCGGCTAGGTGGAGAGAATGAAAATGTTAATGGCTGTGGCAGTCCAAAGCCGTGTCTTCAAATACCTCAGGCACTTCATACTGTTCAAAGTACGTTAAAATGTGGGCTTCCACCGTGAATATGGTGCATGCACCCTCTGGATTGTTAAAAGTGTGGATCATGTTTAAGTCAACTAGAAGGAGTACTGTGGCTTTATCGATGGGGCTGTCAAATTTACATGGCCAGCTTCGTCGTTTTGCATCTGTGCTGCAATGTTGCCAACATGCCATTGTGGGAACACATGGCTTACACCTTTTGAGGCCCTTGTCACAATTTAATGAGCAAGGAATCCGCACACATCTCGAAACGTCATTTTGTTTAACTATGGTCAGTGACCTGCTTTTTTTTCTAAGAATGATTTTACGTGACCAGACGGTATTTCATCGAACTCTGGACTGCTTGTCACAATTTCAGAACAGATTTTTGGAACCTGGCAACAAGCAAAAGAAATTTCATAAACGGGAAGCCATGAACAAGTGTGATATGCATATTTTGTAGAATACTCGGGCCGTGAAAGCACAGCGTTTGGCAGTACTATATTTAAAAGTAACTTATGTGCAGTCAGATTTTTTTCTTTTTGTTTTATTGCAAGTTGGGACTAAACTTTTTTTTTCTGCATGCATGATAGGAAAAAAACTGTCATCCAGCTTACAGTAGCATGATGGTACAAATGAAAGCCAAACATTTTTTTTTCCCCTTTCATGATTCTTGTGGATTCATGAAAATCTTAATTTACACAGAACTGATTCACTGTTTTGCATGCATATATCAATACTGGTGTGAATGTATCTTAAGCCAGAACTGTTAGCTAAAGTTTTTAAGGTTTTGTACAGGAATTCTTTTCTTCTTAACTTAGAAATTGCCCTACATAATATACCAATAAACCAAATGAGAGCAACTGAAATATAAACACTTATGCTGTTTTGCTCTTAGCATGCTCTTACTGATAATATACATTTGAACCTGTATCTGGCACTTGATTTGAAAAAGATGCTGTAGAACCTCGTTAATATGATCCCGTTACATACGATTTCCCAGCGCCAACATTTCCTATTGAGAACAAAAAAAAAGTGACCCAATACAGTTACGCATCTTTATTACCATTTCATACATTCCCAGAAAACACTGTCTTTCGGCACCAAAACATATGAAAGATGTTCTACTGTACTAATACCATGTTTTCTGTGTAATTCTGGTGCCCTTATGTGTTCTTATGTGATAATTTTTTTCCCAACAGAAATAAGAAAAAGAAAATTCCACTCTGCACTGGTGAGGAGGTGGACATGGATCTCAGTGCTATGGAGTAAGTTATTTCAAACATTCAGCTGACAACTGCTGCTACATATTGCATAATTTTGCAGCATACTGTATGCATGTGGAAGGGTCGTTAAAGGCACAGTACAGGCCTAAATTCCACACGGAGTGATAGACAGCACTCCTAGGAATCATTCAGTGTTTCTTTCGAGTACAGAAAGCAAAACCAATGCTGGCCCACATTGGCTTTGCATTAAAGCACATTCGTGAGTACATTTGGCAGATATTTGCCCCGGTTTGTCTGCAATAAAACTCTGTTGTTAGTTCAGCCTTTAACGTTCGGGGAGAGGGTGGGGGGGGGGGGGGGTGCTTGGTCTGTAGTTCAGAGTAGAGCTCTGCAAACTTTGCGTGCCTTTCTGCCCCCACAGTGCCGATTCTCCTGTGCTCTGGATCCGAATCGACCCCGACATGCTGCTTCTGCGGCAGGTGGTGTTCATACAACCCGACTACCAGTGGCAGTACCAGCTGCGCTATGAACGGGACGTTACGTCTCAAATTGAGGTCAGTTCCCTCTTGTTGACAAGCTGCAGAGTATGCAGTCATGAAGTTCCGTTGCATTATGTCGTTTAGCACACATTTAGCATGCTCTTGCATTTCAAAACTCTTCTGATCGCGCATGAAAGCATTAGGGGCAACTACATCTTACATTTTTCACAGTTGATGCCCTCTGGTTGCCAAATTTGCACCAGTCGCTGGCATTCTGGGGACGTTTACAGCACGGACAGTGATAATATGCAGTACTGGCATCTTGTTTTTAAATGACTTGCTCACTTAAATAAAACGGAAACTTGGTCAACATGGTTGGCACACTGTTGTGCAACAATTCGTCCATCTACCTGAACAAATTTTTATTTCCTAATACACCTCTGACCTTATGGGTTGAGTACATTCTGTATGTTGTCACAGTATTTCTGTAGCTTAATTTTGTGTAGCTGTTCATTTTATTTTTGTATTTTGTACAGGTTCTACACCTTATTATAGACTGTTTTAGCTACAACCAGACCTTGTTATGACGGAGTTTTATTCAACACAAAGATACCTTCATTATATCCAGTATTTGTATTAAGTGTGTATGTAAGCAATACTGTATATTAATATATATTAAGCAATACTGTAACCAATATTGTTACATACTGGTAAGAAAAATTTTATATTTACCGTACTCTGTCATACCCAATTATTCATTCTGTTTTTGTTTGTTATATCATGGTACCTCTGTATTCTACATATTATTTGTTCATATATACCCCCTTCTTTCTTTTTCTCTCTCTCTCTCTTTTTGCACGGATTACAGGTTATCTTTACCTAAGGATTGCGAGGCTCCTTCTAGAAATTTATGTGCAGTTACAAGAATGATGCCGTTAAATTTGAATTGAATGATAATTTCAAAAGTAATTTATTCCTGTGCCCTCAAATGCAGGCAATTGAAGCACTATGCAAGTTTCCCACTCCCCAGACTCGACTTGCACTGACGGACACCATCGAGAATGAGCACTGCTTCTACAGGGTGCGATGCGCTGCTGCATTCTGCCTGCGCCAGGTGAGCTTTCTTGTTTACTTCATTTTTAAAGTGAAGCTTCGTTTTTTGGTTTTTCTTGTCTATCTCCAAGGGTTTGTCGTATCGTCATCTGTCTCGCCCGACAGGCTCTGCGGGGATTTCATTAAGAAATTTCCAGCACTTAGTGGTAAAGAGAAAAGAAGGTAGAAGGATAGAAGGAAACAGGACAGAAGAAACACTCGTTTTCAAACATTCTTTACTTCTATGGTGTAACAACTGGCTAATGTCCCTCAACCCTACTAAATGCAAACTCGTCTCCTTCTCGCGTCGCCACAGTCCACATCGTTTCCAATATTCTATCGCTAACACCCCAATTGAATTAGTACCATCATATAAATATGTAGGATTAACCTTGTCTTACGATTTATCATGGCGAGCCCATATTGGTAACATCATTTCAGCATCGAATAAAACACTCGGTTTTCTCAAGCGCCATCTCCGTCTTGCCCCCCCACATGTAAAATTATTAGCATATAAATCACTTATTAGACCAAAATTAGAATATGCATCTGCCATATGGAGCCCGCACCAAGCGTATTTAATCAATGCATTAGAAGCCGTCCAAAATCGTGCCGCCAGATTCATTCACTCTTCCTACTCATACGACGTCAGCGTTTCATCCCTGAAAGCGAAATCCAGCCTACCACCCCTTTCTTTTCGTCGCCGCATTGCAAGTCTCGTCCTTTATCATAAATTCTTTCATTCTTCTTTGAATCAGCCACCTTATATAAGAGCCGCAACACGCATATCTCACCGCACCAGTCATCCACTTCAGGTTACCCGCCTACCATCGCGCACTACTACTTTTGCTGCCTCATTCTTTTTTCGAGCAGCTACAGACTGGAACGGCCTGCCCCGGGACATCGTCACCATTGCTTCATCATCTACTTTTCAAGACTGTATTAGTGATCACCTACAATACTAAAACTGCTTGTTTGTTAATATAAATAAAATCTCACCCCTTATGTAATGCCCCCCAAAAAGGGGCCTTTAAGGAATAAAACTGAACTGAACTGAACTAAAAAAAAGCATTACAGTGTAACAACAAACAGGCACTGTCAATGCCCATGCCCATGACTGTGTGTAACACGGAGCAGCTGACAGATAATCAAATTTTTTATTTGACAGAGCGATTGATGCCTTGCTCACGCAGCGACCACCTGCTTCTTTAATTGCAAAAGGCTTCATGTATCAGTCTGCTTTTTTTACTTTTATGCTTCTCCAGAAAACTGTGCCTTCAAACAAAGGTACATCTTTTACAATGACCTGCAAGATGTCTCAGTTCTTATAATGCCCACACTTAGAAAATTCCCAAGGATCTCCCAATTCCTACTGGCCCAACTTTCTGTATTAGCTTTGTGGGAGGGGGGGTCATTTTGATGCTAGCCAGCACTCCACTAGCTAGTCAGCACTTCACTGGCTGACGATGAAGATGAAAGCTTTATGGCTAAAAAAAAGAAGCCCACCCGGCCGCTTATTCATGTGCAACAATAATTTCTGAACAAAAATTCTACAATTTTGGTGGGACAAAATTGGCTACAGTTTGGAGGCCGTGTTTAGTGAATTTTTATTTGTGGCATTCGAAGCCGTGTAAATGTTTCTCAGCAAGCATCGCGGTGAGGTCTGCCACCGTGGTGGAGAATGGTTGTGAGACGACATTCAGTGCCGAAATCCACTGTGCGGGAAGCCAGTAAATGCCATTCCGCATCTGTTACCATGTTGAATAGCTTCAGCTTGCTGGCTCACCAAAACGTCGCTTACACAGGAACCCACAGTGCATGTGGTCTCCACATGGTTCTTTTTTGTTTTTTTCTGAATGAAGGTTCATTCTGCTGCAAGGTGCTTTTACATTCAGGAATATGGCATCTGTAATCTGTAATGCACCAAGCTTTAGACCGTACGAATAGCTTCCTTGCTTGCATTGCTTGTCAACATGTGAAAAACTGGTGATATGTGCAATATGCACATGCTTGGTACTAAGTAGTAGGGAAAAGAAAGATTTAAGAAAGGTAGGATAACTTGTGGTAAAGGCACAAATCTTGGTAGGCTATAGCTTTGCCATTGCTTTGCTACCAGGGTTTCCATCATTAGGAGCTAGTTTGAATTTTGGATGTTACTGTAACTCATGTCTTTCACCACCTTGGCTTGAATGACTGTGGTATTCTGCTGTTGAGCTGAGGTCAAAGGTTCAATTCCCGGTCACGGCAGCTGCACTCTGATGCAGGTGCAGTGTAATAATGTTTGTGTACCGTGGTTTGGGTGCATTCTAGAGAAGCATATATTGTCTAAGTTAATCTGTAAGCCTCTGCTATGCATCTGTCATAGTTCTCATATTGCTTCGGAACATCAAACTCCTGTCTATTGATCAACTCACCAATTCAGTGACCAATCAATCAATCCATCACTAAATCAATCATATCTGCTATGTAGTTCATGTGCTGCATTGGGACAACAAACGCCATCAGTCAATCCCTCAGTCAATCAACAAACAAAGCAATGAACTCATAATGTCACTTGCAGACGTGTAATCTATAAACATCATCATACAGGCACCAAGAAGAAAAAGAAATTTTTGTCTGCAAAAAAAAAAAAAAATACTATACTGCCTGTAGTCAAGATTTGTACCAATATTTTTTTTTTTTTTTCTCGTGTTATGCTAAAGGGCAAGCTTTATTAGAAACAAGATGGCACGGAGCGTTGCGTGATCACAAACTAATTTGGTGTCCACACTTGGCAGGTGGCCAACCACATGGTGTCAACGTGGGCGGGGCCACCGGCGATGATGACCATCTTCAGGAAGATGTTTGGCTCACACTCATGCCCGCACATCATCAGGCAGAACAACTTTTCAAACTTCCAGCACTACTTTCTCCAGAAGGTACGACAGCTGCTGCATCTGTACATTACTACTATTTGTGTCCATTCTCTTCCTGCCTTATGTTCTAAGTACATACTAAAAAAACCTATTCTGAGAATCTGAAAAGTAAGCGCTGCACACACACGGACCTGTGTTCAGCTGGCTGATGCCATATTGACTAATCACTTTCAGGTATGCTTTCCTTTTGTGGTTGATTTATCTGATCTCTCTCTCTATTTGCCATGATGCCTTTTCATGGTGACTGGCTTGGCCATGTGGTGTTTATTGAAAGTAATACAGTTGAATCTCGTTATAATGAACATGAATACAATGAGTTGCAGTCAAACCTCGATATAACGAATTATTGGATATAACGAAGTAAATATAAAAACGTTCTCGCCGGTATCAGTGTGTACCAAATGTATGCTTATAATGAATATCGGATATAACGAAGGCATTTTTGTGTCTGATACGACTTCGTTATAACAAGGTTTAACTGTAGCTTCAAGAGTGATCAACCCAAAACCTAGGCCAGGGGCTACCATTATGGTTCGTAATCCATTTCATTTGTATTCTGCCTGTCTTGTGTTATAAGTCCGTGGAAAATGTAAAGAATTTATCCTCGGAGGTTGTAATGCTGTTGTTAAGAAACCTCAGGCTGTCAAAATTGACTTGGAGCTCTCATCTACATTGTTTTTCATAAGATGAATTACCCCATGTTAGCTAAACAGATCATCACTTGCCACTATTGAAAGAGATAACTAGTACTTGCACAAATACAAATTCAGGGCCATATTTTTGTAGCAGTTCATTTTATTTTCAATTCTTCTCTTGTCATTTACCATGACGAGCGGTGAATCTTAGAAACAGTGACAAATGGTGTCATTCTCCTTGTCATTGATGCCCTTTGTGATTAGCGTTGGAGCCAATGACAAAGACTGAGGAGAATGGAAGGTGAAATGAATCAGTACAATATATAGACCGCCTGTGTTGTGAGGAGGGCGTAAGGTTGACAGTAAGGACAAAGAATGTCATTGTCATTGATGTCAGAGGCAATAGCCAATCACGAAGAATGGAAAATAAGTGGATCACTACAAAATGTGTTGCCTGAGCTGTGAGGAAGACATAAGGCCAACAGTCTTAAGAAGCCTTTGTCATCGAGATCTTAAGGTTAAAGGTTTTCCACATAAATTGCTGGAGACGTCGACATGCCTTTCTCGCAGGCAATTCCTGTGGCCATGGCAGGTCTACGAACCATCCACGGTATCTGTCCACCAGAAGTCATGAAGTTTCTCTTCGACCTCTTCAAGTACAATGAAAACAGCAAGAACAAGGTCAGTCAGCGCAGCAGTAAAATGACTTGATCACGAAACCAAATTTTGCTTATTGTCAAGATGATGTCACGTGCTATTGCACATCTTTCTCTTCAATCGCATAGTTGTGTTAATTACCTGTTTTGCACTCAAGTCTGCAAGTCGATGCAGAACAACTGCAGTAGTACTGCGGTTTCTTAAATCTAAGCATCCCTCAAATTTAAGCTATTTGCTGCTTCTAGGATAAAGCTTAAGTTTTCTATTTATAGATTATGTTTCACATTATTCATGAAGGACCCAAAAAGAAACAATTGGGCACCAATGTAAGCCCCTAGTTTTCTTTTTTTTTTTTCTACCCTCTAATTCATTTATATGACCCTGGCTCATCTGCACTCACTAGTTTGGAACTTGGATGGTTTCTACAAAATGGTCTTACCTCTTCTCTAGACAGAATGTTTTGGCAAGTTTACGTGAGAAACTGCTTGGTACAGTACTAAGACCATTAAGTCCTTAGTGTATGCTTTCAGCATCTTAACCAACGTTGCCATGGTAAGGTCTTTTAAAAGTTGCATCACAATTAGACTAGATAGTATACAAGGGCCATTTGATCTGCCAGTGTTAACAGTAACAGAAGTTACAGTTCAAGTACTGTACTGCAAGTCAAGTCGCAGTGTGCTTGAACAAAT
This sequence comes from Dermacentor silvarum, assembly GCF_013339745.2. NCBI lineage: Eukaryota > Metazoa > Arthropoda > Arachnida > Ixodida > Ixodidae > Dermacentor > Dermacentor silvarum. Next base: position 53,412,277 of record NC_051163.1, read on the forward strand.
GTAGTGGGGTGTGGCGATGGCTAGGAGTAACAAAACAACTAGTTGGCTGTGTTTTGTTACTTCAAAATTACCATGACAAAATTAAATGTAAAGTTTTTAGGAGAATTTTACTTTATGCTCAGACATTGTAATACTACTAGTATTGGTTTACTACTTGCTTTGACCTGCCACAGGGCGTTCTGCCGATGAGCACGCGGTCACTGTTTCAATCCCTGACCAGGGAGGCCCCAATTCATTGGGACCAAAATGCAAAAGCGCTCGTGTAGTATTTGGATGGGCATTAAAAAAAAAAAAAAACAATCCAGCTGGTCAGTATTAATTAAGAGGCCTCTACTACGGCATCCCTTATAGCCTATGTGTTGCTTTGGAATGTTAAACCATTGGCTACCAAATATTATGCGCGCCACAGGGCCCTCCGTACCAATTATTTTTGACACTTAACGGCACTACACAAACTTCCGCTAAATACTAAGCGCTAAGAATATTAAAATTTCTAACCCCCGCTGTCACGGAGAAGTAGTGCCATCTATTGACATTTTTAATCAAGTAAAGCATATACTTCCTGTCGTGCCATCTATAAATTACTTTTTAAACCGACGTTACCCCCAGCCACCAACCAACCAGCTTTGCCATTATGGCGCCTGTTGTTGGGCCCAGTGGTTTGGCAGCTTTGGTAGCCAATGGCTTAAACCCCAATTTAATTAAACTATTTGCTTTGAATCTAAGCAGCTACTATTTCCACTTTCTTCGTTCTTGCATTTGAACTAAGAGGGTTGCTTGCGTCTGAGTAAATGTGGTAATTCTGTCCTTGGCTTCATTCTTTGTTTTTTTATACGAAAGTGCTTTAATCATAATTTTTGGCAGTAGTAGCTGTTGTGGGGGCTGTCAAGCTATCGACAGGTTCCTTTGTTCATCCGGGGCATGCCACAACTATTTCACGTACTCTGGAGTTGCTGAACGTTACTTATGTACGATTGTTCTTGCTGGTGGAAGTTTGGGTGCCAAACAGGACAGCAGAAGTTTGGGTAGCTGTGGCAAGACTATCACCACATCAATAGCCAATCAAAGACAGCATCTACATAAGAAGTTTTGCAGACCTGGTCCCTTATTGGCCTTCTTTGATCATTACACATTGCACAAGCAACCGCTTTTCCACCAAGTCATCATCCCCGTCCCCAGTTTTCATTGGCTGATTCTGTGGTTAAATGTTTTATTTCTTGTATATATGTATAGCACGGTGTCGGTTCTGTGCAGCGCTTCTTTTTTCTTGCCTTTGGAAGGCAAATATGAAACGGAAATGAACTAGATGGGTGCAAACACAGTGCCTGAGCTGTGCGAAGTGTGTAAGATTGGCAGTAGGGAAGAAGCACTTGTCAGCTTGTCAGGTAGGCTGAATGTGCGACACTGATTGGCTTTTGAAAAGCTGTTGGCATTTTGTTTTTGCCAGTTTTCCGACAACTACTACCGCACTGCTCTCATCGAAGCCCTTGGCGAAACAGTGACACCAGTTGTGTCCGTCCTGGCTCACGCAGGGTAGGACTTCACTTTTGTTCCCGGCTGAAAAATCTTTCAACGATACACTGCATTTGCGAGTAAGTTCTGAATGGCTGAACTTTTTTTACAGCCAGCCAATCACCGTCGAATCACTATCGGCAGACACCAAGCTGATCCTGGAGGAAATCACCCGCTGCCTCAACCTCGAGAAGCTCTTGCCTTGTTACAAGTACACTATAACAGTAGGGTGAGTTCGATGCATCACAGTCTTTCAAATATGAGAGCAATCCAAACGTTGAAGATGAACCTAAAGGATATTGAAATGATATTGTCACAGTGTAGTGATAGTGAAGAAGCAGAAGCACTTCCAGTGGAAATGAATAAAGAATCAAAACATTCATTTGCCAAACTTGTGCCCTTAAGACAATGCTAAAGTGGCAGCAGTAGTGGCAAGTACGGTCAGCAGTCATCGAATTTAAACTGATGGTCGAAGTTGCTCCAGTATAGTATATGCACGGGTCACCGTACATTCCAGAGTAATCGCTAATGCCCACGTAGATTCGAGAATGTATAACACTATTCACGTCAGATGTGTAATCTAATTGGAGCCGTCTGTGCGCTGTCTATTTGGTGACAACATTGGTGAATTTTCAATACACCAAGCGCACCTTTCGTGAAAGCAGTAACTTGATGACAGTGGCAATCCGGTGAAGGCGGTCACCGGTAAAATTATCGAACAACTTACATGTAGCATCATTTCCAGCAGATATAAAGCTAATGCATTTCACTTTATAAATAATCACCATTGTGTTCCTTTTCCTTGCTTCTTTCTCAATCCCTTGCTTCCTTTCAAGTTCCTTTTTTTTTTCATCATCTTTCAAGTGGTAAGGTAAACGATGGAAAGACAGCACCACGGATTAAATGTCAAATTCAGATTAATTATGTTTCAGTAGAGATTGAAAGAAAGAAGTGGCATTGGGGGAAGGTCGTGGAAAGATAAACTACAACAGTCACATGACAGGAACTTTGACAGATATAGGTCGTGCTCCCAGGTCATAGGTGAAAGTGCTTCTTAGAGCTTAGAGCTAGAGTGTGGCACTCTAAAAAAATTAAAAAATAAACGAAAACAGGCGCATGTGTTTCGAGCACTAAATTTTTTTCCAGCCAAATGTAAAGCAAAGCCTTCAGAGCACTCAAAAGTGCTCAAAAGTGCTTAAACGTGACTAGTTGAACCACAACCATAGTAAATTACAGTATTTGTTTGTTTGTTCTGAAAGCCCGTGCATGACAGAGAGCAGTGGGAAAAATTAAAAACTCGCAATTACTAAATAGAACAAAGAGCAGGCAGGCCCACTTTCATTATCAAGGGCTGTCTTGAAGTCGGCTTAAGCTTAAGTGCAGTTAGTGTGCCATCGTAACAAGGCCATTGGTCATATTGTCCTTTCGCTTTTTTCTTTGTGCTTTTCAAGGTGTTTGAAGGCTATCCGCAAGCTGCAGAAGATGGGTCACCTTCCCAACATATCCGCGCTGTTCCGCGAGTATGCCCAGTACGGACTCTTTCTCGATGTCCGTCTGGCCGCGCTGGAGGCTCTTGTCGACTACACGACAGGTTAGTCGAAGTCTTTATTTCTCAACTCCAAACTTTCAGTGTCGCACAGGCAAAAAGCAGTTTTAAGTGGTGCAATGAAATTAGGAAGTTTGCAGGAATAAGGCAGAGTTGGCTGGCGCAATAGTGGGTCAGTTGTCAGTTGCAGATCACAGGGACAGGCCTTCATCTTGCAGTTAACACAAAATAAAATAAAGCTGCGGCTGCTGCTGATGATGGCAGAGGCATTGAAAGTTGAGCTAGTCGGTGATCTGCTGCTTTTTCCTCTTTTTTTTTTTTTATACCCTTACTTTCCTTTTTCAGTTGATGGAAACGCAGACGACCTCAGCTTCCTGTTGGACATTGTGGAAAATGACCCAGTGCCTCGTGTCAGGTGAGTTGCAAAGTGCCGATGACCTGGAGATCACATGAGTTTATTCACGTGCGAGTGCGAAACTGCTATCATGACACTTTGGTGTTCACTGCTCACAATGCCGGTTTCCTGTTCTACTCGCCTCTACAGACTATACTATATTTATTTCTCGGGTGATTTTTCTTTTAATGATCCATTTCGTAATTTATTCTTTTTTGCATTTCCTCATTGGCTAAGACACTGTTCAGATGACGCATGTCGAGTGGCTGATCTAAGCCGTGTCTAGCAGTTGGCAGACACAGAAAGTGTGGATACCGTATTTACTCGCATAATGAACATATTTTTTTCCCAAAAAATATGCGCAAAGTTGGGGGTTGCGTTTATTATGCAGGGTAAAATATTGAGCGATTGTTTTTTTTTTTTTTCGCGGCCACCTCTAGGAAAGTCGCAGTTTCGCCCCAAAGGCGAACCATCGATTGTGATAGCAAATGCGCAGACAGCTATACGAAGTAAAGATAGTAGTTTTATCGGCCGTATAAACTTGCAAAGTAATTTAACCAGCATGGTGTCAGCACGCACAGGCAAACATGAACCAATCACACTCGATGACCGCGGACACTCACTGTCGAAATGCTGGTGTGAGGAAGCGCGGCAGCAACAGCGAGCGAAGTGACCTTCGTGCCATGTATCGCTTCAACGCAAACTGAGTGGCGATAACGGAGCACGCACAAAGGTGTAAGCCGCCGTTGCACCTAGACTCAGCCCCTGACTCAGATCGCTTTCAAGATAGGGCGCTTGCAGCCGCGCAACGTGGAGTTGCTGCGCCGCCACCCCTCCCTCCCCTCTCACCAGCGCCATGCGCGCAACGAAATAGGGCACGTTTCCTCCCCGCTTTCCTCTCTCAAACACGGGAGATGGAGTCACGATCGTCGGTGCAGACGGCAAAAATGCGCCTGGAGTGTCCACATGATTGCCATCGCAATAAAAGTAGAAGACACACGGTACGATTCGGCATCCGATATGGCGTCCGATACAATCGTACCCGCCGGACACCATATTGGACGCCAAATCGTACTGTGTCTTTCCTACTTCACGGCAGCAAGTTCAGGGTGTGTTTATTATGCGGGAGAAAAAAAAATCGATATTCTGACGACTAAAGTTGGGGGTGCGTTCATTATGCGAGCGCATTCATTACGCGAGTAAATACGGTAATTAAATGGACCTTTAGATAATACGGCCCCAGAAGTTTTCTCTCTACTTATTCACTCATACTTATAACTTCACTCATAACTACACTCATGGTTTTCAAAAAGAATATGCTCACCTTCTAACCACCTGCCGCCAGCCAAGCCAGCTCCTGTACCTTTTCCTCTTTCCCTGACTTTTGCAGTGTGCCTTCCCAGGGAGGAATAAAGCTTCGGTTGTTCATTTACTCTGCTTTTATTTCTTGTTTGGTTCCTAGCAAGAGTTGCAGTAGCTGCTATAAACTAGACTTTTGCAATGAACCAATTTTCACTATATTTATGTACTACAGTTTGCGCATCTGCCATAATACAGCCCTGGTCCTTCAATGTTTCAAACCTTCATGCTGGCAGTTTGCTCTGAAAAATAAAGGGACACTAAAGGACTAGATAAATTCAAGCTAGATTGAAAGATCTGTAATAACGGCTTTGTCATTCATAACAAGAGCAGAGCTTTCTCAAGCAAGATGACAGAGATGTTAAATCGGTGTGGCGCCACCCATTTTCGACTATGGTACCTCTCATGTGACATCAGCACTCATTGATTCACGGAGAGTGGCAGAGAGGGAGGTCATGCGGGTTTCACGTCAACTCGTCCGTTCTGGCATGGGGGACTCGAACTGCACTGCATGCAGTGGGACCTTCAGTGGCAGTTTCCTACGCAACTAAGTCATACACTGGCACACAGAAAATTCTAGACTTCTAAATAAACTTGGAGTCTAACTCAGCCTAACATTTACCTTTAGTGTCCCTCTGAGATTGGGCCGAAAGTGCAAGATACTGCTCTTGCAAGTGAAATATGCTTCTTACTGCATTTCCTGGTCTGGTACAGCCTGCAGAAATGGGTACCGGCACATTTCCATCTGTGAGACTTCCTTCTGCATAGTGATTATCTGTGGCACGTGCAACATGCAAATAAAGCTATTTTTCATCTCCTTTCTTCAAACAATCATGCAGATTGGCCCTGCTGCTGATGCTGACGCAGAACCCACCGTTCTCGCGACGCGATGACAGCCCATTCAACACCGAAGAGCTTGCCGAGAGGCTGTGGAAGCTGATGAGGTGAACTCGAGTGGCATTGCTTAACGGCTTTATTTTCAGCACTAAAGCCCTTTGGGGCTTTGTCTCCCACCAACTTCCTGTCAGAATTCATAATGGAACTCACTGCTGACACGCAGTTCAACAAGCAAGGAAGCATGATGTGTTTACCACCAATGAAAGATGAGGACAGAGAAAGAAATCACGAACAGCGACACAGGCGATAACCTTCAACTGTTTTATTCAGGGAAATTATGCTGGAATGTGTAGAAATGATTACACATGCGCAGAGCACAACGACGAGTACGCATGTGAGGTAACTTAACAGGGCAACCACTTGTCAAAGAAGCGAATCTCTGTATCAAACAACTTAATGGAGGACACCTACATTAACACCTCCAGTCATGAACACCTCTGGACACCTCCGGTCATTCAGTCTGGCCTACGCAGGACTTGCCGCATAAACCAGACACCACTGCCTGAATGACTGAGCCAGGGAGCACGAGCAAAAGTTAAAGAAAGACGAGCTGGCACATTTGCCTGTGCATTGCAATGACTGCTCATGTGAACCACGTTTCTGTAAGATTAAGATTCTAGATAAGAGCAATGACCAGACTGCACGTTGTCGGGATATGGGGGGATGCCAACGGCCCTCTGCCTCGACACACCGAGCCCCGCAGTTGGCGCATGCCTGCGCATCAACCGCGGTCAGGTACAAGCTCGAGGAAACAATAGACGACAACCACGTGTACACTCGGAAAGCATTTATTACGACTGCAACTAACACTTCGAGCAGGCCAGCTAGCTATAGTTGACATCGCTGAGGGTTCCCTCGAAGAGAATAATACACTAGGTAAAGAAGGGCTTCCGACTTACCAACTGGGGAATACGAGGAGGGCCACGGCGTTTGCCGCGGTAAGAACGCGGTTGACTAACCACGTGCGGGAATACGGGAGCGACGGCGGAGACTTCCGCCGTCGCCGCTTGCTGGAGATTAAAGAGACCCGGGCGATATCAGCGGGATCTCACGTGACCCACCCGGTGGCGCTGATAGCCCTTGCGATTCCCGCGCGCCGCCCGCGGAAGGAAAGTTTCCCCTCTCCCAACTCTCCCTGGCACGCATGCGCTTGACGCGACGTTCGCTGCCCGTGCGGCGGTTATGGGACCCGAGGATTCCCACAACGTGAACTAATGGAAGCATATCACGTAAAAGAGACTGGCTCAGACTGTACTAGCGACACCTCCGTTAAATTGTTCAATGCAGAGATGAGCTTCTTTGACAAGTGGTTGCCCTGTTAGGTTATCTGACATGTGCACTCATTTTTGCCACTGTGCGCGCATGTAATCTCTGTCTATATATTCCAACATCTTTTTCCCGAATAAAACAGTTGCGAGTTACCGCCAGTGTCATTTTTCGTGTTTTTTTTCTCGGTCCTCGTCTTTCATTAGCGGTGAACGTGTTGCACAGTAAGCACCAACTAGGCCAGGTTCAAGTTCTTCTTAAGCAAGGAAGAGTTCATAAAAGGTCTGCAAATGGCTGTTTATGAATCATTTATGAAACACCACGAAGTGTTCTGGGAATGCTCATCTCACACTCCGTTTCGCCTATTTGATTCTCAAGCGAAACAGCCTTGTTATTTTGGAGTGATATCATTTTTGCTCGGGTTCATGCACTGCATGCCATCATTATCATCATCAGAATAAAGGCTTCGGCCAGCGACCTCCAGTTGGCCTTGGCCTGTGTCCTCCAACTGCTTCCTGTGCCCACAAATGTTGCACATTGTTATCATTCTATCTAATCACTTGCCACCCTCAACAGTCTTTCCCTTCCATTGACCCACCCATTCTGTAATTGTAACAGACCATCGATTATCTGCCTTATGCATTTCATGGCCTGCCGACATCCATTTCTCCCTGTTTATCTCAACTATAATATTGGATACCTGCATTTCCTCCCTAATCCACACCACTGTCAGATAACAAAGTTCCTTAAAGTTACGCCTGTAATTTTTTTGTTCCATCGCTCATTGCACGGTCCTTGACATCTTCTCAAGCTTCTTTGTGAATCTCCAAGTTACTGCCCTGTATGTTAGTACCCTTTTCAATGCATGCTTAGAAGTGTTCAAGCTATTTTAGACTGGGAAGGTTTATGAGTGAAGATCAATAGTGAATATCTCAACAACCTTAGGTTTGCTGATGGCATTGTCCTGTTCAGCAACACTGGGGATGAATTGCAACAAATGATCGCGGACCTTAACCGAGAAAATGTAAGAGTAGGGTTGAAGTTTAATATGCAGAAAACAAAGAATCACAAAGGCCTGGCAAGTGAACAAGAATTCATGGTCTCCAGTCAGCCTCTACAGTGTGTGCAGGAGTACGTTTATCTAGGTCAATTACTTACAGGGGACCCTGATCATGAGAAGGAAATTTACAGGAGCATAAAAATGGGTTGCATATCCATACTACCGGCATTACCAAGTGCTGTCTGGGAGCTTAATTACCACTGTCGTTGAACAGATAAGTGTACAATCATTGCATTCACCAGTATTAACATATCAGGCAGAAACATGGAGGTTAACAAAGAAAAGTTAAGGACCGCACGAAGAGCGATGGAACGAAAAATGTTAGGCCTGAAGTTAAGAGACAGGAAACGGAGCCGTGTGGATCAGAGAGCAAACAGGGATAGCTGATATTCTAGTTGACATTAAGAGAAAGAAATTGAGCTGGGCAGGCCATGTAATGCGTAGGGCAGGTAACTAGTGGACCATTAGAGTTACAGAATGGATACCAAGAGAAGGGAAGCGCAGGCGAGGACGGCAGAAAAGCAGATGGGGTGATGAAGTTAGGAAATTTGCAGGTGCAAGTTGGGAATCAGCTAGCGCAAGACAGGGGTAATTGGAGATCGTTGGGAGAGGCCTTTGTCCTGCAGTGGACATAAACATAGGCTGATAATGATGATGATGATGATGATGTTAGTGCCCATAGAAGGCAATAATTGTACATTTTCTTTTCAAGGATAGCGGTAAGCTGCAGGTCATGACTTGGTATGCTGCCCTATGTGCCCCAACACATTTTTATTCTTCTGGAAACCTGGGTGTCTCGTGACTAACTCTTGAACTGCTTTTTGAGGCTTGACTAGCATCAGAAATTTTCATTCTCTTACCAGGCTATGGGAGATTAGTACATAGTGTTCTGCATTATAATCCTCTGACTTCTTGCTAAACTTGGTCTTTTAAGGTCCTAAATCATACATGTGACGAGCCACATGGTGAAGTATTACCTGCCTTATCAGTGCACACTGTAGTCGCTCATTATGCATGTCTCGTCTTAGTGTAAAAGTGCATCTGCTTGTCTATATTTTATTACAGTTCCGGGCTCTCTCATGACTCACGCCTGCGATGTGCCGTGGTGGATTTGTATTACGTTTTGTATGGAAAGAGCCGACCGTCATGCCTGCCAGGTCCCGACGCCAACCGTTCATCAGTACGTGTGTGTGTTTGTGTTCAAGTAATTTGTGTGCGAATTAGGGTTGCTAATTTTTTCGGGGCGAAAAGCTGGCTTCTAGAATTTTAGGTGGGAGGGGAGGGGGGCAGGCAGGACACAGTACTAGATTTTCCTTCATCAACCATGCATCTAAATAATACAAAGAAAGAAAAAGTAAATTTGTGATAAATTTTATGCACCTAGAAATGCAACATCTTTCGTATAATTTCTGTATTTAATAGCTTAGAACTAGCAAGGTAACATAATTAAAGCTTATATGCAACCTATACAGCAATTGTAGGCACTAGTGGTAATCAACATTAGCACCTTCACCAAAATTAGTATTCTGAGGCTCTAAAACCTAATTCACTCATAGCAGTCAGTCTTACTATTCATTCTTTATATCTAGTGATTGTTATTGGGATTGAATTTTCAACCATTCATCCAAAAAACGCCAAAAATGACTAAACACATGTTGGTTACATGTTTAAAGCAGCAACTGGCAACATCGTAACTTGCTAAAGCATGTTACTGGCAGGACTTGGTTGAAGTAATATCTAAGACAAACATCATGTAAGGCAACATCTGTTTTTAAAAAAGTGGGTTGTACTGGTTCAACAACTAGACAGACGGAAAACCTAGTGCGCATGCACTGCACTTAAGCTTCCAACTTTACTAGCATAACAGTGTCACGTGGTCACAATGGCACGCTGCTAGCTTTCTAAGAAAGGCAACAGCAACAATGATTCAAAGAAATGTAAACATCTTTATTACTCAAACTCATGTTCGCTAGTGGAATGTACAGCTCTGCAACAGTGAAGAATAGCACATTTAGTCGCTGAATCAAATGATTGACTAACATTTGGCCCTATATTTACAGGCTGTCATTATGAATTCCAGGTTAGCAGGCAGTCGCGCGACGATTTGAGATTGTGCTCGTGATATAATTACGATCTGACACTGTTGGCATGTTTGAGCCAGGGCTGAAACTAAACAAAAGCAGGCAAGAACCAAACATGGTAACCCTTGATGACATGCTTAATGTTTAAAAAAAGAAAGATTAAACATGGTGCACATGGTAGTAAGTAATGAATGCTACATGCACAGAACACGCATGTTTATTCAGCATAGAAAAGGAACCATGTAAAGTTTGGAAGCAAACATTGCTAAGCACTGAACACAAGAATGAGAAGGCTCGGGAAGACACTGAGGCGGATACCAATTCGAAGATTTATAACAATGAAGGCTGTTTATAAACCGTTAAGGTGGGATTTAAAAGAAAGAACTGAAAAGACTGTGGTAATAAGACTGAAGATGTATAGATGTAAACTGGGAGTCAGCATGGCAGGCCAGTGTCTTCTCTTTCTCACGTCCTGTTCAGTGCTGTTTGCTTTGCAAACAATGTGTGCCAACTGGTTCACCTAGTCACATGAATCCATGTAATGTTGCAGTTCCTGCTAGCTGCATTGTTCAAATTGGAGAGTCCTGCTTAGGCTGCTTTCCACAGCTTTTCAAACAAATTCAGCTCTGCCTGAACCTACATCTACCACAACTTGTGACACAACACTGGTACAGTTGTTACTGAAGTTGGCTGTTGCAGTAACAGGCCACAGTGATTTGTTGGATCGGCGAGAGCATGCCTCCTCAGGTGTTTCTCCTTCCCACAGTTGTCTATGGTGCTCAGCCTGAAAGAAAAGAAGGCCAAGTTCCAGGCACCTGCAGCTCCTGAGGACGACTTCTTTTCGGTGAGAAGCGGAGCTCATGGTTCTTGCATATTGTGTCTCCTGCATGCAACTTGGCCCAATGGGTTACATGTGACTACTGGGAGGATGCTTTGACTTAGTCATTAGTTCCGTGATACCTTGTGCTCGTCTGCTTTATAAGCACTATTGCTTGATATAACTTGCCCATAAACGGCATCATGATGGATTAATGTGGCACCGCTGAAACTTAAAGTGTGGAATATGGTGTATTCAAATTTATTGTCGATGTTGGTCGGCGGTTCACATAAAAGTGTTAATGCATTGTGTGCCTGTAACGAATGCTATCCTCCGGCTCATTGAATATATCGAGCGACACCGACTGCACGCTGGCCGCGCCCCTGTGACGCACGCTTTCCCTCAGCACTTCCGGTACGCTAGCGCTTTTTGCGATTGACCGCTACTTCTTCTCAGACGCCGATACCCGTTCCCAAGGTATTTAGATGTTGCCGAATGTTAGTTGGTCACAAAGTGCGCCAGTTCCATGGCCCAATCAGTTCCCCGAAAGGTTGTAGTATGGCCTTCGAGATAGCCTCACGTTGACAATCTCGGAGGCTTTACCTAATGTGGTATTATCTTAGCGACCGATGTGGTGGCGCTGGCTGACACGCCTAAACAAGCTACGACAAACACGCGTCCGACGCGTCTCTGGTGATCCAGTCGCTGTAGCCGTTCGTTCGTTTGTTTACTTTTTCGGTGGTTGCCGGCTCTCGAGTTCTTTACGATTGCGACGGCGGCGGTCGATCAGCGCTACTGATAAACGCGTCGTTGGTTCCGTGTCTTTTTCTTTTGCCGTTTACAAACTCGTTCGGATCGCTCGCGTGTGTGCTTAGGCCTCGTTTCGACGGCGGAGTGCCGCCGAGACGGCCGAAGCCAAGGGTATCTTCGGTGGAACAGCCGCTAGCTATGCGCCGGTCGGGCGATCACGCAGCAGGAAGAGAAGCCGAACGCGTCGGGTTTACTCCCCTTGGCGCCGTTCCCGTAGTGCCCGCTTTCGTGAAATACGGCACTATCGCTGCGACTCCGAGTGCTGGTCGGGCGCGCTTCGACTTTACACCCCGTTCCAAGCACCGTTGAGAGCCGTCCGTGCGCAGTGTTCGTTTTAGTTCGATTGGTTCTGCGCCCGACACCGACCGGTCCCGTAGTTGGTCGGCGCGTTCTCGTTGAGATAAGACACCCGCGAGTTATTGCGCTCCGCGTGCCGTCACGATGAGCTCGCGACAGGGGCGTCGCAAGACACTGTCTTTCGAAGAGAAGATCGCCATCATCAACGCCGTGACGAACCGCAACGGCAAGAAGAAAGACGTGGCGGCGCGCTTCGGCGTGCGTCCGAGCACGTTGTCGACGATCCTGAAGCACAAGGAGCGCATCTTCACCGCCGTGAGCTCGGGCACGAGCGCGTCGCGCAAGAAGCTGCGCGCCTCCAACTACCAGGACGTGGACAAGGCCGTGCTGCGCTGGATCCTGGACATGCGTACGCGCAACGTGCCGCTGAGCGGCGCGATGCTCCAGGAGAAGGCGCGCGACGTCGCCTGCCGCCTGGGCTGCGACGAATTCAAGGCGAGCCCCGGCTGGCTGATGCGCTTCAAGAACCGACACGCCAGCCTCGCGGGCCTGCGACGCGGCGAGTGGCTGCCCCTGGCCGACCTGAACGGTGGCGCGGTGCTCGAGGATGCCGAAGACGTCCTCGACGCCCTGAGGGAGTACCGCACCGGAGACGTGTACGCCGCCCAGGAGACGGCGCTGTTCTACCGCGCGCTGCCGCACGAGACGAGGGCCTTCAGGGAAGACCCGTGCGTGAGCGGCTCGCGGAAGCGCGCAGCGCCTGACCGTGTTCCTCTGCTCCAACATGGACGGCAGCGACAAGAGGGCGCCACTAGTCATCGGGAAGAGCGACAGACCCAAGTGCTTCTGGGGTTCCAAGCATGTTCCAGTCAAATACGTGTCGCACCCGAAGGCTTGGATGACTCCGCTCTTGTTCTGCAACTGGCTGTGCGACTTCAACGCCAGTATGGCCGAAGAGGGCCGCTCGGTGTGCCTTCTGGTGAGCCGGTGTGCAGCGCACATGATCGGCGACCTCACCCTGTCCAACGTCCGGCTGTGCTACGTCAGTGCCGACAGCCATGCGTCACTGCCCTGTCCGCTGAACCTGGGAGTCATGAACAGGTTAAAGTGCGCCTACAAGCAGAGCTTGATCGAACGGTTCTTGGTGAACATTCGGCTCAATAGGGACACGAATCTCGACCTTTTTCAGGCGCTGCAGATGCTAGTCGAAGCAGTGGAAGTCTGTGAAGCCCACGGTGATATTGTCCTGTTTCCAGAGGGCTGGCATTGACGTGAAGCCAGACCTGACCCAACTGTCCAGGGAGAACGACGTTGAGAACGTCATGGCGCTTCCTCCATCGCTGGCTAAGTCGTGGCACCTTCTTCGTATGTGTGGCTTCGTGCCTGAAGATGTCAGCCTCAGTGACTTTGTGTACTGTGATGCCTGGGCTGTTTCGACGGAAGAGGAAAACAGTGAAATTATCCTTGGTAGTGTTCAGAATGACATTTTATTCGAGGAACGGGAGAACTGTGATCCTAGGCTATCAAGAGAACCGACTTCGAGAGATGTGCTTGATGCCATTGACCTGCTGCGAACCCATGCTGGTTCTCGGGAAGACTTTGACGTGGCCTTTGAAGCCATCGAATTGTATGAGAGCTGCATCAGGGCAGTTCTGTGGAAGCAGATACAAGCTGCGGTAATGGTCTTTCTCGTGATTCGATCTCACCTTAACATTTTGTTATGAAATTTGTATACACCGTGTTGTTGCAGTTTCCAGTGGCGTTCTTCCTTATTGTCGCTCATTTGTAAAGGAATGTGTTGGTAATATAACTAACGGGATAAGGAAAGTTAGGATGATGGGTTGGTGCTGTGTTCCTGTATATCCTCATCATCTTGTAAGAGGTTTATGTGGTTCGTCGATTGGCCAATTGAACATTGTGATTTTCCGTGCAAGTAATGTTTCCTGCTCCAAATAGTCCACCTGAAGAGGCACGATTACTGTGTTGGTCGCGGTTCATTTCTTGAAGTTATGGGTTGCAGTTGATATATGCAAAATCGGAGTATTTGTTGAGGCTGTCACAGGAGTCTGTGGAGTAAAAGCATGCAATGGGGCCTTTGCTTCCAGTCCTGTTAGTGTTAAATAGTGTATCTATTTATCTTAGTGGTGTTGCCAGAGGCAAGCTGGGCCGGTATAATGTTAAGATTCTGTTACAGTTCTTTTCCTTTTCAAGCTTCATTATTGTACCAAACATCACTCCCACTACATTATCACTAGGATCGGCAAGTCATGAGCGACGGATGATAAACGAATAGAATCAGACTTAGGGAATCTCTATATTAGACTGTCCCTGTTAGAATTGAGAGGAAGCTTTACATCAGGAGCTCATATCTAAATACATGGGAAAGGAGAAATCGTTTTGCTAGCCATCCACTGCACCAAATTGGATTGGGTTTGTTCCACTTGAGATAAAAGGTTAGAATGTACTGGTCGTAGAGACTGTTTTTATTTCAACCTATCAGTACTTTACAGAAATTGTTAAAATTGCTTTAGGAAAAAGTACAAGTGGCAGGCTTACAACTCTAAGCTAAGCAGTAAAGAAATCGTGTCACAGTTTTGTAGACTGCACTTACTGAAACATCTAAATGCAGGCAAAATTTATCTACGCCGCTCCAAAATACACAAGAAATTTAATTGTGAATAGGGCTTTCACGAAACCCTCGTAAACATCGCAACAATTTTACATAAAGCTCTGAACTTGTATAGTATCACATTTGTGCACTTCAAATGCTGTAATGGATGCACATTACAGAACTGTGACATTTGTTCTTGGTTTGAAGTTGTGGATTTCTAAACACCCTGACACTTCTATTTTATTGTGATAGTAATTTTTTCACTAATTTTTGGCAATATTTGGTGAAAACTGTGAGGCACAATGCAAAATTATGCTTTCTGGAGTGCGTTGAACTTTCGCTTTCTCTCTCAAGTGCAACAAATTTTGTGCAGATCAATTCAGCGGTTGTCTGATGAGAACATTTCACGAGTGTTTGAATAAGTGTTTAAAGGCTTTTTCTCAGATAGATGCTAATGAGAAACACTAAATCAGTTAAGCCTGATTGAGTATTCTTTCAAAATTATGTTATCATAAATTTAGCAGCAAGATAAAAGGCCAAACTTCCCTATTTCTAATTTCATGCTGAAACAGCAGTGCTTGTCTGTAAGTGTGACATCATGGATGTCAGATGTAGGCCGACTGAGCTACCAAGTTTTTATTCCTAAAAGAAGCTTGCCAGCCCATGCATAAATAAGAAGATCTTGGATGATGATGGCTGGGTACATATGAAAACAAAGTACATTAATAGTGCTTACAGTATTTTTTGGTATTTGGGCTCTGGTGGTGGTGTAAGTTCTTTCAAAACTCTCTTAGGTTAACTTTTTGGTGCCTTCAGAATGCGATGTAGTTGATCTTTGCTAATGAAAAAATTAACTAGGCCCAAGCACACAGTGTCAAAATGCGTGACGTCAAGGCAAGTTGACGTGGAAACTTCGAGGTGGCGGTGGTCACCAGGTCATTCGTTTTGACCTCCCTTTCTGGCTTACCAAGCCCACTCACAGGCGCTCTATAAACAGTTTACACCTTTTGGGTTGTATCTTTGTCCCACAACAATAATCGTCCTATCTGACATGCCCTTCCTTTCTTCAACGCTGGGTGCCCAACATATCTAGGTTACAAACTGGCATACGTGCTATCAGCATGACATAGCATTATTGACAAGATAGTAGCAAGCGTTTTCAAGAAAGGAAACTTGAGCGCTCAAAGACAGGTGACAGTTATTTTTGTGGGGAAAAGATACACACAAATGGGTATGAACTGTTTTTTAAATGCAGTAAGAGTGGCTTTTTTTTTTTTCCCCTTTCTTTTTTTGGTAGAGTGGAAGCTTAATTTACTAATACAGCTCGACCTGTCTTCTGCAGTGTTCCATTATAGTGCTATTGTTGCATCAGAGTGGTGGTTGCGACACACTGTTTAAGCTCTCTACTTGGTATTTAGTCATGGCGTATTACACATGGCGATCTTCTTATCTCATGTTTGCAAATTTCTGATTTTCCCGACCCTTGTGAGCCAGCTTGTCTACAAGTGCTCCGCTCTTTTTATTTCCCGTCTTTTCCTTTATCTTAGATGAAACTTGAGCAAGGCAGCATTGTGTCCGGTGTGGAGCTCCTGGCCGAGGCTGCCCTCACTGCGACCGAGCGGCTCGACACGCAGGTGATTCTCCTGCAAGACGCTGAGCACATCAAGACGGAGGTACGTCATCCACCAAGTTATTTGAGAGCGTGGAATCTGCAGAAGAGTTGTAGTTGGCCTCTCATTTGAACCGGATAGCTAAATTTTATTATTTATTTATGAAGGCGAAAGCCTTAGATGGCTGATGGGTCGAAAATTTGAGCGTCCGGAAATTTCAGTGGCACCAAAATTGATGGTGCAACCATTGATGGTTGAACCCGTGACCTTTGGTGTTAGTTAAGGCACAGGTAATTAAGATAGAGTTCATTAAGGCACTCAAACCCTCAACCTTTGATGGGCGTCAAACCCACTTGGTGTTAATTAGGGTGAAGTTAATTAAAGCACTTAAACCCATGACCTTTGGTGTGAGAAAACGAGTAATAGGAAGTAACAACACATGCGAATGAGAATGTCAAGTAATTTAATGAATATCTTGTGGGCGCGCAGGCTTTCGCCTTCATCCTCTTTAGCGTATGCCAAAGTGACTGTCAACTTTTTTTTTATTCATTTATTTATTTATTCAAAATTTACTTACAGGTCTCATGTGAGGCATTGTGCAAGTGGCATTACAGTAAGAAAAAATATAGGGGAAGAGAGCGATGGTCCCATGTGCCACAAGAACGTTTGAGTATTGCACAATAAAGATGCACTTAGTAGGCAAGAAAGTTAAGTAAAGTGGCCTGTTAAAGCTTTCTTTTTTTAATTTTGTGTTAGAAAAGAGGATGGAAGGCAACATGGCAGCACAAACACTATCCTTTAATCACCATCTCCCTCTCTTTCGAGCCACTGTTTACACGTTGAATGTTGCATATATGTGACTCATAGCCTTTTGGACTGTAAAGCTCTCAGTAAGCTTCAATATTGGATGCTGCACAAAAGCGTCAGTGATAAAAGTTGATTCCTTTAAATTGAGACGTTGGGACATATGTAAACCTTGCTCTTGGTTGAGCAAAGTGGGAGGATAACAAAGAAGCTCAAGATGTAGCTAAGGACCGCACAGTGGGCAATGGGACAAAAAATTATAAACGTGCTGAAAATGGGCATGAAGACGGTATTTTAGACGTGTATTAGAGAGCAGATGGATGTGGCCAGTATTCTAGTTAACCCTTTTCGTGCCACACTACTGTACTGAATTCTGATTGGAAAGGGCCAATTTCCTCTTACTGCAGAATGCTTTACAAAAAAAAAAACACTGTAGACATTGTTTTGAACGTTTTGCTATACAAAATCTTAACTATGCATTTACTGCAAAAGGGCAGCTTAACAAAGCATTTTACGTAAGAATTGCAAGAAAATGGAAAGTATCGTCAACGAGGAAATGAAAATGGAAAAGTGCCAATGGTAAAGCGGTCCGATGGCAGAAGTTTATGTGGTATGATAAGATCAGGAAATTCGCTAGCACAAGATGGGAGTCGGCTTACACGTGTCACCAAGAAAGGCCCTCACTCAGCAGTGTACTTACATAAGCTGGTCACGCTGACATGGATGAAGCCTTGCTGTTAATCAACCACTTCCTCTAATGGTTTGAATAGTCAAACAACTTCTTGATGCTATGGAAGAGCTTGAAATGTTTCCTAAAGCAGCTGCAATTATTATGCACCACTAGCAGACAGGCATCTTACTGGATAAAATTGGCTAACTTGTGCTGATGTCCTCGTACTGCCGATTACAGACATTAACTAGTGCACCAATTTAGGAAACATAAGCACTGTGGATAATTGAAGGCGTTGTGAAATGCCGCACTCTAAATTAAAAGCCACTAAAAGGCATATCGATACAAACATTTAGCAATTATGGTTTATGTGAACTGTTGCATTTACTTTCCATGCAAGTGTTCTCTACAGCTCTCTGATAGTACATGCCACAAAGAAAGGGAACACTTCCAGCCAAGAACAGCGGCACCTGTTGTCATTCAGAGCACAATTCTTATCTCTTGTATGTCTTTGTATTACTGTAGTAAAGTCTTGTTCATGTACAGTTAGCCACATAAGTTTACAGTGCACTGAATTTGCAGAAAAGGTGAATTCCAGCAAAGCCTGCCCACATAGCCCCCAATTTAAATTTTCAGGCTAGATTAGCTTTTACAACCTACACAGCGATCCATTAGAAGTGCCACATCTTCATTAACAGAGCGGAAATTCGCATTTCAGGTGCATGCACTGCTTGCTTGCCATCTTTTTTGCACTATTTTGCTGTCAAGCGATAATCATGCATGTTGGGTCTTTGTGCACCCAACAGATTATGTTGTGTTGCCCCGAAGATCGTTAATTGCCGACCTCTCTCCGAGACTCTTTCACAACTAGTGAGATGAAAGGTGCTTGCGTGCGATGTCTGTCTTAGAAGTGCTTGCTCGAAGTTTCAGCTTCAATACTGTTTTGCATGTAAAGCTGTTGGACGTTGGGCTTGGCTGCTTGCAAGAACCTCCGTCTGCATGAAAATAGCCATTTCCTCTTCCACGCTGAAGCACTGGAGCCGTGGTGATGTGACCTTGGCCACCTGTTGATCTCGCACCTCTCTCTTCTCACTTTCCTGCTTCTGTCTCTTGAGTTTTTCGTTGTAGCTTGGTGTTTCTCGCATGCAGTGACTGTAGTAGGGAGTCTGCACTTCAACCACACTTTGCATCTGGCCACCTTCGTGAATGCTCGTGTTCCACGCAAACGCACACATTCGACTGGATGTCTCGCAGCATGTTCGTGCCAACCGAAAGCTTGAAGCATCATAACCCTGTCAGCCAAGCATTCCTTTTCTGTCTGTCAGCCGCATTTTTTGCCAACAACCATATTCACCACACATGCACTTCGTACCCCACCCTCCCCCCCTAGGAAGAGGCTCTTGTGACCACACAGTCGCTGGAGCCCGCAGACACCGAGATCGTCCAGGTGGAACAAGAAGAGGTATTCATAGGGGTCGACGAACAGCAGTCGCAGCACGAGCCGCCAGCCGAGCCAAAGACGGAGCCGGTCGAAGTAGTTGAGCCATTGCCTAACGAGCCAGAGGTTGCTGCCCACTCGGACATGGAGCACATGGAGGTCGAAGCTGAGGTACTGGATTGATTGGTTCATTGATTGAGTGCCTGTTCAGTTCTTGAAGTCAAAGCAAGACTTCCAAGTTGCATTGCATTTCCTTTCGTCTTTCTAGCCCTTCCCTTCTTTCCCCGCTTTGTTCACATAATAAGTTTCCATCCGCTATAGCAAACTGCTCTGAAGAAAGGCGTAGATCAGCGTCCTGGGGAGCTACTCTTGACATATTGCTCCTTTGTGTTTCCTCTGTGTTTCGTTATCTTGTGCTCTTGTTTCCATTGGTCATGGGTACATGTTAATCGTATTTTTGCATGGTTCCTTCACATACCTAATTAGTTTGTCCACATGGTTTTCTTGTGTTATTTTTGAATTTTACATGCTAAAGGAGTATTGATGGGACATATTTTTTTACTCTTGATTTTTGCGTTAAATAGAGGTACTTTGATACCCTTGAAGAAACACCAGGAACCCTCAGAGGTCATTAAATGATTTGCTCTGATAACTTCCTACGAACTAATTTGGTTACATTTACCAGGAAATGCTAGTGTCATGATCTGATGACGCAGAAGGTTTTTATTCCGTACTGTGGTTTTATTATAATGGATTACTTGAGTCAATGAAATGTGAAAGATATACAAAACTGACAACTCGCCATGGTTAGCTTAGTCACTATGGAATTGCGCTGCTAAGCTCGGGGTTGCAAGTTTGATCCAGCAGACCTTTGTGGCCACATTCCAATGGTGGCGGAATCAAAAAAAAAAAAACAAAAAAAAAAAAACCTTGTATACTTTGATTTAGGTGCACATTAAAGAACTCTAGGTAGTCGAAATTAATCCTGTGTGCTACCTCGCTATACAGCGTGCCTCGTAATCAAATTGTCGTTTTGGCACTTAGAAACCCCAGAATAGTTTTTTCGGAACTGACTTACATTTCATAAATCTAAACCTAACCTAGCATTTAAAGGAACATTACAGAAAACAATGAGCTTAGCTGTATTATTACATTACCCTTCAAAAAAACCAAAAATGCCGCTCTACCCATGACAAGAGGCATGGCAAGCCAGACAAGGCGCAGTGGTAAAGGGCAAGTGGTGACACTGTCTTGAGGTTTCTGCAGCACCTTGGCGTGGCATCATGCATTTTTATGGCGTTTGATTGGGCCTAGGTAATTCTTGTGTTGGTGAAAGTGAACCACATTGTGTTGTAAAGGAGCCAAAGACTGAACATAGCAAGTTTCAAAAACGTTTACTGCTTCACAACAGCCAAAATACAGCAAAATACTTCGAAATCTGTGACGTCACACTGACATATTGGCTAAAGGTTTTGGTGCGAAATGTAGAAAAAAATGAGCCTCTGCGTTTGTTTTCTCATCTAGTAATCAGCCTTGTACTGCAAAATTAACAAAAATATGGTCTTGGAAAGAGTACTTTATCAGTCTAAGCTGATTTAATGTTTCTCTTTAGTGTCCATCTAAGTTGTATGAACAGCACCGAATAGCTCACCAATGTGGATTCCAAGTCTACAAAGCATACCAACAATCTACCGTTGTGCTAAAGCTTTCTGTGGGTATGCTAGAAAATTTCAGGCAACTTTTGATTGATTTGTTATTTGTGAGGTTTAATGAGAGCACTCGCGTAATATTTTTGACTTGTCATTCTTTTGCATTAAGCGACGGTCCAAATGCTCTAAACCCTTAAAAAAAAATACTGTTAATGGCCGGAGCACCAAAATAATTTACTTTAATTCTTTTTCTGTGAATCAGTTTCGGATTTGGCATCCAGGAGGCTGCATGGATGTAGCCAGTACTAGGATGCGCATGCGCAAGGCATAGTTAATCTTGGTTCGCATTGCACCACATTATCCGTCGTTTCCCAGGAGCCAGAAGTTGTTGCGCCGGTGCAGCCACAAACGTCGGCGCAACCGCAGCAGAGGGAGGCGTCGCATAGCAGTGCAGAGTCTGGTCCGGTGGCCGCACCTCTGGTCCCGATTCAGCCCACTGACATCAACTACTCCGATGACTCACAGTCAAAGTCGCTACCAGGGCTTGCAGGTGAGCGAGTGTGGGCACACTGTATTTTTTCAATACATAGCATCCATTTAAAATCACCGATGCCAGAAGGATTATTATTATTATTATTATTATTATTATTATTATTATTATTATTATTATTGTTATTATTATTATTATTGTTATTATTATTATCGCAAGCTTTAGTTATCTTAAAGTGAGCAAGCTGTTATTTACAATGAAAGCATTCATTGACCCATACCTTGGTCCCTCTCCCCTCCCTCCCCAAGTCACAATTTTGTCACTGTATCAAGAGCAGGTGTGATGCACACGTGGAGGGTTAAAAGCTCGGTGTCGAACTGAAAAAAAAATATCGGTTCAGTTCTGGTTCGGGTTCAGCACGCTATGATTTCGTTGCAGTTTACTTCCGGTTCGGATAAATAAAAGTTTATAATGGTCCTCGAATTGGTAAACTTTATCCTGCCCTATGGCAAAATGCTGCAGAGTGCTGTCAACTTGAATTATATTTTCCGGTTAATTCGGTAAGTGGGAGCTGGCACTTATGCATTTCTGTGGGCCGAGACATTCGTTATTTCAATCCCAAAATTGGCCTCCGTCAGATAATTCAAACTTGGCCAGTCAGCAGGCATTCGCCTAACCATTATGGTGACCCCGATAGTGATCCATTTAGTGATGCCTTGGCGACACTTGGGGGACAGGGAATGCGTTGAACACAGGTCATATATCGTCGAAAACGGCTACTTTTGGCCAGCCCTATAAAGATTTGCAAGCAACAACCAGAGGTCCCAGTGTCCGACTACTATATTTACCCAACATTAATACGCTCCCCCCCCCCCCCCCCCCCTCCCGTAGTAAATTGGACTGAAAGTTACCTGCCCCGCAGCATCGGATATGAAACCAAAGCTTCACCTTTGTCTCATTCAAAAGGGTTACCGCATAACAGAAATGTACCGCAGTGAAGCTGACTTTAAAACTGTACGGAGAAGCTGACTTTAGAAAAACCAGGTTCAATTGTGCAACATATATTTTTCTTGCTAAAAATTAGGTGCGCTAGATTTCTGCTTCGTTTAGGAGCTTTAATGTAATTTCTATGTTAGTTTTCTACTTTGGACTCGTGGAAAGTGGGTGCACATTTGATTCGGGGCCGTGTTAGACTAGCAAATACTGCCAAATGAATCTGCGGTGTGTTTTGGCTTTTTTTTTTTTTTTCGTCTTGTTTAATTTGCTCAATTTTGTCAGTCTCATTAGAGTCAAATTAACGGAAGTTGACAGTACGAGTATTTTAGAAAAATAGAACCGTCCAATATCAAATAGAATAGTACTATGAAATATTTCCGCTTTCTAAAAAAAAAGCGAAATGAAAAAATATGTGGAGCCTGTGATTGGGCAGCAAGAAGCTTGTTTGCATTATTTGATGCATTTAGAGATGTGCGAATTATTTAGAACTTTAGAATAACGAATCAAATAGTGTCCTACCCGATTCGCTTTTTGAATCGAATAGTCACTGTTCATAAATGTACATATTTGAAAACATAAACTGCGTCATAGCAAACGTAACGTTCTAGCAAAAGTATGGTAAGTTTTCACTCCCGTCGGCATAATATAAGACATCAAACATGAAAATTTGCATGGTGGAGCAGACTACGTCACTTAAGTACAGGCTGTACAAAGATCATTCGCACTCTCTGAAGAACCCTGTGCACGCGAAGAAACTACTTGTTTGCTTGTAATGCACCATTTGTGCTTTTAATAAACGCTTCATAACGCACTATGTAAAGACCGAAACTTGCTAACTTTAAGAATGAGGTGTGAACATCGTTTTATTGTGATAACGGCTGTTCATTATTCGAAAACTATTCGATATTGGAAAGCTCTTCATTTAGGGCACTGTTCGATTCATTCTGAAATATTACTATTCGTACACCCCGAGATACATGTACACCGTGATACAGCACAATCATATCTGGTGCATGATGACACTGAAAGGAATTGAAAAAAAGCTAACAGGAGGTCCCAAATGTATGTACTAGTAGAGTGTATTGTGCTCATGTAGTGCAAAGAGCTTTTCAAGACGCACAATCTTTTTTCTTCTTTTACTGCGCCACATAAATGCCTACAATCCATAAACGTGTTCGCCTATGACATCACACGAAAGAACCGCGCCAGTTAAATATTCTAAAACATGATTTCTCATTGTACCTAGTTTTACACTTGATTAAAGAAAATTTTACCTCCAAGCAACTTTTGCTTCTTCACGGTAATTTCGAAGAGCGCTTACATCACTAAGAAATTCTTTTAGAGGCAAAAATACTTTTGTGAAACCTTATTCACACAATCACCAACTACCCCTCCTCCTTTTTTGTCCAAGAGGATTGGTGACAGTCACTTTTGAGGTCTGGGACGTTTTGTGTGGAATGACCCGCAAGCTTGCCTGCTTTCCTACCAGAAAGGGTACAGTAAACTTCAAGCTACAAACACTGATTCTGTTTTGTTTTTTGTTTTTTTTTCTTCGGTCTCACCTTGTGTACAATCTCGAGGTTCAACGTTTATAACGCCGCTGCCAGCATTCCTCATTGCACCAGCGTTGCAAGGAAGCCTGGTACACAGGCCTGGTGTACCCCGGTACGCACCAGCACCCTGGTACATCTGCCAGGGTGCTGTTCCTTGCTGTGTTGCAGCGCTTCTCTCGCAGGCTGCGTTGTGTCTACATGTCGCCTGCACGTTTCATTTTGCTACGCCACCAGAGGATACCACGTTCAATCCTAAGCCTTGCTATCGCTTTCAATGCTTCACCTTTGGGCAAAGCCACCCTTTATTTTTTTTTTAAGAGCATACTGCAAGTTTGTCTTGAAAGCAAGTGTGACAACTGGTGCACAAAATGAAAAGTGCTGTCAAGATTTTTTTGTCAATGTTCGAAACATGGCAATCAAGAGTAACCGAACAATAGAGTGGTTGGTGTCTTAATGAATCCTGCAAGTAGTGTGATAACAGAGACAGGTGAACAGAACTTTCTTCTTTTTTTTTTTTTATTGTGCAAATGGCTGAAGGTTTGCACTGATTGAGACAATTGTGGTGGTGGTTTCTTCTTTTTTTTTTTTTGTCTGTCTGTCTGTGCATATGTTTGGTTAAGATCACTGAATCACTCTTGGCCTGGCATTAGGATTGAGATCTGCAGTAAGCCACGAGATGTGATAGCCCAATTTTAACGGTCTCTAAATAATATAAGTTTATTTATAAGATTGCTCCCTCCCCAGATAAATGGCTGCAGTTAATTTGCATCTGACTGTTTTTTCTTTTTTTTTTTCTTTTTTTTTCGTAAATCATTGTCTTTGGAGATACGTGAAGCTTGTTCTTAGACGGTAATCTAGAACAGGTAAGAAGAGAAATTGTGAAAGTACATTAGGTTCTGTCTTGCATGAAAATGAGATGAAATAGAAAGCTGTTCCAGATTCAGCACTTTTGTGACTGTTTCGCTAGTCATCTACTGCGACTGGATCATTTAAAGTACTTTGCAGCCTGCTGCTTCGTGTTTTGTAAATATCTGTGAGCATATTTTCTATCTGTACTTTCTCTTTATGAGAGTGCTTAATTAAACATATGGACAGATAAGCACTCAAAGAGTACGCACTGAAATTGTTGATCGGCAACGACAAGACTACATCATGTTCTATAAAAGCCATAGACTTGGCAAGTTTTGTGAACTTTCGGTGAACCACGGCTGCTCAAATACAAGGAAATGCTTTTGAAATCTGTGACATCACGCAGACGTACCGACACTGTGATTTCAATGTGAAGTTGAAAAAATCGAGGTTCGTCCTTCATTTTCACCCTCTTCATTTCTCATGCTCCTCATTGTGAGAGATGATGTACCAGCAGTTAAAATTAGGAGTATGGAAGCTTGGATGAGCTTGTAGAGACTACATCTTATAGCTGCACAGCACGAAAAAACACGGGACACAAGGTGACGAAAAGACAGGACGAGCACCGACGTCGGAGCTCGTCCTGCCCTTTCGTCGGTGCTCGTCCTGTCTTTTCGTCACCTCGTGTCCACGTTTCCCCACGCTGTGCAGCTTTAATATAGTGCTGCAGCACAGGAGACATGCTAGCTGTAGCGTGTGTCAAAACGTCACTATGTTCTTGCGTAACCGCCTTCTGCATCCTGACGCAGTAACTTCATGGGAAACGAAATCAAAACTATCTGTGTAGAAAAGCTGTTACCATACTCACACGAATCTAACGTGCACCTTGTTTCTGAAGAAAAAAAAATGGGCCTGGAAATGGCCTCTGCATTGCATGCCTTCCCGGATTTGGACCATTTCTTCCGGTTGTACGGTTGACAGGAAAATCTCCCGAAAATTGCTCTTGTGTCCTGTTCCCGTGTCCAGCGCTTTGTCAGGCCACATTGGTAAAAAAAAAATCCAACCCAATCTAATCCAGTTAGAAGTTCATTGCACAAAACATTAAGAAAGTAGTTAGGAAACCCTATACATGGACTATTTCGTTAGCCGCAGAGCCGCTCCTTACGCTGATGGGGTTGTTGGGTGCCATAGTGGCCCTAGTCTCATTATTAAGCTAGCCAGCGAATGCCGCCTTCCGCACCTAGCAACACTAGACTTTCCATCGTTCTCCTCGGCGTCAGCCGCTCTGGCATTGCGTAGGCCTACGATCAGTCATGGCTTTAATAAGCAAGGAGCAATAGCGCAAAAAGTGTCTTCGTGTATTTTAATGTAGTGCTCAGCCGAAGTGACACTGGGTATTTTGTTGATACCACAGAGTAATGCAGAGTGCGAGCGGCAGTTTAACATCGGGAAAAATACGAGGACGCAGTGCCGCTCGTCCATGTGTCGCTCGATCAAGACGCTGTGAAACGTGAACCTCGCAAAATGTGAAAGAAATGGAATTTCTTACAATCAAACATTACCTGAAAAATTTTTGAACACCCACCGTGGTTGCTTAGTGACATTGGCATTGCGCTGCTAAGCACGAGTTCGCGTGATCAAATCTCGGACTGTGGCGGCTGCATTTCGTTGGCGGCGAAATGTAAAAACGCCCGTGTGCCGTCCATTGGGTGCACGTTAAAGAACCCCAGGTAGTCGAAATTATTCCGGAGTTCCCCACTATGGCGTGCCTCCTAATCAGATGGTGGTTGTGGGACACAAGACCCGACCATTTAATGAAATTTTAAAGAATTGTTCAAGGCAAAATTATGAACAATGAAATGCGTGCAAAAGTGAGACCTTGATGTTCATGTGGTCATTTGTATATCTGTAAATAAAGTTGTAATGAAGTTCTCCTGGCAGTACTTGAAAATATCGACGCTAGATGAGGGGGGGGTTGTGTAACCGCCTGACTCCCCCCCGGTCGGTAGATCTCCCGGATTTAGTTTCCCCGAACTTGGCAGGTATGGCATAGCAATCGGATACGAAACCAAACTGCATTCGTGGCGTTGGCAACAGCCTACCATCAGAGCCATCAGACACGACGTCATCGCCACGACAAGATGGCGGCAGAGCACATTTTCTTGGACGTTGCTGTGGGTTCATTTTGTGCTCGACTACAATCGCTTTCAGAGATACTGTCACTGTTGCACGGATTTCGTGCCACTCTACCGGATGCATCGGCGTATACGGCCACCAGTGTTTCTGGTGATGTGCCCAGCTCACTATCTGCACAGAGTGCCAGGAACACTTTCGGTTGCATATTTCGACAAGTTCGATGCAGAATCACGTAAAATCTCGTGAAAGTGATCGCTCAAGAATAACTCCTTGTGTGCTCGGTATCTGTGGCCAATGAGGCACAAATGGCGGTGACACGCCACTTCCATTATGAAAGCTCGCTTAAAAAATAAGAAGTCTCTTCTGTGAAGGTTTTTTTTTTTTCCTTGCCCCGCCCCTCCCGATTGTGAACATGGGGACATGCTATATCTATCTTTTATAAATCGGGCGCATAAGACATTCAGGTGCACATTTATTTTCTTACTTCAATCCTGCAAAAATTGGGTGCACGTTAGATTCGGAGGCACATTAGAATCGTGCAAATGCGGTATATTAAATTACATAGGGTGCTCCGACTTAGTCCTTGCAAGCATTTTTTTTTTAGGGAGTTCAGAAGTCTAGGACTTGCATTTAACTAAAAAAAATGACACCATAATATCATGTCAGTACTCCCTTTACAGGATCCTGACAGGCATGAAGGTAGGGAGATGCAAGATATTTTAATTTAATGCCAATGTTGGCCTTGAAATGCCGGGCCTGGAATTATTCATGGACATTACCGTGACACCATAGTGCAGGAAAGTCTGCTGATGTTATGTAGCTATAAGGCTGGGTATGATGAAGTCACTCATAAAGAAGTAAAACGAGTATTTTCACCGTTCTAACACGTTCCTGAATGGAACACAGCCTCGCATTTTTGGGGGTTCGAAGAGCTCCCAAACATGGTAGAAATCGAATGTGCACCCAATATTTTGCATGAAAAAATGTAGCATACCTCTGATTCTGGTAATAAGAAAAAGACAGAAATAGTGAACTTTACCTTCACAAACTGGAAATTTATTGGCCATCGTCACTCTCGGAGAGCACTTTATCACTGTCCATTGTAAAGAACCAGAACATATCACTTTCCTGCAGTTCATGACATGTTTGATATTCGGCATTTATCAAACGACTTAGCAACAATCGCAAACGGGATGGTTGCCCACGCCTAGACTAACCACTTCGCTAGTTCATATTGCGACACCCTGCACTTCTTTGAAATGCCAAGAACACGTGATGCGACATGTTGCCTTTAGCTTAACGAATTGAGTAACTTATTGTTTGAATGCTCTTTCATAATGAGACTGAAAGCAGAGTGTTGTCGTCTGCATGCTAGGCGAGCACTTGTTCAGTCACCATTCATGGTCACCATTCAGTGATAGTAATGGCGGCCATGCTGGCTCTGACAACAGGCTGTTGCAAACGCAGCAAAGGTGCTTTGGTTTTGTATCGGACTGCACCGCCCAAGCAATTTTTTCAGACAACGGCTCTTGCAAAAAAAGGTGTGCGTTAAAAAAGAGTAAATGCTGCAGTAATTTATTGTGGGCTATAGTTCTTATCCTGAATATATTCCTGGGGCAGGCCGAAACGAAAATAGCAGTTTTCGGCTGGAGATGTCATGTGTTCAGCACATGTCATTGTACCAAGCACCGCCAAGGTGGATGCTGCCGCCATTGGAGTCGCAACCGCGGTCAGCATTGAGGTCGGGCGCGTGCGGGATGACCGCACGCGCCCGAATTATCCGGCGAAGGCTGATTTGAAGATTTGAAGAATACAAGAGTTTGGTCCCGTAGAAATGTATGGGCACAGTGCCCAAGGCCTTCAGTTATGATCGAATGAACGGAAGTCTACTGTATTATAGTAAATTATTTAGAGCTCCCTGATGCTTGCTACATTCAAATAAAAGTTTGCACCCTTTGGGGGGGTCTGATCTTGTCCACACGAAATAGTGATAATCTATCTTGTGTGGATTTCCTTTCTTTAACGTTCCATGTCCTATGTTTCCAGGTCATGAACAGCATGCGCATTATCACTGTGACATAGTATTATCACTGTGACATAGCATAGAATGTTCAAGAAAGGAAACATAAGCAGACAGATGACAAATATTGCTTGAGGACAAGATATGCCCCAAAGGGTGTGAATATTTTTTAAAGTGTAGCATATTTTTCTAGGTTTTGGAGGGCTTAAAATTTCATTTAACAAAGAAAAAAAAATAGACAACTCGAAAATCTCATATTAGTACTCCTTTAATGTGTGTTTGCTAGACCTTTGTCCTCATTTGCAAATGCGCTTCAACACGTCACCATTGCCATCTTTTTCTTGCAACTGTTAGGTGAATGTTTCTAAATGCATTAATTTGTGCTGAATGTTTGTTGATAACTCTCCATCGTCGGTGGCATAGCCAGAAATTTTTACTGGGAAGGCACCCATGTGACCAGGAATGAAAAGAGGGGAGGGAGAACGGGTACTGGGCAGTCCGCACGCTACTAAACTAATTTTTTTTTTTTTTTGGGGGGGGGGGGGGGATTGGGGGGTTGAGTTTGCTAGTTGCACCATAATTGTATGACTATCATTCCAAAGAAAAGAATACAAGTCAACCACAAACCCAACCATGCAAGTTGATTTATGTGCGTTACGAGTGGAAGAGCATTCAGAGTTGCAAAAAAAAAAAAAGACATTCGCAGATGCTTCATTATTTGGTAGCTGCTCCCGTTTCCCGCGACAATTCAGAATCCGAAGCACTCAACACAAACGGCCATTCACAAATGCCAAGTGTTTGTGACTGCCTCTGCCGAACACTATGATTCACAAATGTCAGGCGTTTGTGACTGCCTCTGCTGAACATTATGAATGACAGTAAAACGAAGCACAGTGCATGTAAAGTGTGAGGAAAGAAGGTAGAAGGGCAATGGTTGACCTCGCAGTAACCGTCCATTTGCCTTGCACTTTTGTTAGCACATTAATCATCGTCAAATCGTTAGAAAGGGTGTGGTGTGTACTGCAAAAACTGTAGTGATAGTAAGCCATACCCCCTACACCTCCACTATTTTTTTATTTACCCCTTTGTTCCGTCTGTAAAGAATGGAGAATTAAGTACTGCGCAGTGACCTTTGGTGCCCAGCATCACATTATTCCAACGTGTGTTTATTTTTCTACCTTCGTGTGATGGATGGCCTGTGTGGCCTGCTCTATTTTTTTTTTTTTTTTCGTGTGATGGAAATAATGATGTACGTTTGACTTTATGCCTTTGTGTGTGTGACACATGTTTTATCGACATGCACATATTATAGGTTTCGACACTTTTTCGCCAGAACTTGGGCTGCATTCAGTGCACATAACTTTGTTTTAGTTCATAATGGTATTCTTGCCTTTCTTAGTGGCTTTTTTTTTTTTTTAATCATGAGGCATATATTGCTATCAGTTAACTTATACATACTGTTCCTAGTTACTTGTATATATGATTGCTGCAAACTCATTACTGTCATGCTTAGAAAGTTCTGCGGGTATTAAATACACAAGGCTCGCCCTAGTTTAAGCGCAAGTTATTAGAAATTTCAGTTAATTCAAAGCAAATTACTGATATTAACAACGCTGTAACCTTCAGACAAAAGATCAGTGCAGTGTTCGGTCTACTTGGTTATAGCCTAGTGTTCAATTGCTTCTATTTTTGGTGATTCACCTCATTAGTTAATGTAATCAGGGTGTTGCCTACTAGAACTGCACAATTTCTGCTCATCTCTAGAAAATATTGTATTTAACTATTTCATTCACTTATATTTATAACATTGTATAACCTGTTCTTTGCTCTTTCTTTGTTATTATCTGTACTCCCCAGATGCAATACTGGTTTTAAATTTTGATTGGCCAGGCATGTTTTAGGGCATTTTGGTTTTAAGCAGGATATCAATCAACCCAAACTTCTGGCTTTCCAGGGAGAAGTACTCACTCGATAACTACTTGCAAGGGGGCATTCATGCACTTTGAATAGTCTATACGTGGCCACATTTTGCATTCAGGCTGCTTGCATATCTTTACGGCCACTGCTATGAGATGACGGTTAGATGATGGAAGATGGCACATACCAAATTACTGCAAAAGCGATCAGGGGTGCCATCCTGGACATTGTCAAATTTGGTAATGGCAACATTTTTAGCCAATCGGGGAGGCCATAGCAAACCTCTGGACACCTGTGATTGGCTCAAAATGTTGCCATTACAGAGTATGACAATACAGCGGAAATTGACAATGTCCAGAATGAGAGAGCAGGTCATGTCATCCTTCAAGCACCATGTGCCGCACGCCAAGGTAGTGCATCACAAGGAATAATGAAAAATAATCCCATTTAAAATGTGTCGCATACATCTTGAAACACTTCTTTTTGGAGAGCTGTGCTGCAAGATTTAATAATATATGTAAGCATTTTATAAGTAAAACTGGTTGGAAGGTAGACGACTGGGTGTTTGCTCTGGACATCAGTACATCATAAGTGGCTTCACTTTCATTTATTTTCTAATTTTACATGAGGCATATTTTTCAAGTGGATAAGTGCTTTTAGTTTTCTCCACATGTTGGTGTTCTCGTATCTGAGGCGTATAGAGCGTTCCCTCATGGAGTCCACATTCTGATAACTTGACAAAACTCACTGAAGAATTGAAAATTCCTCATCTGTTTCGTACACTTTTCATGTTTCTGGAGAAAGTCAATTTTCAAGGGACAGAAATAACTGATATCTGAAAGGGGGATATCTCTGTTTAAGTCTATCTGTATGTGTAACCTATAATTTTGTTTCAGCAGTATATATTGTTCATCGTGAGATAATTTGAACACGTATCTGCAGTCCCTAGAAGCTTGAATCAACCTGCATCAGCTGTAAGAAAGCAAATAAGTAAGACAGTGTTCTCACTCGCAGGTACCTCGACTCACCACCAGCCGACAGGCTTCGATTCCAGCATGTTCAAGATGGGCACGCCGCTTCCAGAAATTTCACAGCCACAAGCCGTTCACGCAGACGTCGGTGCACCGGCGCCTCCTTACCCGTCCCCTGTGGTACCAGTGGGCGTGTTTTCACTGTCCGTTACGCCATCTACTTCACTCGGTGGGGTATCGTCTGCCACGGGCGGCGAAGCAGACGACGCCGGTGGCGGCGCCAGCGTCAGTTCTAAGGTGCACAAGGACAAGAAAAAGAAGAAGAAGAAAGACAAGAAGCACAAACACAAGCACAAGCACCGCAGCCACGACCGACTGCTGGAGAAGGAGCGCTTCTACAGCTCGGGGGGCAGCACCAACCAGTCACCGGCGCCGTTCGGAGGCGGCGCGTCGAGCAGCCCTCAGCACGAGATCATCTGAGCACCACTAATGGCATATGAGGAGAGTGGGGCTGTGCTGTTGATGTTTATAATGTACAGTTACACCTTTTAAAAGCCTGAGCAGTTTCAGGAGTCCAGGAAGAGACAGCGCCGAAAAGAATGGTGTCGGCAGACTGGAGAGATGGGAACTGTTTTTTGTTTCCTGCGGACAATTATCGATTCCTTAAAAGGAACCCTTGTTTAGTTTTGTGTGTGGCACGGGATAAGGATAGTCAGCCACCAGCGCACCCTTCAGGCACAACCCACAGCCTTCGGCCCGAGATCATCATTTGTGCGTGAGTGGTGGACTGGGAGCAGTTGTTGCGTACGACATTTTGTGCGATCGTTTGCTGTTACTGTGAGCAACACTCGTAGAGTGTGGGTACCAGTGCGGCAAGAAAGAGGTTGCAGCACCTTCCGGGGGCAACGAAAGGTGGAGAAGCTGCCAGCGTTCAAACCACCCGCACACCATCCAGGCGTGTGGGTGAAACAAATTGCCAACAGATTAATCTGTGTAGGCAGTCGTCGCAAGGTTTGTTCCGCTGCTTGGAGTTTAGTGCAAGCCAGCAGCTTTAGTCATTCTTGGTCGATGTGTTGAACGGCCCCCGGCACAAGTTCCTCGAAGTGCTGCTAGAGGGCCAAAGACAAGAAGGCCTGCTGTGGACATTTTGTGTGGATGGCTACTGTTTGTTTTCCAGCACTTCGCCTGGAGCAGAAGGTGAAAGTTTTGCAAATATGTGCTGAATAAATCAGTTGTGCGAGTCTGTTGATCGAACCACCTTCAAGATAGACATTTGCCAGAAATCCTGAGGAAAGCATCACTTTATAGATAGCCAACCCTCCTGAAAAAGGAATGCTTGGAAATTTTCAAAGCGCATTCCCACATATAACTTCTCAGATCCAACACACATCTCGGAATATATGTGAAGCGAAGCTTTCGTGAAGTGCTTAATCAAATGCTATAAATTTGGCCATTTCATTCCTGCGTCTTTCGCGCACTCGTGCTACGCAATTTGACATGTGGCGATCATCTTAAAGAGCTAGTTGATGTTAGCACGATAGAAGTATACATGCGATTGTGGCCTAGTGGTCAGAAGGTCGGGCGGCGGCTTTGCTGGGGGTTCAATCCCACTGTCTGGTTTGTAATGAAATCTTTATTGAAGTTTTGAGCTATTCTGGAAGACTGTAGCACCCAGCCAGAGTCGGAAGAGGCCGGGAATATTTGCAAAGGAATCTTCGCTTTAAACTCTGCCTTTATGCAGTGCAGTACAAAAATGCTTGGAAAATATGTTTCGTCAGAGACGTTCGGTAAAAATATTTCCAAAATTGATGCTAGCCTTAGGATAGCTATTTAGGCAGACATGTCTCGAGCACTTGCCAGCTCTACGTGCAAAGGTACAAGGCGTGTGTGTTAAAGCCATTACTTTAGCTAATTAGCAAATTCTGGTTGATGAAATCTGATTGCCGGTTACAGGAGAATCCACAACACCTGCTGCCAAAGAAATCCTCTACTGCAAGCCTTTCATGTTCAGCCCTACTTCGCGACGACCCTCATCGTTGCATGTGGCTCACATAATGGGCAGCTTTTGCATTGATTAAACGTTTTCGGCCTATTTATGCCTTATTAATATTGAAACCTGCTGATGAGACAATAGACAGGTCAGAAACATGCAGAACCCAGAAATAGGTA
This sequence comes from Dermacentor silvarum, assembly GCF_013339745.2. NCBI lineage: Eukaryota > Metazoa > Arthropoda > Arachnida > Ixodida > Ixodidae > Dermacentor > Dermacentor silvarum. The sequence goes on from NC_051163.1 coordinate 53,446,199, forward strand.
GCGTTGGTTAAACTTGTTTTTTCCAGATCATACAGGAAGTGCACTTTCTGGACCTACACCTGGAGCCTGCAACAATACTAACCAAACAGTGAGTCTATGAAAAGTAATAAAAAAGCTCCAAGTGACAGCTCTACAAGAAAAGTGTCGTAGGATTTCCGCGAGTTTGCTGCAGAAGGACTGCTGTCCATTTGGTGATCACCTACACCACTGGAACAAGCTGTTCAGGTTTGTCAAGGCCTTATCAAAAACGTTCGCAGGGCGAAGTGCACCAGTACCACGCTTGAGCCGTACCATGAATAAGAAAGCTTCACTTTGAGATATACGCAAAGACGGCAAACAATTGTACACTTCGTGTCATAGCAGTTTTATTGATGGCAAAGAAAAACGCTCCAATGACAATATGTGTATTTTTCTTTTTTTTTTTTTTACGCTCTCCGTTATTTGTATACACGACGTCGCGTCGCTGTTATCTCTGGGATCGGATGCACGGTGCAACAAATAAAATATAATCGACCGGAAAGATTCGTTGCAAAATACGGCCCCTGGCTGTAGGGCAGTAGGACTAGAAATCCAAAACAATGAGGCGCTGGAGTGAAACGCAACCAGCGTCAGCCAATCAGGAACGCGCTCGCGCGAATGCACGTGTCCCTCCGCGTCGTCTGCTTAATACGATTCCTAGCTTTCACTGCGCTGCATTATCACTTTGAAACAGAACTGATAACTTGCAACTGGTACGTAAGTAACGCGGTTCGTAGAAAGCATACTCAAGCGCAACTAGGCGTACTGTTGAGAACCGCACAGCCAGTGCCTCGTACAGCACACCCTTAACGTATCAAAACGGAATGTCCGTTCAAACGGACATAATCGCGTTCCACGTGTCTTTTAATAAAGTACGTGATCAATGCGACACTGAGCCCTACAACCTGCACTGCTAGGCAATTGTCTGGTAAATAAAATTTGAATTAGCAACGAATCGTGGTCAATAAAGCGTAATACGAAAAATAAACTCGAGGCCCTCATCTGAACGATGCACCTATGACGCACAAATAGCAAAAATTCGCAACGCAGGTTTCACTTGCCGCTGACAAAAGTTGTCTGCAAAGAAATGCCTCGCCGACAGAATAATTGTTAGCGGAAGTGGTCAACGCCACGCTCTTCAACAAGCGCACGCCGCAGGCCACGAACGATTCAATCTAACAGCTTGGCGGGTCGCACAAATGATGCATTGCCTTGAAGCACAGCGCGCACGGAACCATGCGTACACACATAAACAAAACGTGATGTTCGAACTACAACGAGTTCACACGAAACAAATATGGATCCAGTTTTTTTGAGGCTCCACGCAACACATTCACAGCTGGCCGCGTACGCTGAAAGGTTGATTCGTAGTTGCAACACAATCGAAGACCGGAAAGCAGCGCCGGTGGAGAGCGAAGAGTACGAAGAGAAGACGCTGCAAAAAATGGCTTTACGGAACGTTTTGAATAAAAAAGTTTCACGGACTAGCGAGGTGGTACAGTTCCTTCGTGTTGTTTTGAACGGACACCGCGAAAACCACACACTTTTTCAAGAACGACTACGCCCAAAACACGAGTACCCAACACGCGCAGCGGACGCCAAGCGGTGCCTGAATCGGAACGTTCCCATGATTCCCGCTGATTAAATAACGCATGCGCACTGGGGTCATTGCAAATGGCGGATTCTGTTATTGTTCCATGGCGCACATCACGGGGATAAAATTATGCTCGAAAAAATATCTCAAGCAGGTGAGTTGACGTTTCTTTTGCTTGCATGTCGAATCGGTTAGGAATGAGGTTTTGCACAGACCACTTTTTCGCCCGCTACGACGCTGCGAAAGGACTGATCACCGCCGAGATCCGCGGGTGTTCAGACGATTTTTGCGATCGACCCATTTGAGCCTTTTGAAAATTGTCCCCTGCGTCGACGAAACAGTTTCGATACGTCATTGCCTTCGACTCTGATACAAACAGTACACAGCGAGCAGCGTTTTCAGCCGCGGTTGACGTCTGTACGGTGCGGAAAAGTTGTGTTCGGCAGGGCAACTTCGAATCAGTTCCACTCCCCCCCTCCTCCTGTTTGTTGCGTTGGCTGGACGGGAGACCGCAGAAGCCTAGGCACTGTTAGGCTTAGCTGGAGCCCGATTTTTATCCCGTATCGCGAACGAAAACGCTCGCAAAACGCTGCCAACGCTCGGCGCGTCGTTGACGAGCGCTCGAGGAACGCCTGCGTGCGGCGATCCCGGTCCTAGCATGGCATGCCGTCCAATGTCGTGACGCCGCGCGGAGCGATCTCGGCTCAGATGTGTGGCTCATCTGCACGGCTCATCTGTTCGGTAACCTTCAGCAACCAAAACTAGCGATCGCTGCGATTAACGCGCTGGACAAGACGAACCGGACAGCAGAATCGCGGCAACAACATCGCCGCACCCATTCTGCTTCGCATTGCGCCGATAAACGTGCATTTCTTCGGCGTCCTTCGCCGTGTAACCGATAGCAGCTCGGTGCAGAAGGCGAGCCGCGACGCTTGTTAACTGGCTCATCGGAGCTTGCCGCCGCCGCTTCGCTCGCGGTGCGCGCTGCAAAACTGTCGCAGCGTACGCGTCTCCGCACCCGAGTGCTTTCGCGTCCGTTGCCAGCCCTTCGCGACGAGTCCCGTGCTTGAGCCGGGCTGCTGCCGCCCGCGCTGTCGGGGCAAGGCAGTACGCGCTACGGGACCCCCATCGATTTTGAGCGACACGACGGGACGGCGTTAGGCCTACTTCCCTACTAGTCCTAGCGTCCCGACGTGCGGCGGCCGCTTCGTTTGATTGCCGCTCTCGACTCCGGCGGCCCCGAGTTCGGGCGGCATGCTCGAGCATCGAGTCGCACGCGACCGGCGAGCGGGCGTCAGTCCGGCTCGACCGCCGCTGGCCGCTGCTCGCTCGTTTTTTTTTCGGGCCGTCGCAACTGCGCGTCGCGCGCGGCTGGGTCCGCGCGGCATTGCTCGCCCGTCCTGACCGACGCGAGGACATTTGCCCTGCGTTTTGCGGCGATGCGAGCTCGTGCCCGCGGCGGCAGCTCCGCCGAATTTTTCCGTCTCCCCGCAGTGAAGAGCCGTAGACGTCATTTCGCGCACCGAGTGTCGGTGCGGAAGCGGGTCCGTGTCTCGAAAGATCGTCTCCCATCTCGAGTGCGGAAATGCCTGTCGGCGCGATACGTGCATGGTTCCAGCGTGGCCCGCCTCGGTGCATGTCGCATGGATGGCGCTTTGGAAGGCGGGCGGGGGGGCCTTGAGGCTATGTCTCGGCGGACATCTGCTCCAACCGCACTGTCTTTTTTAGAATGAATAGAAAAAAAAAAATGAGAAGAAAACGAAAGACGCAGGGAAGGCGGAAGTCCTCACGATGCTTTGTTTTGCGTCGTGCCTTTGGCTTTTGGATCCGCGGCGTTGCCTGACATCCAGGCACGCCCACTCGGCCCGAATTAATAACCCGGCGACCCAGCTTGTGCGCCTCCCTAGCTTTCCTCCACCTTGGATCGCCGTTTCGACGACCCGTGCATATGCGCGATTATCTCCCGTAATTTTCGCGTCGATCAGGGCGCTTGTTTAATAGCTGACATTTTTTTTTTTTTTTTTTTACCCCGCTTTTGCATCGAGTTTCGAACGCGGTCGCAGGTAACTTTGCAAAAGGTCTGCTCGTAACCTAGTCGTCGCTGTTTTTCGAACCCTATAATTTTAATTTGTAACGTCGGTGTTTCAGATTTGCGGGGGTGTCGTGGTCGATCTTCGCATGGAACAGGAAGTCGTGCAAATGCAATGCAAACACTTTTTTTTTTTTTCTCTCTTTCCTCGTTAACTTTCACCGAGCTCTTCACAGCTAACGGTGCAGCAGCATAAACGCGCCGTTTTCCATTGTTACACAACTCTGCCAGACATTTGCATGTTGAACCTTGCAACACCGGCGGGGAAAGTTGCTTCCTGCTTTATTTGTATGACAGTGCTTATTGCTTTGCTAGAGCATGACATGCTTGGTGCTTTTTGCTTTGCTAATTATTTGCAACACACAGCAGTTGGCAAGTGACACAGTTTCTGCCTTGTATAAACTCCCCCCCTTTTTTTTTCTGAGCCATGATATGAGACACAAAGGCCTCGGTGACCTATAATAATTGGACTAGCCTTAGCGCTGCCTCGCAAATGCTGTGCAAGTAGGGAACTGCATCTGTTAATTTACTGCTATCGTGTTTTTAAAATACATTTGCACCGACAGTAGGGTGTAGAAAAGCACGGGCTGCTTTTGCCCAGCTATGGAAACCAATACTATCTTTTTAACATGATTAATTAGGCTGTAACAATGCTACTGCTTCCAGCTATGTGCAGAGAGAACTGGACTCTAGATTTACCGTAAGCACAACACGGCATTTATCGAGTCAAAGTTGGCACCCGATTGGCTTTCAAGGCTGGTTTTGTTTCCGAAGGTGAAAATTAGCAAATGTCTGACTGAAGGTGCTAGTGATAATGTGGTTCCAGTGGCTACAGTAGTACTTTTCAAGTATACTGAACACAGATATCTAGTATCATTGAGATACTACCAGGGCCTGAGAAGTATAAAAAACTTCCAACTTGCCTCCCTACACTAGGAAATTGAAAGCATGTGTTGACTTGCAGTTTTGCTTATTTATTTTATCTATAATACTTTACAGGCCCATTAAAGGACATTGAGTAAGGGTGGTAACACATTCGCAGAAAATACAATGAGGGGGAAAATAAACAGGTGAATTGATTAACCCAAGTATGTATCTGCATGGCCGAACAAATAAAAATAGAAGAAATACGATAGAAGGATCATGGTATGCATAAATATGACATTACCTGGCGATAATAAGGCAATGCAAAAACTACGCAACCACCAGGCTCACAGAGCGCTAAAATTGATATTGTGCACCTAGTTTGCGGCTGGAAATTGCCAGCACCGTCCCATTGTATGTATTTTGCTGTCGCAATGCTGACACAATGACGTCAGTAGAACGAAGTTCGGGGTTAAATTATGCACGTGAGGCCACACTTCCACTGCACAGTTGCAATATTTTGCTCCAAGAACTTGAGCCTAATAATGGAATTGAAGCACTTCTGTTCTACAAGCAGAATGTTTTTGATTAAAGAATTCGAAGCCTGCTCAATTGGAGAAAACGTTTTCATTGCGCGCTCAGAACAAGTGCTGGTGCTCGTAAATAGAATATGATTTCCTGACTGCTTTCTACTGGGTGTCTTTATGCCCAAGGACATAATTTTCACAAACTGTACACGATGAAGCTTGTTATCTTGCAGGTCAGTTAGACAGCTGGGGGCGCATTCTTGGATCACTTTCGCGTGAAGTAGTACATGGCTCGTATGATTCGAGTGGTTTTTCCCAACCAGCCAATTGGCACGCTCTGAAAGTGATATCTTTGAAAGTGACCGTCCGAGAATGCGTCCCTCGTTGCAAAAGCTGAGATCACTTGCTGTTTAGACGAAAACCGCGTTTTGAAGTTTCCACTTGACTATGCACCTGCTGTCACTACTTGGCACTCACTGGGGTTACCCTGAATCAATGAGCGAAGCACATTCGTTTCCTCATGACTAATGTTCTTAATGACAACCGCCTCAAAAAAAAATAAGGCCTCCGTGCATTGCATTATTGAGTACTGCTTTTGTGTTCCCCATCTTAAACGAATGCAAATGTGGGATTATTTTCAGGAGCACTGTCACGCATGCACATTGGCTCCTCCGTAGCTTTCCGTTAATTGCCGAAGAAAGTTGTCTGCGAGAGTTTTATTTAACTACCTATTACAGGTTTTACTGGTACAAAGGCACGCAAACTATTCTTTAACCCATAGATGTCAGCCTAATGTGTCCCCTCAGCCTTACTTCTTTCTCGATAGCACAGAAGTGGTTGAGTTATATATTTTGGTTTTATTGCCAGGAGGGTTTTCCTTTTTTACAGTAAAAAATCGCACTACACTATAAAGCAGGGAGCAATAAACAGTAAGCTGCCTGATAGAAGCAGCTAAGATGCTTCTTGACGCATTACCAGTATGACCATCGTCGATCATTAGAAATTATTGTTCGTCTTGTATCACATTCTGTATATTCTAAATGCTGTCAACTTCTAAGTAGAAGTGCACTTGCTAATTCACAAAAGATGATGCCGTCACACAGTTTACATAAGGTCACAGTGTCACTACAAATTGTAATGTTCTGCGCTTTTGTTTTTGTAGAATATAAAATTCTGTGTTTTGCATGTGTGAGGAGTGACTTATCTGTGTTTTAAAGGAAGCCGATGATCTCTGCACAGTTCTTCTTTTGTTGTTGTTGTTGCTTTCACATGCATGCTCAGAGAAAGGGTCAAATGTTTTTCTTTTTTTTTTTTTAGTGTCTTGGCCCAGAACTATCTCTGCCATCACAATTTATTACAGTGTCTAAGGATTAAACAGTATATTGTAAGCAAACCCCCTCTCCCCCTTTATTTTTTTTTTTCCTTTTAAATGGATTGTTCTTGTAGACAGCCATCAGGTGCATTGTTTATATTACTGCAGAAAGCCTACATCATTAAACCCTTCAATTCCAAATTACCTGTGCACAGCTGGACAAATTCGATCCTTTCGTTATGAAGTCGGCCTGGGTCAAACATAATGAAAATACCAGAAAATCGCTGCACACATATATGGGCAAACTTTTATTGCATGATTCCAATTAAACTTGTGCTAATTTCAGACATTATTACAAGACCCACAGACGTTCCTTTTCTTTTTTTCCAACATACTTCACATGGAGCTGTGTTTTCAGGCTCATAATAGATGAATGTCGACAAAAAAAATAATAATAATTCAAACTGTTTCTTTTTTTTTACCTGGAATTTGTGAACAGCGTGATATCATGCATGCAGTTGTGGAAGCCCGTCAAAGGGATCCTTTTAACTAATTACACATATGGCAACACTTGTCTGGTCTGCACAACGGTGTGACAAATACAAATAAAAGCCATATACAAATAAAAGCCAGATCTTTCTATTTGTTTCAGTGTTGTACTGAGAAATTTCATTGAATCATTTATGACAGTGCCTGAAGATTGAACAATATGTTGTGAGCAAACTCCTCCTTTTCTACAGATAGCGCTCATAGACAACTGCCACAAGCTAGTCATAAAGATGATAATTGGGGTAAATAATAGTGAAGGAATGGCAAATAATAATGAAGCATACAACCTTGTAACGCTAAAAAGCATTTGCACGTGCAAGAAATAAAATGTGCTCCTTAAACCAACTTTCCAGAATTTTAAATCCAACTTTCTCACCAGGCATTTTGCCACAGTAGCGGTAATACTGTCAGTTTTCGAATCACACTCAACTAATGGGCTTTAGAAGAGTTGATTAAGGAGCTTTAGCATACTGTTACAGATTACATCAGCCTCCTGTCATCTTTGTATTTGCTATTCAAGCCACATCACACATTCACCTGATGATGCACAAGGCTGGCTGGTGCTGGAGACACCTGCACAAGAATTGACACGCTAAAGCACTCTAGTAGTTCTCAATAATTTGTAATAGTAGGCAATGAAGGAATATTCATATGATATGCATGTCACCATCAAGTTCAAGGTTGTATGTTCCTTACTGATCTTGTAAGGCAATAAACAAAGGGGTAACAGCGCATGCAGACGTGAACAACACTGGACAGCGCACAATACTGTGTGCGCTGTTACCCACAGTTAAATGAAAGAACAACACGTGATTGGATGCTCTTAGGAAGCCCAGTTGATTTCACGATGAGACTTTGGGAAAGCCAGCGAACATAACTGAGCAATATCACAAATGACAGTCACAGCATCTTCTCAATAACCGCTACCCCTAGGCACCCAGATTACTTGCCAACCATTTCGTTTTCTGTGCGCAAGATCGCGCGCAGTGCTAAGAAGTTTTTTTGAGCCTGTGGCTAAACTGGGATAAGGAAGTCCCAAAAGTTTTTGCTAAATGTTGCTGAAAAGTCACTAGAATTGCTGCTAAACATGTTGAGTGTATGTTAAATAATGTAGGCCTTTGGGGAACACTATGTTATAGGCTAACATAGCATAACACATCTACAGAAATGTTTTGTTTTTGTCTAGTGTCCATGCGAGTGAGGAATAAACAGTGAATTTACCAGCACAGATTAGAGGGATTTTGTACTTTACTAACATATTTACAGAATGGGGTGATGACAAGCAATATTGTGCTTTTACCTTCAGATTGTAAAAGTTACAAGGTCAGCACTGTTCAAAAGAATGTGGGTAACCTGATTTGGGCTAACTGGAAAAATGCACTTGGTCTGCATTATGCCTGCTTACTGTAAGTTTCCTTGTTTTTTGGTTCTCGTGTAAGGAGAACTAATACTGTTACAAATGCTTGATGTTAATACGGCGAGGACAATTACATGATTTTTAAACAGTCAAGTACATACATTGCCGCCCTTGATCCAATTGGAAGCTCCGTGCAGTATTGTTTTGTTTGAAAGCCACAAGAAATGGTGTGTTCCGATTCGCATGAAAGATCCCAGTCACTCCGATATGTACGCTTTTCTGTGGTTGATCTGTTTTATCATGACTTTCTGCCTTCTCAATCTCACCAGAAAATTCGGTACAGTAAGTTTTCGTGGTTTAATTTACCGCTACACTTGCGAACGTCTGTTTATCGAATATATTTAGTGAAACAGCAGTACTCACAGCATCAAGGCCCATTGTAACAGGTTTTATAAAACTCACATTTTGTCAGCGCAATTTGAAGCCTATTTCACTCTGCGTAATTAACCGCAGTGTATGGCCTCCATCTGTAGAGACCACCATTGCTTCATCGCCGTCACAGAGTCCACACCATACAGCCAATTTTCACTGCCTACTTGTGGCTTTTGAATAATAAAGTGTGTTCTAAAAGCAATTTTCGAAGCAGCATTCTTAACTTCAAGGTCACTCAAATGTCCCGAATATTTCTGTCACATTGATTTAATAAAAGTTTTCCGTTACCAAATAGAAAACGTGTTTATAAACTATCAGGAAGGTTGCTAGATTTCGAGACAAAATTTGCTAAAATGGCAACACTGGTCCCAAGCTTAATATCCGGCCGCCGCCGCGTTCTCATGGGGGCTGGAAGAATTCAGAAATGTTCAGTCCAATTTAGGTGCATACAAAAGAACCTGGGGTGGTTAAAATTAATTCTTGACTCCCCACTATGGCATCCCTTGCAGCCTGTATGTTGGTTTAGGACATTAAGCCCTATAATTTGGTGTATATTTTTCAACCGGTGGCCAAGTATTTCCAGCTGAGCTGGTCAACAGCAAGCATTAGGCACTGGACAGTCAACCACCAACATTTGAAGGAATTTCATTACATGTTTTGCCACTAAGGAAAGATGAGGGCGAGAGAAATGCAAATGACAAGGGCAGTAGTAAATACCAACTTGGCTTCACGTTCATCTTTGCAGGAATGCTTGTCCCATAGCAGTCTGCAAAAATTGTGCATTCAAACGAATACTTGAAAATACTTAAATTCTGTAGTGAAGTATTCTTTGCACAATAAGAGCCATTTTACCTGGGCTAAAAATTCCTAATTATTCAGGCAACCTCACAAATTTGAAACTAAGAAGTTATTGACATGGAAGGTACTGCTCTAACTGTGGTGGCCCTTTTTCTTTTTAATAGTTGCACTAAAACAACTTTCAAGAATGACCTGGAATCTGCCAGACATTCTTGGGATATTCTACCACTTTACTGAGAAAGTTTTTCAAATGGGGGAAAAATAGCGTAGCAAACAGGATTACAAAGTGCCCATGTCTGTGTTTCCTTCTAGTCCTGTCCTTTGTCAGCTCACATTGTTAAACATTCACAGCGATTGAGTTATCACAAGCAGGAATTATTGTGACAACAGCATGATTAATTCTTAGGAATGCGCATATAAAATTCATGAACTTCTAAGGTGTAGTACTGGTTATGTGGCAAGGGAGACCTTTCTTGAAAACTTTTCTGAAGTGAAGCTCAGTTTTTTGGCAGAATATTTTGGGGCAACATGTGAACAGGCATTTGCTCGTGACGTCTATGGTGAGAAAAGTGGCATCAGAAAATTGGCACTGCAATTTTTGCTTGCTGCACTAGCGCCACAGTTTCCTCTGGTAATTTGTATGGGCGACTTGTGGGGGTGGGGCATTTTGCTGCTGATCACGAGGTCAAGGGCAAACTGCTATGAAATTTTGGACTGTGCAGAGTGCCTAATTTCAGATAGTGTGCATGCAGAACAGGTCTCATGCAAAATTTTACGTTTGAGATAAAAGATTGGGTTCATCGTGAAAAGTGAACAAGAATTTGTGTTTTTAATTCCGAAACCCAAACAGACACCACCGTTACCACTCGGTGGACCTGATGCGCAATCTGAAGCGTTGAGAACCAGCACTCGTCTGGGCTTGTAGGTGCAACAGTGAGACCACCACATGCGCGTGGTTCTTGGATTTGCATCGTATCTTCCCACTGCAAGTGCATGTGTCATCTGCTGTTTAGGTGTAGTAATTAAAAACCTAGACTATTAGCAGTCCCATGGCTCTGCCGAGATTACTTAGAATACAATAATTTTTAACCTATTTACCCGCAGCAATAACCCAGTGGCTATGGCAAGCTGCTGAGCTCGAGGTCGCGGCGGTCGCATTTAGATAGGGCAGAATGCAAAAAAAAAAAATGCCGGTGTGTTTAGATTTAGATACACGTCAAAGAACCCCAGGTGTTAAAAGTAAATTCCGAGGCCCCCCCACTAGTGTGCCTCATAATCGGACTTTCTTCTTTCTTTTTTGTTTGATTACCAATTTAGCCAAACAGAAAATTTGTTGCAGTTGACTGTTGAAAACATTGCACGTGAACGTGCCTCAGCTGTGTCCTTGAGTGGTTTGTGCTCAATGCCTTGTCCTCTGTTGCTTGCTGTTGTGCAGATATGGAGGAAGGGGAAGGCCAGGACCTAGCCACCACAGTATTGACCTGTGAGGGGGACCTGCGCGACCCCGGATTCCCGGGGCGTCTCCGGAGCCTCGTGCTGCGCCTCAGGGAACTCATCTCCGATGGTGAGCACTGCACTGGGCTCATCTCGGACTGTTGGTTGTACTCGCTGGTTTACATTTACAGCAGTGTGTACATTACGGGCATCCCAAAGGGATGCTGAAGAGGAAAATAATTTGAGTTGCATTAGTAACTTTTGCTCCTGGATTACCAAAAATGCCGCTCTTACCGTGAGAGGGGGCTCGGTAAGCCAGGAAAGACGCAAGGACGAAAGACGGCTAGCGACGTCGCCTTGGAAGTTGCTACACTGGGTCACCGTGACGTTTTGGATTATGACAGTCTACTCGGGATTGGCTAGTTTTTTTGTTGGTAAAGATGGTCTACGTTGTATGCTAGAAGAAGAAATAGAACTTAGCATGTTTAAAAAACGTTCACTGAGCCATGACGGCTCAAAGACGAGAACATACTTTGAAATCTGTAATGTCACACTAGTGTACACACACTCGAATTTCAGCATGAAATTCCAAAAAAAAAAACAAAAAAAACACTGACATTCTCATCCTTGTCTAATAATTGACCTATTAACGCAATATCAACACAAATTCAGTTTTGAAAGAATGCTTTGTCAGCCTTGACCTGATTAATGTTTTTCTGTAGTGCTCGCCTACAAGTTCAAAGGAGAAGGAGACAAACAGAAAAGCGTGCTCTCTCGCATTTCACTCGTCATGTGGTGCTTATGCTGCTGCCAATGAGAGCAGTGCTTAGCGTGTACTGTAAGCTTACATATCGAGGCTTCCCTGTCACCACAACCGATGCATGTGTTGTGGCCTCACTTTTGATGGGTAGAGTCAAGTGATTAAAGTTGAAATTTCATCACAAAGCCGATATATTTTACAGAACCTTCCCAGTCACTCTATCACTCGCGTGCAAGTCTGCCGAATGCTCTTCCGACACTGTCGGTTCTGATACGTACTCTTGGAACAGAGGAACGAGAGTTCCCGCAGCCAAAGAAAAGAAAGCTAGTTCCTATTGCACCCAAGGTCAGCCGCAGAACACTCCCACCATCTCTTGTACTACTGCGTAACTACTGACTACCAGTGCCACACACGCTATGCGGGGAAGCCGGATTCCAGGAGATGTGAAAGTCGGGCGTCCTCACCACACTTAACTATAGGTTTGTTAAGTAATGCATCGTGGATAGTTGCAGAGAAACTTGGCTGAATCAAATAGACCTTGTAATGCAGTAATGGCAGGAATGAAATACTCCTGTGCAAGCATATTCGTACCTGTCAACTCTCCCGAATTTGTCAAACTTCATGAACCTGGGGTCATTGTGCAATTTTAAGGATGTTGCATCAAGTTTTATGGAGGATAGGTTCTGTTCGTGAAAATGACTTAATGGTGTTAAAGGATGGGGCGAGCAAAATTTAGGGATAAGTTCTGCACAGGAAATAAATTGTGATGGTAGGTGCACCACAGTTTTGTGGCAATGCAAGGCACTAAAAAGGGAAATACTTGCTTCAAGCAAATTTATTTAGACAACTTCCTGAAGCAGTCTAAATCGCTAAAACGAACGTCACTGTAAAGGTCACTGTGATTCAGAAATACTTTGTTGTTAAGTCTATGCAGTGCCTAGCTTGCAGCTTCTTGGGTGCTGCGTCTATGCATAAATAAGCGTAAATAAAGTGCATATGTACCCCAATATTTGTTCTTAGAGAAAACAACTGACTTCGTAGAGTCCTTTTATATGTTCCCGAGTTCGATGCAAAGAGAATACTTAAAATTGGTGCTTACAAACAAAAGTTCCTCAACCTACAAGTTCAAAGGAGAAGCAGACAAACATAAAAATGTCGTTCTCTCTTACATTTCACTCGCCAAGTGGTGCTTATGCTGCTGTCAATGGGAGCAGTGCTTTCATGAGCACGTACCAAAAGCTTACATATCAAGGTTTCCCTGTCACCACCACAACCACTGCCTACGTTTTTTGAGGCCTCGCTTTTGGGCCGCTTGCCTATGCCACTGACAATGCGGGCGGTTCAGGCGTGAGCTGAGGAGGACTATGTGATTTTAGCTTGCTCCATTGTAAGGAAGAAAGAGCATGAAGCTGATGACAACTTTTAGCTCACAGAAGTAGCAGAATAAAGAAAAGAGGATTTTGGGGTAAAAGCAGAGAGCAGGGTGGGACGTCCAGCGAAAAGCAAGCTATGCTTCGCGTTGAAGTGGCCAGCAGGGCCCTCCATCGCTGCCCCATCTTGCCATATCTTCCCTAGAATATTCTAATGTTTATTCATTTGCTTGCTTTCTAAATGAAAAGTTTCTAAAACTTTGTCGCATTCGTATTTTTCTTTGCATCTGCATTGGTTGTAGAATGCAAAGAAAAGTTGTCCAAGCCCAACGAGTCACAGTGAACAGCATAGCTTGTATCCGCCTGTAAGTAAGCAATACATATTTCTGGCTGGATTAAAATAATATTGAGTGCTCCAATGTTGGCACTGTCATGTGCGGGAATCCTCATGTGCCATAGCAGTCACATCGGGTGCAAGCGCGCCAACAAGTTTGGGTAACGGGAGGCAACCTTCCTTTCGCGGGCGGTGGCACAGGAATTTCGATCGCTATCAATTGCCAACGGGCGTGTCACCTGAGATCCCTCCAACATTGTCCCAGTCTCTTTGGTACCCAGCGAGTGCCAAAGGCTCTGCTGCCATTTTTTGTTTTCCCGCATGTGGTTAGTAAACCACGTCGTGGTCTAGCTAGCTAGCTAGCTAGCTAGAACTTGCAGTTGCAGTCTAACAACACAGCGTAATGTTTTCTGACATGCATTTTTCGCACACGAAGCACTTTTCATGTCAGCATTGGAAATTCATAGTTAGGCACTGATTGATTCTGTCCATTGAAAATTTTGTTTCACTACATTTCTTGCATCTTAAGAATCGTTAAAAGTGCACAGCAGCAGAACAATGGATTTTCTACTCCTCAGTGAGTTTTCTCAAGTTTACAGAATGTGGACTCCATGCTCGAACTTTCAACGGGAACATTGGATACGAGAACATCATTTATTTCACATCTGGCATACCTAAAAGCACCTATCCAGCCACTTGAAAAGTATGCTTCACTATAACATTGTGAAAAACAATGAACGAAATTACCACACTACATGACATACAGTCACTGCGAGCAAACACCTAGCCTTCTATCTTCCAGCTTTTTTTTTTTTTTTTTGCTAAGGTGCTTTACACATGTTATCTAAACTGACAGAACAAAGGCATGTATTCGACACATTTTGAATGTCATTTTCATCAGTCTTTATGCTTTTCATGCAATATCTTGGTGAGGACAATTGTGCACACATTGCCGAAAGGGGATATGGTGCATGACTTGGAAAGTTGTTATAGAAAACACGTTCTGCGACAAAGTTCTGAAAATGGAAAACTCGTATGATGGACAGGCTGCAGAAATGCGCCTACATTTGGCAAATACAAATCATTGCTGGCATTTAGTACCGATGTGTTCCACACAAATCTTGCACCTAGCAACACACTACACGGACGGGCAACTCGTTTTTAGTGTATTTTTCTAGCACAATGGGGAGTTCACCATCTGCTGTGCATAAATCAGCAGCGATTCAGTGATTGAATGAAAAGCATGCAATTCTTTTTTTTTTTTTCTGAAGTTTTTAATCAGTGAATGGGGGGGGGGGGGGGGGGCACTTGGTGTTTGTGTAGTCTAGAATCGAGCTAGCACACACAAAAGGCACAACCTACAGTTCGTGTCCTGCACAATATGGCCTAATGATTGGGGTCCAGTATTGGTAGTGCATGCTGGTACAAATGTCAGTGATGACCAGTAGACAATTTTAGCAGCACTGTAGGCAGTGTGCTAGCATGTTGCTGTTAATGTGCCCGAGCTTTCGGCCAAAAGGTGTAGTGTATGGCTTTAATGTTCTGCGGTGATCATGCATGCAGTTTGCTGAGAACAATGTGCATTGCCTCCTGCTCCATTTCAGCATATAAATACACCAGCACAGCTATTTATTATCAGTGATTGCGATGTCAGTCCATTCATAGCTTTCACGTTTTGGCAAATGACGTTTAGAAAAATAGCAGATTTAGTGTTATGCTGGCATTGGCATGCTTGCACACTGCACTTTTGCAGACATGCCACAGTTTAGGGCTGAGCTTGATGCCGGGCATGAGTTATTTTCTGGCACACAAACTTAAGTTTTCAAGCACTTCCAGGAAGAGTAGTACTAAATTACTGAGCCAGATGGTGTATCAAAATTGCACTGTATAATTTGAAACCTTGAAGTAACTGCAACTGCTTGTGGACCATGTTGATGGAATGCTGAAGCATTGATGATGCTGCAGAGGCTTTGAAATGTTTTTGTGCATGTTGATGATGTAGCGCTGGCAGGCACAGGATCAGATGCAGCGGCAGCGATAGTGTTTGCGGAGTGGCTTCTGCAAAGGGAGGGGGCAATAAAGAGACTTGTTACAATAGAGTGTTAAATTGCGGATATACCAAGTAGGTAATTTTTATGTTCACCACACACAAGTTTGATAAGTCGGGGTGTAAAAATGTAAGCCAAGTGGGGGCAACACCGCGACCTTCTTGCACCACGTCTCATAGTATGACACCTTATTTTTTTGGCAGGATCCACTTCGGGCTGCCACATGGCTCTCCACTATGCCGTATTCATCCTATTCTAATGTACCTTTTTTTAAAAAAATCATTAAGCTAGTCTTTCAGATTGTAGTGCAAAACCATAGCTACAAAAGGTGGTGTCCAAACCCTGAATCCTACCTTCCAATCTTAAAGGTCATGCCTTGCTGTACTGCAGATACTGGAAGCCCCTGCGAGTGATGGAAGTTTATGGTCATTGGACACCTAGCTGGACATAGCTCATGTTAAAACTGCACCTACGATGACCTCAGAGTTATGAAAACTGATCTCGAAGGCTGTGCTTTTTCCAACTATGGCGCTGCAACTTTGTCATGGCCACCAAGAGATTGATGTCATGCAATCCAATCCAAGTGTTGCCACACCTGTCGGAGCAAATATTTGAAGCAGGAAAGTCAAGTGCACTTTCTAATCAGGGGCATGTTACAATGGAGTAAATGTGGTGTACTGTCTTTGAAAGTTAAGCACTAGGGGAGTGAGGGGGGGGGGGGGGGGGGCACTAGCCAAAAATCGGGATGCCCAGTTCAGCAACATTCAGCATGCCACAGTTGCGCACCCGCACCGGGATTAGGCGAGGGATCTTTTGCCAGCATAAACCCCACAGATCCTCGAAGTTTGTGTGCGTGCCATCACCAAGAAGATGCACCATGAGAAGCCAAATTGCTTGTCTATCTCCACAGACCTGCCTATCACCACAAGTAGTCACTCATGTTCATGCTTGCATCTACTCAGGCTCACTGGCACTCACGTTCATACTCATGTCTACACTCATGTCAGGTATTCTTCATGGTCATGTCCACACACACTATCCGTCACCCACTCATTCACACCACAGGCAATTATATGTGTACACAAAGCAAAGTAAATGCTTTAAAAAAAAGCACGAAGCGCATAACACTAAAGGGTAACCTTTTGTAGTGATTTGCCAACTAGCCCAGACATCTACCCTTCTAGAACACATATCATGATGACACTGAAGTCAAGTAGCACTCATTTTGTATCACTGATGTCCTCGCCGCTGGTGTGACACGTGGTGGACACTGTCAGGCTGAAGTTGCTGTAATCTCCATTCTCCGTCACTATTAGAAATACTTCCGTTTTTACATGTTGTTCAACTACATGACCATTGAGTAAAGCTCATGCCCTGACCCTGGCTTTGTGTGAGGGCGTGAGCCAGGCATATGTAACGCCTCGTGTTGCATTGGGTATAACGCCTCGCTGGAGCTGCAATTGTTCTGCCTGCTGGCACAGCCAATCAGTATATCAGTGAAAGGAATAGATCATAAATACCACTCTTTGTCATAACTTGTGCGCCACGGATCGTCGGAGCCACCAGAAAAACTCTGTCAATTGAAGTTGGTTGTGGCATCTGTCAGGTCTGCTCAGGTTGCACTGTGATCATGGCCTCAGCTTTTGTATTACAGCTTGGCGTGGGACAAAGGGGTGCCTGACACAGGTGGCTGCCATGTTTTTATGCAGAGGAGCAGCCGTTGTGGGTGAAAAAGGTGGAGCCGTGGAACAGCGTGCGGGTGACATTCACGCTCCCCCGTGATGCGGCGTTGCGGCTGCGGCAGCTGGCCCAGCGTGGCGACCGGGCACTCCGCGAGCTGGGCATCCTCTCAGTCCAGGTCGAGGGTGACCAGGTGAGCGTTCCCAGCTATCTCGCATGCCATATTTTCTTATATATACGCATATAATTCTCCTCTTTCGTTGCACTGTGATGTCACCTCATAGGCATTGGATGAAGCAAAATTGTAGGGTTGGAACAGTAATTTAGTGTTCCAGCAACGTTGCCACTAAGTTCATTATATTGCTTTTCTTGTGTGCCATTTCGTGACTCTTAAGGTCCACTGTTCATGGTTACAAGCCATTGAATCATTTTGAACATCCTACACTAAGCTGAATTGGTATAAAACGTAATAGTCGCAGCACCACACTACCTCATGATAAGGCCTTGTCAACCTGCGAAGAGATTGCTTGCTTTGTATTCCCTTCAGTGAACATGACATTCCAGATGGCATTCCATATTTTATATTTCATTGAGAAAGAAATTAAACCACCTTTCATCTCGGCAAAGAGCTGGTCAGTTATAGGCAGTGGTGTTTAAGGTAAACAGGACTGATGACTCTGTGGAGGTACAGTTCAAGGTCATCCTTCTCATGACCATACCTGCTTTTTGATGTTGTTGAACGCAGTCTGACCTGCGGAAACTAATGCCTTCTATCGTTGCTGTGTGCAGATCATCAGCCTTACGCTTGCCGGACGTTATGGGGAGCCACCGAAGGAAATCATCATCCAGAAAGCGGCGGAAGAGGGGGAGCAGGGTTCACCGGCGTCCCCGCACGTGTCTGGAGTGCCATCATCCCCAGCTCTCGCTGCAGCAGCATCCAGTCGCGCAGGCTCTTCCACCTCCATGCCTGCAGAGCCTCCCTCCATCCAGGCTAGGAGTCCTGCCTTTGCAGCGGCAGCAGCCACTTCGACCAGCGGCAGCGGCAGTGCCTTTCGCTCTCCCAACGTAGTTGCCCCGCCTCCGCGGGAACCACTGCCGTTTCTGTCGAGTGGCTCGTCGCGACTGGTACGCCCCAGCACCAAGACACGCCCGCCGTTCCCCTTTGCAAGCATGACGCACTCGATGAAGCAGAACAGCGCAGCAGCGGCGGCTGCTACGACGACGAGTGGGAGCAGGTTTCCGTTTTCACCTTCACCTCCCCTGGCCGCTGCGCTCGGGGCGGCACAACGGCTCGGCAATGCGACGCGTGGCAATGTGGCACTGTCTAGTCCGCTGCTGGTGAACCTCCTCCAGAGCGAGACGGGGTCTGGTGGTCCGCAGAAGACGATGATGCCTCCGCCTTTAGACACAGGCCAACCCACGAAACGGAAGCGCAGGCCCCCCAAAGGGAGCCGGGGCAAAGAAGGTTGTTCCCCACCCGGTTCGCCATCATCACCGCCCCCCACAAGCCCGAGTTGCGATGCCATCAACATTCTCAGCGGCCGTGGCTTCCCCCTGTCCTCCCACATTCCTGCGTCACCACCCCGCATGGCACCGCCCACGGCAACGGTATCTGTGGCCCCTCCTTCGCCCCCTGCTGCGGCTGAGAGCCGCACAACCACTCACCTTATCAACCCTTTCACTGGCCACCTGGAACCCATGCCTTCCGACGAAGAGGACGACGAACCGGTGGTTCGGGATCTTGAGACCTCGGAGTCTTCTGAGAACGGAGGCCACTCGGAGCGCAGCCTCTCCGATGGAAGCACTGGTGGCAAGGATCCGGGCAACCCTTCTTCGGACACGGACTCTGGCATTGGGAAGTCGTCGTCATCGCAGTCCTCCAACGATCCTGAGCCGCCGCCGCGTGAGGAGGTGTCTCGCGTGTCTGTGCCGCCCACCGAAGGCGAGAAGCTCAAGCTACGGCTAAAACTCGACTCGAAGAGGAGCTGCCCTGTGAAGCCAGAAGTTGAAGCATCGCCACCGCCTTCGCCGCAGGGCGAACCCCCTCGGGTTCCGCCGCTGCATATATCTTTGCGGGGGCCGAACGTGGCGGTGGTGGTGAGCCCGAGGAAACCGGAGGCAGCCCCCAAGAAGCGCTCGCCTCGATCCCCTCGGTCAAGCAACAGCGCGGAAGGCAGCGGGGGTGGTGACGCTCGGAGGGGCTGTCGTGGCGCCAGGGCTCGGGGAGACAAGGCAGCCGAGCGGATGCGGGAGCTTAGCTTGCTGTCGGGTGGCGGCATTGTGCGAGTGCCTGTGTCCATGTCGCCAACGGTGGTGTTGACACCACTGCAACTGCAACACCCGCTGGGCGCCGGTGGCACCCGAAGGACTCTACCATCGCCTTCTTCTTCTTCCTCTTCGCCCTCTTCCTCATCGCCTTCATCCGCCTCTTCTTCCTCCTGCGCACAGAGTACAAAACCCCACTGGTCTGCCACCTCACTGGGGCCAGAGGCAGACTCTTCCGTTAGCGGTGAGTGCGATATCGGTTGTGTTCTTGCCCAGGCTGTCTTGCTAGTTCTTTAACTTACACATTGGGCCGGCACTGGGCACCACCTAGCCCAACTATAAAGCAGTAAAGGGTCTTGATTCATTATTAACTGCGGCATGACAAAGACAGCGGACAGAAACGAAGTGAACACACACTGTCCGTTGTCTTTCTGTTGCGCTGCAGCTAATAATGAATCAACACCAACTAGCCTGACTTTCAGTCCTGAAAGATTCTTGAACTATTTGTTTCCAACATACAGCCATTATTCTTTCTCTATTTTACTCTGCTGGGTGTTTTTTAAGCTGGTGTTCCTGTGAGACTAGTGGAACCTACCGCTATTGCAATAATTAAAAAAAAAATTTGGTTCTTTAGATAAGTTGTACAACAACAGTGGACATATCATAAATAATGAACAGTTGGAAAATATGCAATCTGCTCAATCCTCTAGCACTGTGAGCTGACCATTAAATACCACATAATCAACCTTATCACAGGATTCATCCAACATAAACTTTTTTTGTGCTTCGTCTGGGCTTATGCCTTGGAGTTTCCCTACAACAGAAGTGATTGCTGATGGTTTGCAATGTCAGGTCCAGAACACTTGTGCTTTCACCTTGCAGATGGTTCCAGCCCGCTGCGAGACCGTCCCGATCTACCTCACGCCCTGCGGTCTGCGGACCATGACACCGGCGCTGCCACACCTGCAACGATGATGACAACAACCGTGGCAGTGCCGCCACGTCAGGCCGGCAACGGCGAGCCTGCTGCAAACAGTGCCTTGGGAGCCCTCGAGTGCCACACAACGCCGCACCGGACAGCTTTGAGGCCCGGAAGTGTGCCGACGCCCGAGACCAACGGTGTGCTGCATACTGACGAGGAAGAGCAGCGGTCGCCCAGCCCGTGCCGCGCTTCCCCTTCTTCCCTGGCCAAGACGACAACGGCGGCGACGACGAGTGCAATAGAGAAGAAGCCCCTCGCCAACTGCCTCGAGGGGCCCACCACCAACCACGTAGGCTCAACAAAGGGCGACGGGGTCGACGAGCTCCGTGAAATGGCCGAACGAAGGCTGTCCCCGACGCCCATGGCCCGGATCATCTCATTGGACGCCGTCGCAGCCAAGAAGGCTGCGTTCGGGGGTCCCGTCTTTGAGGTGTCGGACGTGGACGTGCCCGCAGCACTCAAGCTGGGTGGCCTGGTAGGCGGGAATCACCGGATGCCCCTGCTGATACCGACAGGTGGCGGCGGCGGTGGAGCGTCATTTCGTGGCGATATGGTGCTTCGCCAAGAGTACGCCACCGCTCACCACCAGCACCACCACCACTTTCACTGCACCACAGCCAATTCCGTCCTCAAGCCAGGCATTGTGCGCATGAACCGGCTCAGGTTCGGAGCGGGCTTTGCTGCTGCTACTGCCGCTGTTGCTGCCGCAGCCGCAGGAACAACGCAAGCGAGGGTGGAGACGACGGCGAGTGTAGCCGTGAAGACCAACGGCATCGCGTCGTCGCCACTGCAGAACGAGTGCGACTCAACAATAGACGCGGAGTCGAGCCTAGACTCGGATGACCTCGTCTCTAACGGGCCATCATCGACAACTTCAGTGTCCCTAGTGGCAGCGTCATCGCTGTCGGCAAGTGCAACATCACAGACGCTATCAGCGGCAAGTGCAATTGTGTCCAGGTCGGACGGGTTTTCGGAACTGCCAATGTCTCGTGGCATGTGCGACTCGGCGACCAATGGGAGTGCGGATTTTGTTGCAGCAGTCAGCAGTGACAATGGTGTGACGACAACAGGGAGGGCTGAGGAGAATGGGGATGGTGTGTCGCCGGACTCGAACCACGAGCTGCTACCACGTGACCCTTTAGGCCCCAGCGACACAGATGGTGACAAGAGTGGCGATGACGAGGAGGCGAGCTCAGCCCTGTCAGAGGAGAGAGGTAAGCTCGTCTCGCGTCGTCGCAGTGATCACCAGAGGCTGAGCAGGCTTCTGCTGGAGAGGCTGGACATACTGTGATTGCGTTCCCATTTGCACGGTGGAGAAATTAAAGTGCCGAAACCGGCGAGCAAATAGTACATTTGTTTCATACAACTATCTGTAACCACCAGACTGAATATCTTGGCTCCTCTGTTGTCAGGGTTGTACAACTGTGCTGGCTTTGCTTTCCAATGTCAGTAGTGCTCAAGGCAAATATCTATACTGTATAGTGAAGCAGATGAAGTTGAATGTTAGGGGGATTGCCATCGCTATTGCCTCCGCTGCATGAGGCTGGAGCTCAAGCTTGTGGTTCTGACCATCTGTTTTGTGATCTCCTTTCACCTGCTCAATGTTGAGAATAGAAGCCCCAGTACAATATAAATTTTTTTTCACTGCATCGTAACAAAATGCAGATTGTCAAAATGCACTGGAACATAACGGAAAACCGGAGCTGAATTATTATTTGCAGCTGAATCCGAACTGATCCGCTATATTTTTCCGTCATCTTAGAACTGAACGCGAACCAGAGCTTATATTGGATGAATTGTTCAGAACTGGTTCAGCAAATGTTTCAAAATGCTCTGTGGACCCGCCGCTAGGGCACCTCTGAGGGACGCGCCGAACAAAGCTTTAGTAGTCCGCAAACAATTCCCACAGTACTTATAAGACTTGAATAACTACAAATAGCCTCAGCTCACCTCTGACACTCATTATGTTAATATTTGTGCAAGCAAAGCCGAGTGGAGTGCCCCACGGCTACAATATAATTGATCAACAATTACACAGCAAACTACAAAATGGTGCCAAAGCCTGTAACACATTAGGCATGTTAATTCAAACTATTATGCAAAGAAACATGCGATAGTGTCTAAGTTTTCAGCCCTTTGAAATAACAGAACTTGCATGGATGCATCATTACAACTCGGTTGCAGGCTGTGCAGAACAGGCCGTCCTTTATAAGGGCAATGCCTTTCAGACAGGCCTGTGTTGCCACTTTCAAATATTAGTCCCTCACTTGTCCCTCAACCTCAATGCGGACTTGCCAACTCCCCCGAATTTTTCGTAATGTTAATGAATTTAAGCTCGTTTTATGATTTTGCTAATATTGTAGTCGTTTTTCAAGAAGTACTCGACTCTGTGCACAAAAAAAAATTTTAAGTGTCAGAGGATGGTGCAGCGCAAGGTTGCAAAAAAGAAATGTATACAAAAAAAGAAATTGTGGTGACATCTGTGCCTCCCTGTCGTGGCAGTGGCACTTTATACCAGAGAGATATTTGCTTCGAGCAAGTTTATTCAGACGCCCGAGGCTTGCGAAACCAGCAACAGCAAAGTCACTGAAAGAAGTCGCTGTGGTCTAAAAACAATGTGTTGCTTTTCTGTATCTGCTGGCCAGAGTTTGTTGCTTTTTAGTGTACCGAGTATAAAAGTAAGTCATCGTTAATAAAGTATGTGAAGTTACAAATTTATATTTGCTACTGCATTTATGGTTTTTACGACCACATTTTGTGGTTACCGTTTGGCAATGTTGCATATAAATCCCGGCCGAACCCATCTCACAATGATGGTCGGCGTTAATGCGATTAGCATTGAAGGAGTGTAGCGACACCACATCGCCCCCACCCAAACATGTCTTATGTGAGGTGTGTATGTGCATGGCACGTTTGTGAATACTTATTCAGGCAAGATTACCTGAATATATATGATGTGGGTTCTGTTTCGCCCAGTACTGGGTAAATTTAAAAGAATTTCTTTTGTCGTTGACGGGCGCCGCGTACCCAGTTGGCATGGAACAGGTTCCTTGAAGAGAGGTATACCCACTGACGCAAGTTGGTCCAACAGTTGGTTTCAGACTTAGTGCAGCAGCCTAGTGCTCTACCTGCTAGCCCATTCATTACCCAGTGAACTAAGTTGGCGTGAAAGAGGTCAGACACTGACAGACATTGACACAAACTGGGTGGAGTTTCCATTGAATGTCACTTGCATTGAAATGCTCGTCTATCCCACAAAAGGGTGCGTGCTCGGGGGAAATTTTTTTTTTTTTTTTTTTAATGCGTGATGCCTCGGTTTGTGATGTCCACGGGCGTTTTACGAATTTTAATGCTCACAGGTTGGAAGGTATGCTCAAGGCGTGAGGCGCATGCAGTTGTAAGGCAGCTTACAGGCACAACTATATGGAATTCTGTTTTCAATACAGTGGGCACCTGTGGGCTTTGAAATCAAATCACATTATGCCTGCGTGCCTTGAGACAATGTATTCAATTTCGTGCGTAATATTAAAAACGCCAGAGATACATCTGTCCGCATCAGGTAAGGGTAGTAATAAACTATCTTCCACTCAAACAAATTTGCAGGTGAGGCTGAAAAACATTATTTTCTAAAGCTTTTCATTCTCCTTTATTTCAAGCCGTTATGAACCCGTATGAGCCAGTTAATGCCGTTATATTTTTGTTCCGGAGCTGAACCTGAACTGAACCAGAAAATATGCAAAGTTTGAATCCGAAGCAAACCCGAAAACTTCTCAATTTAACACCCTGACTGAAAAGCAAAGAAGCAGAATGAATTCCTTTGGAATTGAAGCCAAACTTTAAAAAAGCACCCATGCAAAGCGGCCACCTTTCGGACGTGGGCACCAGAGTCAGAAATACGATAACTTCTGAAACGTCAAGCATGCTGCTGAGCATTAGCACCACCAACATCCACTGATTGCATTGGGCAGGTGGCCTGGAAAGGTAGTATTTCAGCTACCTCCTTTTCTTTTACCAGGTAGCAGAGAAGCTTCTGCTGTAGTCATGGCATAATAAGAAACTTTGCAATACTTTATGGGATAGCGCAGTGGGGTTCGCCGTCTCAAGCACCTGGATGCAAGAAAGATCGTGCACCTGATGAATGAAAAGCATGAATTTGGACAGTGCGTAGGCACACGCTGAAATTCACAGAAACACAGCTGGTTTTCTTTAGTTATACACCCCCAAAGTTTACTTCCTGAAGCGTTTCTCTTGGAGTGCAAATCGTGGCATAGCTAACTATAACTGAATCAACATTTGAAAACTGGCACTCTGTACATCAGGGGCACTCTGTAGTACAGCAGACTTCCGTGAATTCAATTGACCCTGACAAGGCCGACGAATTGGTTGGATTAAACAAGGCAGAAAAAAATGCCAAAATGTACTGCCGATTTATTTGGCAGTATTTGCCCCGACTCAAACATGCACCCACTTTTTATGGGTTCAAAATAGAAAACTATTCGAAATATCTCATTAGAGATCCAAAACAAAGCAGAAATTTAATGCACAGGCCGATTTTTAGCAAGAAAAACATAACATGCCTCCTATTCTGGCAATAAGAAAAGGACTAAAGCAGCCAACCTTATTTTCACAGATTCGAAATCTATCTGCTTAAAGGAGTACCGACACGAAAATTTGGTGTCTGACTTTTTTTGCTTCTTCTAGGTAGCTGTTCACTCCGTGCGGTGCAAAGCGTCAATTCCTCAAGAGTGCCACAAATGAATAATTACAGCACCTTTTGTACGGAGTATCCAAAACGCTCGCCAAGCTCAGCATGGCCGCAGAGGGGAAAAGGTTACTTCCCACGTCACTGAAAGCAGAGGTGGCAAGGTGCGGTGTTTGATGAGCATACAATAACCGTGTCGCCGAAAGTTGCCAAATTGGCCCTTTCGATCGTTCACCACTCTTGGAAATGCAGGGGAAACGTCGGGAGAAACGTCAAGTGTTGAATGGACTTGGCTTTAGGCACCACAGCTGTGTAAGTGGTATCTGGTACCACAGGACTGCCATAACAGGTTTCAGTGACCTTTTCTACGTGTAAAGCTGCATTGCTCTTGGCGCGTGTTTTGAAAGTAGTCATTTGTTGCACTCTCTAGGAATCAAGACTCCATAATGTAATTACTGGGTCAAGGGCTATCCAATAACGTAATAAAAATGGGACAAAAATGTTCTTTCAGTACTCCTTTAATGTCTGTCCATCATCATCACGCTCAGACAGCACTTTATCGCTGTCTATAAAGAACCACGACATGTGCCTTTGTATGGTCCATAGCGTGTTTGATAATCTGCATTTATCAAACAACTCTGCAACAATCGCAAATGGGATGGTGGCCCACGCCTAGACTAACCACTTTGCTAGCGACACATGCAATTCTCAGGAACGCCAAGATTATGTTACGTGACTTGTTGGCCGCTAGCTTAACATGTAAAATAACTTATCGTTTTGAATGTGCTTTGAAATCAAAATGAAAGTGGCATGTCATCGTAATGCTATGTTAGAACTCGCCATCAAAGGTTGCCATCTGGTGATAGCAGTTGATGATGTTGGCTAGGCTGGCTCTGACAGTAGGCTGTTGCGAACGCAGTTCTGGTTTTGGCTTCGTTTTGGATTGCACCTCCTAAGCAATTTTTGGGTGAACTTTCCAGGAAAACAAAAAAAGGCACACAATAGAACCGAGTAAATACGGTAATAATTCATATTGAGCTACTGTTTTTGCTTTAACATGTTCCTGTGGCAGGCTGTAAATAGGAAATTTCAACAAGAGATGACGTGTTCGATGTATTCACTGTGGTCACCATTGGGGCCAGGCACGTACATGCTGACCAGCCAAGTTCAAATTATCCAGCAAAGGCTAATTTCAGAGTCAAAATAATGAAAGTTTGGTGTCATAGAAATAATGGGCGCTGGCAGGACCTTCATTCGAGATTGAATTAACCAAAGTTGATTTAACAGAAGTCTACCATACTCTGTAAAAATTGCACGAGGCACTGAGCTGAATGTGGATGTGGAGCGATGAGGGGATTGTCCAATGCTTAGGCAACCTAGGGGAAGGAAGTTGAATGCTTGGAAAGGAAGGTCGTAGCAATCCACATACAAGGGCCTCACAAGCCAGCCACTTGTTGAAGACCCCCCCTAAAATAGTCCATCATGTTCAAAAGAGTGACCTATGCCCAGTCTCATTAACTCTGGATAGTGCAGCGAAAGCAACAGGTCTCATCAGCCAATCAGAATAGAGAACAAGAAGAAGGGCTGCTCAATTGTCGGCTTCTGATCGACCCTTTGTGCATGCGACATAACTGAATGGAAGCTTCATGGAGAAATCAGAGGCGCACGGTGAGTGAGCCTTTACGTAGAGCCAGCTCTTGTCACTGGTTAGCTTACACAAGCCCTAGCCTTTGCTACACTGTATAGAGTTGGTGAGAGTGAGTATATCTTATTTATAGCTAAGACGCAAGAAAGCATGTGCACTTTACAATGTTTGATCATGTTTCTTATGGCACATTCGACTGGTCACTTTCCAGCGCTCTAGAGCAATTCTTGTGGTGCTGTTTACATATGGCTGGTCAGAATTGAGCACTCAGAACACATTCATCTGGTTCTTTCAGAGCGTAGCGCTCTGAGACACCCTCACCTTGAAACTGGGAGTGTGACCGAGATCCGATAGAATCCCGATCATGTGGTTCTTCCGATTGCTCTGGGAGTGGCTGAACAGTTGGCTGCGATTTCTCTGATTCCAATCTTGAAAGGGCTGCAAACCTAGTTGGAGCACCGTAGGAACCAGTCGAATGTACCATCAGCATGTGTGCGATGGATGAATTGGTGGGCGCTGAGACAGACGCACGCTTTCCTGCCTTGACCACGGTCCAGAAGGATCTGGAAGGGGGCGCAGTGCAGGTTCACGGTGTAGAGCGGCCTCTTCCGCCTTCTCCTCTTCCTCCAGGGAGCTCCATCTCGCCACCGAGCGAAGACCCCTGCAGCAACATTCCGCCAGACCGGCCGTCGTCGGCACCGTTGCCACCTGCCGCGCCCTCACCCCTTCCTCCCCCACCGTCGTCCTCCCCAGAAACCACCGCGGTGGTGGTGGCCTCTAGTCAGTCGATGGCCACCCCGTCCGAGGCGGCAGCGCCCTCCTCGCTCTCGGCGGGGGCTCTGGTGGCGAGCTCTATTTCCTCCTCCTCCTCTATGCCTTCCTCCTCTTGCTCCTCCCCCACGACGTGGGATTCCACACGACCAACGACGGCCGATGCGGCAGAGGCGATGCCAAGGATGCAGCCCTCACCCTCCCATCCTGCCGGCGGTGTGGCAGAGGTGCCTTCAAGCACGTTGCAGGTGAGTGGGTTGCCGTGCACTATCCTTGAAACAATGGCGTACAGTCATTGCATTCTACAGGTACTAACATACGGGGCAGAAACTTGGAGGTTAAGAAGCTTGGGAAGAAGATAAGGATCAGGCAACAAGTGACAACGAAAAATTAGGACGGCAACCATTGACCCTGCAATGCGTCAGGGAAAGCTTGTCGAGTAGCACCGACGGCATTTCCTCAATACAGCGATTTTGGGTATTTTGTAGGCAGTACGTGACGTCAAGGAGTGACGCTTAATTGTTGGCTAAAAATGTAATGTGTGATTTATGTTCACACCATATTGCGAGTACTGCAGAAGACGCTATGGCATTGCTACATTTTACAGCCGTTTTAGGTATCGCACAGCCACAGGCAAGGTGTTGTGACCATGGGAATGACACATAACATGCCAAGCACTTTGGGGCACCAACAGCCGCCTTGCGGAAGCTGTTGTGACCATAAAAGTAATGCCATGGCCTCCGAGAGTGGACCGTGCGCCGCTTGATCGCGAAGGCCACAGGAAGGGTATCAGGCGGCTGAAAAGGCTTGGCAACCATGGTGCACTGACTTCTGCTAATGCCCTGCGGCTGTTCATGTCGCCATATGACGTCGTGGAATAGTAAAATGCTGGCATATAGAGCGACGAAAATTTGAGTGGAGGGGAACTGTAAAATTGCTTGTATTTTTTAATTTTATCTGAGTGATAGGGTTTGTGTTAATCAATTTTCATAATTCCCTTCGTTCTTTGTTTTCAGTATAAACAGCAATTATGGTGGCCCGTAAAAATCGTTGCAGGGCTCCTTTAACTATTTCGTTACCGCGCCTATAGAAGTTGATCAACTTGATCGCCAGTTTTTCTATGTGTTGTTAAACATTTCCGTTAGAATTCTACTAGCAGCATCATGCACCATCTGAAGTGACGACTGAACTTTAACTATTTGTAAGATTTGACAATTTTGGCTGATTGGGTAGTCTGGAAAAATAAAGCTTGGACTGGAGGTATCGACAAAACGAGACTCCTGTGCTCTTTGCACTTCTTTAGTAAAAAGACCCCAAATTTGCGGTTTATCAACATTGCAACATAATTTCTAAATGACAGCAGCACTGAAGACACAGAAGCTTCTCTCAGGTTATCAGTTTTCCAATGGAATGTATAGGCTGTTTTAATGATGTCTCAAACAGTGGGGTAGATGCTCATGAGTGCTTGCTATTTTGATAATTGGGTTCGACTAATGTATAATATTTGCATAGATGGAACCTTATATTCTGTGTTGTCTACAGATATTTGCATGCAAAAACTCAAGTTCAGCATTTCTTCACAACGCTAGCAGTTTGGCATGCAGTTTAAAGAATTAATTTACAGACTTTTGTGCAGTGTTGTGGTTCAGTATTACTTTGATAGGGATGAAATTAGCCGGAGTCCACTGAACAAAATGCCTTTTTATTTTGCCGATACTTAAGCCTATCATGCAATCTTGTGTTGCACTGCACACTAAGTACGAGCCTTTCACAATAGTACTATTAGGTTGTCTGTACACATATTACCTTTCACATGATACCAGGTTACCGTAAATGTATAAATGAATGACCGTGTTTGTGGTGTCATCTTGTGGCACAGTCCAGTCACACAAACCAAACATTTTATTTATTGGCTGGTGTGAAACCCTGGTAACAACTTTGTCAGCTGGCAGCTCATTTTACTTTTCCTCAGGGGTGGTACTCCTGTGCCAGTTATGCCATTCTCATACAAACGCTAATTACTGCGCCAAATGCAGAAAATTGCCCGAAATTGCGCCACGCTCTGCCAGAACAGCTTCGGCGTGTGGCCACTAACAGCGAGCGGATTCTCTGAAAAAGAGTGCGACTGTTGTGGCATCTCCCGCACAGTTTCTTGTGATTTTCGCGCTTATAACACTGGACCTTTCGGTGTGTGCAGCCACTCTCTGCTGTTGTCACTGCTGTCTGGACGGCCAGGGCGGTTGTATTTAGAGTGTACTAGAATATGGTTAAGTGGGCCGAGCGGTGCAATGCTCCCTAGCTGAGGCACAAAATAATGAAAAGCAGGCTCAGGGCACTGCGAGCGAACTAGATATTATGGAGGCGGACGCAGCAGCGGGTTCAGCGGGCGGGCGTCTCTGTCCCCAGGGCCTAGTATACCGTAAAAATATTCCAATCTGTTTTTATGCCCTCATGGGCGAGGTCCGAGTCATTTTGACATATCGCGAAGGGCTAATGGCGGATTTGGAATAAAAAGTCTGTCACCGCTACTTGGGAGCAGAAGGGTTGCACGCAGGCGTTACCCGCGATGGAGAAGAGATACGACTGGCAGCACAGCAAACAAGGATTTAATATGAACAAGATCGGGAAAAGCGTAAGGCACACAAAACTAAAGCCATAATTCAAAAATGCTCACTCAATGTTAAATACAAAACTCAAAAACGACTATACACTCTATCTCGGTCTCGGAGCCTAGCTCCGTCTTAGTCAGTCTTAGCCCTGACTCATCAAAGTCTGGCCACCCTAGACTCAGCCTAACTCAATGCAGAAATGCGGGTTCTTACGGACCGCCGGTTTGAGGCTCTTCTTGTCGAGTCCATGTCGTATTCGTTCGGGGTGTCGCTGATGCCGTAAGTGCCGACGACTCGCGGTTCCGTTGACCTGACCGTGTACGTGACTGGTGCCCCGGTAGCCGCCGCTGACGTGTCAATTGCCTGGTTAGGCTTAACGAAGCGTTCTTCGCCCTCCGTCAATCTGCATGGCGACCCGGTGTCCTGGTGATTATCGGTCGATCTGGTTCGGACGAGGAAGTGGGATTCTTGCAAAGAAGACCGCAACCACCGTGAGCAGCAGCAGCCGGTCCCAGGAGCCTCACCCGGACTTCTCCGAGGTCTACAGCCACGCCTGGGCCTTGCCAGCGTCACGAGCTTCGTGGCCGGGCTCTCCGCACTCCCATCGTCAGAGCGTAGCTGACGACGCGACCTTTCAGTCCGAGAGCCACATCGATAATGCTGCTTCGTTGCTTCTCCCTTGCTGATTACACGTCGGTTCGCGTGCCTCGAGCGCTCGTGCGGTTTCGAACGCTCCACGATCTTCTACTTCGTTCTCGTGTACCACCGGCATTTGAGTCATGACAAAGTCACAGTTTCGCGTGAAAGGCGAAGCATCGATTGCGATAGCAAATTAGTAGGCAGCTGTACGAAGTAAGGATTGTAGTTTTATAGGCCATACAAACTTGTAAACATTCGCTTATTAACTAAATTAACAAGCATGGTGTCACGCGCACACGAGCAAACATGAACATGTCTCATTCGATCAAGGACCGCTGAAACTGGCTCTCAAAACGCTAGCGTGAGGAAGCACGGCAGCACCAGCGAGCGAACTGACCTTCGTGCTGCCTCTCGCTTCAACGCGAACTAAGCAGCGAAAACACAGTGTGCACGAAGCTATGAGCACTCGCACTCTGTGTCTTCGGTGCACTCTCTGTGTCTGCAGTGACATATGGTAACCCCGAAATTATGTTAGCGCGTCGATTGGACCGCATAATTTGAGAACATCTTTCGCTATCGTCATGAGCATCGGCGCAGGAATATATAGTTCAGTTGTAGTTCCTCCGATGTTTTCGGCTTTACAGGAAAACATACGCCGTGTTGCCGCTCGACCCACTCTTCCATATTCTAGTACGCTATAGCTACAAACCCTGCTTCGACTATGTGCTTTGTGTTGGTTCTCTATTTCATTGTGATTTCGAAGTGCGCTGCCATATTCCATTGTTCCAACAGAATTCAGGTTGGCCTGCTCCAAAATGAAACTCTGCTCCAAGTTGCTCCAAAATGCAATTTTGTCTGCTCCAAACTGCTCTAAAATGCAATTTTACTTGCTCCAAAAATTGCCCCAAATGACCTTGGGCAGTCCCATTTCTGTTTCCTTCAGCAGGAGCACCTATTTAACACAAAAAAAATCACGTGCCATTCCGCTGCTGTGAAGGTGGATTACCAGCGAAGCAGTGTTTAGCACATGACATAGAGGTGACACAATTTAGATCAGGGGTATGAGCAAATGTTATTTCTCTTGAGCTGGTGACAGCGGTTATCCGGAAGAAAGACACACACACTTTTATTTTGAATGGCGGTCTTGATCGGCAGCTTACATTCGCATGAAGACTACCGCCACCTCGGGGAGCTGGAGGAAACTAGACATGCTCGACGAGACCGCCACGCAGGGAGAGAGGAAGGAAACTAGGCACACAAGCTCTTGGAACGACGACAAAGAGAGGGCGGTGCGAGCGTACACATGGCCGACGCGGGTTGTGCAGCAGCAAATCTTTGAAAAGCTCTTATTATCTGCCTGAGAGTCTCCTGATTTTGAAAATGGTGCCTATTGATAACTAATCTACTGAAAATGCATATCCAAGTGATGAGACTTATAAGCTTTTGCATAAAATGAAGCGATTTTGCATCAAATTCGGGAGCCGAGTTTTTTGCACACGCAGATTTGTTGACGGACACAAAAAATGCACAGAACTCTAGCCATAGACAGCTTCGCTCTATATCCTTTCAACACATAGTAGTTGGACAAAAGGTCACCAGATGTCGCTACCTGTGGCTGCGACTGTTTTCTGTGTCTCCGGTAATCAGGAATTGTGTAAAGGGTACTAATACGTATGCTCACAAGCTGTGACAGTCGTGACAGAACATTGTTAGAAAAAGAGAGAGTAGGGTATGGGGGGGGGGGGGGGGGGTGCACGGTCATTCCCTTGGTCGCAAGAATGTGCTCATGACAACCTTGTTCGATACACACTTGTGTCTTCAGGTTCCTGGGGGCCAAATGATCTCGCCTTCCATGTGGAGCACAGCGGGCAGCAGTGGCACCAGCAGTGATCCACAGCAGCGGCTCACGTTCATCTTCAAGGGCAACTTGACAGCAGCAACGACAGCCTCCTCATCATCCCCAACCAGCTGCCATCCTGTCCTGGCCCTTCCAGCTGGTCCCGGCAGCATACCCAAGACGGTTCCCATCAAGCTTCTGGCACTACCATCAGGCACTTCCGGGCTTGCCCTCAAGTCGTCCCTGGCCGAGCTGATTTCTTCTCCAGGCCAGCCAGGGTGGCTCGCGGTCATCTGTAGCCAGCGGATCTGTGTCGCCGCCGATTCGACTGGTCGTCTCTAAGATGCCACCGACGCTCAAGGGTGCCAGCCTTAGCAGCCCAGCTGCCACAGGTGGCACTGCCAGGGCAACGCCGCCACCTGCTGCTCCGCCGTTGTCAACTTCATCCCCATCTCTGGTGAACATGGTCATGAAGTCGGTGATGGCCACGGCAAGTGCGACGACAGTGGTAGCACGCTCACCCCTGACGACCAGCGCTGAGGCATCCCCCAGTTCGGTGCTGTCTAGTACAGCGTCGTTCGAGCCGTCTGTGAATGTGCCTGCACTGATGCTGCCGCAGGAGCGGCAGCCAGTTGTGAGTGGTGCCTGTGAAGTGCCAGGGGAAGCGCCCGTCGAACCAGACTCTCGGGAGGCAGCAACGTGTGCAATGGCGGCAACGCCTTCTGTGGTTGTGACCGAGGCAGACACGCGCGGAGCCGCGGTGTCTGCCGAGGTAATGGTGGTGGTCTCTGAGGCAGGTAGCAAAGGGGAGTGTGGTGGTGCGGAGAAGAGCCAGTTGTCGGCGGGCGCGGAGCGACTCTTGTCGCCAGCGTTGTTGCCGGGGGATTGTACAGACATGGCAGAGGACAGCGGCAGCGAGCTGGCGGTGCTGAGCCCCACGGTGATTGCGAACCACATTGGGTCGCCCCAGCTCCCAGATTCCCTGTCGACCCTGTTGGACATGGCGATAGACCCTCCCGACGACGACGACGAGAGTGAGTCAGCGAGCCACCGGGCTTCACCGGTGCCTGTGTCACTTCTGCTCACGAACCACAAGGACTCCGAAGAGGAGCCAGTGCCGGAACACGAAGCCGACTTAGAATTGCTCCGGACATGTCCCGAGGCTTCTGTATGTGCTCCCGGTGATGAACTGGGGGATGACGGCCGGCTTCGGAATCAGAGGCGACGGGCAGCACAAGGTAAATTGTTCTGTTAATGTTGTTCATCCTGTCATTCCATTGGTGCAGCTTGATTCCGTTTCTTGTTAAAGGATATTTGAATATTCAACAGTGTCTACTTAGAGTTCGTCATGTCTAGCACTTTCTGTGTCAAAGTAGTCACATTGCTGTTTCTTGCTGTTACTTTCCTGATACCTTTGTTATTTATTTGGTACTGTCATCAGCCCTTGTTGTTCGTGCTGCCTGTTACCATGAATCAACAACTCGCCAAATTTTCCCTCCTATTAAGTCTTATTGCTTTCCTGGTTTCTCTGTATTTAACACAAAACAAAGCGCTCAAACACAGAATGTGTACAGCTAGAATGAATTAAATTATGGGGTTTTACATGCCAAAACCACGATCTGATTATGAGGCACGCTGTAGTGGGGGACTCCGGGTTAATTTTGAACGCCCGGGGTTCTTTAACGTGCACCTAAACCTTAAGTACACGGCTGTTGTCGCATTTTGCCCCCATCGAAATGTGGCCGCCGTTGCCGGGATTCGATCCCGCGACCTCGTGCTTAGCGGCCCAACACCATAGCCACTAAGCAACCACGGCGGTGTACAACTAGAATGTGACAGAAAGTGGCATTAATGAGCCAGACTGCATCAGGTGGTCACGGCACAACTACAGGGCCGAGCAGGAGCTGTGTCATTCGGGAAGGTTACTGCAGTGTGCTTGATCCACCCAAGCAGTCGAGCCCACTCGGCTAACACACACACGGTGGCTTTGGCGTCTCTTCAGACGCGCAATGTAAGAATGGCTGCCTCGGCGGCAATGTGCCTTGCAGTGCCATCTCCCGCCGCGGTCGAGGAAGGAGACTCTGATCACTCGAGCGAGGAGGAGATGTCTCTGAGTGAGCTCGCGCACAAGTCTCGGGTGCGGCCGCCTCGGCCACAGCGGCAGGGAAAGGAGAACGAGGCGCTCGCGACGGCGGCAGCTGCAGCAGCGGACTCCCCAGCCCCGACGACGCGGCGTGAAGACGGCGGTCCCGGTCGGCCGCGACGGTTGACAGCAGCGGGGAGCGGCGAGCCCAAGGCTGCCCGCTCCAGGCTGGGACAGCAGCAAGCAATGGCGAGCCAGCAGTCGCAGGCATTGTCGAGCCCGTCGCCAATGGCTGCGGTGGCGTCTCTTCCTGCGGAGGAAGCATTGAGGAGAAACGCCGACCGGTCGAGGCGGTCTCCAGCCACGAGTAAGAACTTCATTTTTAAGTCATTCTGCTCATTCATTGCTTGAGGGTTCTAAGCGGGGCTAGTTTACGTTCACCATGGCGAACAATGCTGATGAGACTAGTGACACTAACACGGTAGATGCGCTATCAACTGGGTTTTATTCCAAGTCATACAGAACATAAGGGATAGTTGACGCAAAAGCACATCATTTTCAGTTGCTCGGTAGGCCAGCAAGGAAATGCTTTGAAAGCAAAAATAATGTGTTCCCTTACCAGCTGGCCGAGCGACTCGTAGCTAGCGTTGTACTTTTTCAGTATGTGTCTCTTGTACACTGTATGATTCTGTGTAATCAGTTGATAGCTCCTCTGCGCTGTTTGTCATGTTCGCTGCATGGTTTATTCAAAATAGAATAAAGGTACCCAAGCCTTGTGAAGCCACGTTTTTCAAGCTGGCAATTTCTGAGCTTTCATATCATGTCCTTGCAGTCTGCAATGTTCAATTTTTATTGATATTGGCCATGAGATAGAGCAGAGTTGCTGCCTGATGGGTACTGGCTAAACCACGGAAGTGTGGATTGAGCTGCGTGTCGTCTGTTACGCCTGACATGTTTACACGTGCGCGTACAAGGTGACATGATTATCACTCAGCAGTAAAAGAAAGTTGTTAGCAAGCACTCATTAGCGCATCATAAACTTTATAGTATGATAACTACATCATGATAGTTGCGATAATTGCATAACTCTTTGTTATTGGTTACATGGCAGTGGCCTGAGGTGTTCTTTTATTATGTGGTTCCGATGCCATGAGGGTAAGGTTATTTTGCCTTGCAAGGACATCATGGGCTTTTGTGTTTTGACTCACTGCTACAAAAAGAAAGCGAAAATAGGGTATTAATGAAGATAATATGTAATAGCAGTCTCTATATACACACGGCGTCATAACACTGAGTTAAAAGGTGAAGTGTGGAATTTTTAGCTAGATGGAAAACAGTCATCATTATTAGCTGGAATAAAAGAAATATTCGTGTCTCAAGCAACCTGGCAATCCTGCTAACGTGTTGTTATTCACAGTGGCCTAGCTTGTTTAATTGAATTCATTAGCTGTTTGCATTTCGCAGCCAATTATAAAAGCAAGGAAGAGGAAATGTACGCCTAAAATTGGTAATGTAAAGCGCACATTACCTTGCTTCCTTGTACAGGGATGCTGACTGTTGTATCACCATTGAAATATTCCCAGAGAATGCGGTAATAATTGAGTTGCACAAGAATTTTAGCAGAGCAGGTGGAACGCCAGCGGAACTAGCACAAAAAGCCCCGAGGAAATGTGGAAACACACATTGTTTGCCTGAGTGCCAGTCACCCATTGAATGGCTGCACTGAGCTTCTTGCACGCTTTGTGCACCACGCGTACGGTTAACTTAAAGCACCATCCGAGAAGTTTATGTGCAACAACGCTAAAATTTGGTATCGCCCTTCAGGCGAAACTGCCGCATTTTTTAAACGTGGCTAGACTTACGGTTTGTGGGCTGCCCTATTTCCTGCAGTGCCAGCGGGCCGAGACCACCGGTCTCCTCCCCGACTGCCAAACCAGCGCAACTTCCGACGGGACTCTGAAGTCAGGGATGACGATGCTGTGGTTGTCATGAAGAGAAAAACCCGGGCGTCGGGACCCTCCACAGGTGAGACAGTGCAGATTGCCCGCTCGGCTAACTAGAAGAACTCCAGATAAAGATGTGCACCACCCGCAAGGAGAGATAGTGGGCAAGCACAGGCAGCCAACTAAGTTTTATAGGTAATGCCCAGCGTGTTCTTTTTGCTACACTGACTTTGATACTGATACTTAAAATTCTTGTTTAAAGACAGGAATCTTAACACATAACCTATAGTAACATTTTTGATACATTGGAGTGAGATTTTAGTTGCAGACATTTTGGCGATTCTCATAACTCGCCTCATAGCAACGTGTAGTCCGGAGGGTCTGCTTCCTGGGACCTCTTTTTTTTTTTTTTTTTTTTTCCTTGTCTATGTTAATGACTTACCTGCAGCAATAACATCTGAAATGCACTTATTTCCAGACGACTGTGTAATCTTCAGAGAAATAACTACTGAACATGACGTCACGCTGCTTCAGGCCGACCTTAATAACGTCAGCAATTGGGGCCAAATGTGGTCAATGGAACTTAACATTAAGAAGCGTAAGTTTGAGAGTATCACAATCCAACAATAACCTACCTCTGTACTTTCTGAATAATGTTACCTTGGGAGTGGCAACTTCGTATAAATATTCAGGGCATGCATATTACATCAAACTTGACGTGGAATCATCATGTTGAATATATAATTAGGAAAGCCATCTGCTTGCTGGGATATTTGCGCGAAAACTTTCGTGCTCTAGGTCTCCTTTAAAATGACTACTTTATAAAAGCCTGTTAAGGCAAGGCCAAAATTAGACTTTGCTGCTGCTATATAGGAGCCCGTTAATGAAAACCTTATATGCCCTTGAACTAATCCAAAATAGCTAAACTTTTTATATATTTTAAACTACAGCTGTGCTGAAAGCGTATGTATCCACAATGAAATCTAGTGTAGGTCTTCAGTCTCCGGCAACTCGTCCAAGGATTTCTCGTCTGTCATTTTTTTCATAACCTTTATCACCACCATACTCTGCATCCGAAATTCATGTCACGACCATGTTACTTATCTCAGCGCTTTGATCATCACATAAAGTTAAAATTTGTGTGTACAACATGTTTTTACAATCATTTTTGCCATGCACATTGAGAAAAACAGAATGAACTACCCGCTGAACTTGTATGCATTAATATAATAATGAAAATTTTAATATATTGTAAATAATAGCAAGCATTTGTACAAACTAATGTGAATTGTTTTTATGCTCCTCGTATTGCACTCTGTTGCAAAGTTATACTTTTTTTCGGGCATTGCAATCAGATTAGCGTGATACATAGATCGCGCACTCACGATCGTGCCTGCAAAGTTTCAAAGCGCTGCACCTGTGCGCCTTTCCTCTCGAGTAAGCCCCGCTTTCTGCTGGAAAATCCAGGTGACCCGCATAAATGCCTCTGTGTAAGACCCACTGCCTGCAACGTCATCGACAATGGCATGTAACTTCAGTAAATCATCCAATGCAGAATGCGCAAGACCACCACTGGAATCTTTCCTCCCTGCAGAAAAAAAAAAAAAAAAGGAGGGAGGGGGGGGGGGGGGGCAACAAGGCGGGTCTTTTGGCATGGACGTGACGTGACCTCTCAACTATCAGCTACAAGGAAATAACCAGTCGCTATCGGCTAGGAAGGGCCCGGTACCCACCAGCTCATCCCGCGCCAACCAGGAAACAGGCGGTGGCCTGCAGCAGATTCTATCCAGGGCAATACAATGACCAATGCAAATTATGTAAGGGTAGGGCGGACCTGCCGCATATTTTATGGGCATGCTCGAAGGCGGCTCCTTTCGGGGGCCGGAAAATTCAAAACCGGCAGCGGTGGGAAACCCTGCTGCTCAGCTCAGACCAGCGAGAGCAGGTCTGGACCGTCCAGCTAGCCGAGGCAGCCGCTGAGATACTGGGGATTTCAGCCTTCTGCTAGGCGGAGGGAGGCTGCGTGCGCCCCCTTGATTCCTGGCATTAATAAAAGTTGAATCTCTCTCTCTCAACTGCGATATGGGAGAAGGCTTGAAAGGAAAATTCTATCGAGGAAAAGGGAAGGAGTATCTGTGTTGGCAGTGAAGCTCATCTCCTGGTAACATGGCTTCGTGACATATCAATTCCGTCCATCTTCTCTAACGTGCCGATTTGCAGAATTCTTTCGGTAATACGCTTCCTAGAGGCCAATTTACACACTCCACTGTGCAACCAAAAGTTTTGATGGGGCCTGGTGGAGGGCCTTTTGATCGGCTAGCATTGTGTAATTACCAAATACAGTGGAATCTCGTCGATATGATTCTGCATAATACATTTTTTGGCATAATATGCTTCTTTTTCTTTTTCCGATAATACGATTTGGTTGGACAATACATTGGACGATACGGTTTTCGGATCATATGCTTTATTTTCCGGTTCCCGTGAACGTATCAACGAGATTCCACTGTGATGTGTGTAATGGAAGATTTTATTTCCACCCCGTTGTTTCTTGTGTAACCCACTCTGCTCTCTGATGCTAAAACGCCATGAGCGTAAAAAAATAAAATAATAAAAGCCTTCATAAATTATTTCGTCAAATATCTTTTCATTGTTTCCATTTACGCATGAATAAAGGGGAACAAGCTCTAGTTTTCATAATGAACAGTGCAAGAAAGGCGGGGGGACTAAGAAGAGAAATGGACGCGACAGGCGCTGACTTTAAACCAAAGTTTATACAGATGCACCCATTAATTCTAATTTCCCTTGATGTGGAATAGTGTTTAGGCATTACAGTGTAGCGAAAGTATAAGTGCTCAATTCAAACTATTCAAGTTGCCAATTTCTTCTTACCATTCACTTTGTTCTGTGCAGACCCCCAGCAGGAGGCGGCAGCCCCAAACAAGCGGCGGCGCTACTCCAAAGACAGCCATAGGTAGCAACCACCCACGGGGCCTTAGGAATGCAAAAGAACACACCACCATGTACACACGTGATCGCGCGTTACACACACATACACCGAACCCAAAAGAGGACACTGCTGTTGCCGTGTGCTACTACTGCTACTATTGTGCTACCTGCTCTGTACCACTACTACTATTACAACTACTACTACCGCTGCTGCCGCTTCTTTGCGTCCGCGGCGGCATCCTCGCATATTTTCCATCGGGGAGCCGTGCAAAAGAGGTTGCGCCTCGCTCGTTATATTCGCTCTTAGTCCTTCCGTTTTCTTTTTTTCTTTTCTTTGCCCCCCCCCCCTTCCTCCCAGTTTCTCTGCTCCTTGCTGACAATGGTCTCCTGCTTTTAAGTGACCGTTCAGCAAGCATGTCCGGTCCAGGAAGGCTGTTCTCTCGTAGAATGTTTAGGTCAAGCGTGCAACTTTTGCTGCCGACAAGCCGTCGCCAGGCAGCGCTAGCGGTGACGGATAGCCGCCGTTTTCTTGCCCAAGCCAAGCGGAAGCAAATAGCATAGAGGCAGCGCCAGATCCTCCTTTCATGGCAGTCTAACTTGCCATATTTTTGTAGCAACACAACATATTCCTACTGGGCACGGCTCTCTCTCGGCAGAACCAGAGCTTTGCCGCGGGCCCACCTGCTTAGGAAAGAATGCGTGGTTTGTGATTTCATAGCCCAGCTCGTCTAAGCCTCGGAGCTTGCAAATTGCAAAATTTTGTATATGCACAGCTGAAACTATCTGCCCCCTGTGTTCTTGTTGTTGTTGCACTGCACGTTGCTGTGTGCACTCGCGGTTGTTGACTTAGCCTCGAGCATGGTCGTTGTGATGCTTGTGTTGGGTAGAAAACGTTCTTGGGGAATGGAAGAATCCGCCAGATAAATGCATCGTGACGCTGACATTTGTCATTAAGTGCATCACCGATAAGTGGACAAGGCATTTTGAGAACTCTTTCTCTGTAAATTTGTTATAACATAGCACTTTCAGAGATAATATGCATCTTTAGAATTTTAGGCTACTTCCTTTTTTTTTTTTCTTCATTGTCTTGCTCAGTCATTACTGTGACTTTGGGCTGCTTGTTCTTTTTATATATATGTATA
Organism: Dermacentor silvarum; assembly: GCF_013339745.2. NCBI lineage: Eukaryota > Metazoa > Arthropoda > Arachnida > Ixodida > Ixodidae > Dermacentor > Dermacentor silvarum. The sequence continues at coordinate 53,486,932 of NC_051163.1, forward strand.
CGTACAAGCATTACCTATGGAGGATGGATGGCTTGCAGCTGTGCATATGACCATAGTAACTGTTGCCAGCTACTGGCTTCTGTAAAATGAACTCCCATCCCTTTATATAATTAGGCTCTAGCTTTTGTGCACAGCAGTTATGCATTTTATTGCACTCTATGCCCAAGTTAGAGAAATTGGCTTCTAGGCCTTTATTTATGATAAAAGTTCTTACGTTAAATCTGTTGGTAAGAGAAGGTACCAGCCACTCGTGGCGTTTGACATTTTGTTAGCGAAGGCAGCAGGTCAATGGCCAAACAACTCTTACTGACTAAAAGCTTTGAATTATGACCCTGCTTTTTAAAACAAACCATTTAAAGGCTCCCTGCACTCACCGCTCCGCTCCAACTTCTCTTGGCTTTGCGGCAAGAAAGGGGTGGGCTTCCGTATTTGGGGAGAGGAAGTCTTACATCAGCACAGTCACAAGTGTGTGGCCAGATAGCGTAGCAAAGAAAAGTATGCAAAAAGATACAAGGGGCAGATTCAAGTTGAGGCAGCAGCTGGTGACCTGGAAAGCAAATATACTCTGTCTCTGTAATATCCACAGTGGCAGGACAGTTATCTTTTGTGGCCACCAGATGAAAGCCAATGTGCAACAGAGCCACATTGGCAGTTTGTGATATGTTACATAGCTATACATGTGATGGGCTTGAGTCACCTTGCAAACTCGTGACACTATGTGGCCTTGCACGTGACAGCCACAGAGTAATCTTGATATCTTGTGATATTATTTGGTCGTGCTGGAGAACAATTTCTTCTTTTAATGTGACACTATTTAGCCATGCCAGATGACAACCAGCATGCAGCCTTGGCAGTTCGTGACATTACATGGCCATACATGTGACGCTATCTGAACGTGCATGTGATGACCATAGGAGTCACTTTGTAAACTTTTACATTATGTTGCTATGCACTTGACGGCCACCAACTAAACATAGGGTACCTTGCGACATTATTTGACCTTACTGGAGAACAATTTCTCCTCCTAATACTACATTATCTGGCTGTGCACGTGCCTGCCACGGAGTCACCTTCCAGAGTTTGTGAAGCAATTTGGGCCCACATGTGACGGTCACCAAGTCATATTTGGATCATGTGCCTATGCCTGGCCATGCTGCAGAACAGCTTCTGCTCTTAAATGGGATATTATCTGGTTGTGCCAGTGACTCGCATTGAGTCACCTTGGGCAATTAGTGACGCTATTTGGGCCCGCGTGTTACGGTCTTCGAGTCACCTTTGGACCGTCACCTGGCTGTGCTGAAGAGCAGAGTTTCTCAACATTCTTTGCTCGGTATACAGAGGGTGAGAGTCTGCGGACGTCCCTTACTGATAGGTAGTGAAGTAACTTGGGCTTTCTTGAACTCTGTCGTGGGCAAATGACGGTTGGTGAGATATTAGTGACCAAGGAGCGGATCCTCTAATGACTGTGACAGTGCTTAGGCCGGTCGCGATGCAATGCTTCATTTTATTCTCTGTGACATTTTCCTACCTCCCCCCCCCCCCCCTTCTATTCTTTTCTCCCATCCTAGTGAGATATCTGTGAAACATACACATACACACACAAAAAAAGAGAGGTAGGGAAAAAAATTATACATAGACGAAACTGGATGATGTACTATATCTGTGTACAGAAATGTGAATGACACTAAAGAAAGGTAGGCAAGTGTTATCTCTCTGCATATAATAGTTTTTTGTCTACCTTGTACTTTTTTTTTCCTCTCTCGTCATTCGCATTTATTTTCTTGTTAGTCTCTTTCACCATTGTGTTTGTTGCATAGGTGCGTGTGTGTGGATAAAAAAGAAAGGGCGTAGAGTGTTTTTCTTTTTTTAGTCTCTACACGCTTTTTGCTGCCATTGCATTGTAAATATGTCATGCCATATAAAAACATGTGGCGCATTATTGTACAGAGAGTGCAGAAACTTGCGTTGTTCTTTTTTTTTTTTTTTTTTTCCTTTTTTCGTTTTTTGCCATCATCGCCGAGGCAACGGAACCACAGGGGAAAGCAGCAAATATGACATGGTTCCCATATGCCGACAACCGGACCATTTCCGGGTTCAGTTCTCCCTCTGTGACACAGATGTTTCGTGTTTTTCTTTTCTCTGCAAACCTGCTTACATTATATTTTTCCTGCCCCCTTGTACATCATTGTTAAGTCATACATCCAATTTGTTCCCTCTTGTGCGCCCCCAAGAGAAACAGAGCTTTGACGCGGATTTTCATCAAACAACCATGCACGCACGCGCCTGGCATGAGTTTGTGTTACTGTAAATAGAGAGAGAAAGACCCAGTGTTTATGTTGTTAGTTTCTGTGTATTTCTGACTCCCCTTCCATTATTCCTTGCTGTTGCTGAGTCGAAGATTTGCTACTACTTTATATGATTTTTTTTTCCCCCTCCGTTTTTTTCTTGGCAGGTCTTCACACCCGTCCCCTTCCTAACTTTCTTTTCCTGTTTGTCTACTCTTATCGTCATAGTCATCACGTCCCACCACCTCCATCCATCGTTCACACTTGCTCTCGTTTTTACAAGAAAAGTCATATTTCACGCTCCCAGAAAATTCATGGAATTATTATTTTTTTTTTTACTAAACACTGAAAGAGTCGAGTCAGGGCATCGAAATAATGGTTTTCGTGCCGAGGGAAAAGAAAAAAAAAAAAAAAGACAAGGCATTTTGATTGAGGTTGTGTGGCAGGCAAACTCTGGGTCTCGCGAGGCCCCAGCAGGGAAGCAGTGGCCGGATTTGAGGTATCTGTCACGGTATTGGTTGGGAGGAATAGCCAGCAGTATGTGTGTGCTTTCTGAAGCTGTTTGGCACTCGCGATTAATTCACTCTGCATCTCAGCTTCCCCACGTCGATTTCAAATCACTCATTTGTCTTTTTTTTTTTTTTTTTTGTCTGTTGTTGACGGTCGATGCTATTTAATGGTATTGTGTTGCACAAAGAACAAATTCACGAACGCTTGTGGCGCTTAGCTATAGTTACCCTTTCCCCCCCCCCCCTCTCAACACCAAGTGCAGGCAGTGATATTGCCGGTGACAGCCTAAAAAAGCACCACCGTCCAACTCAATAAGAGAACTTGTGTTGATGGGCCACTCAATGGACGATATGCAGAATTCCTTGAGCAGCCTTTCTCGAACCCCTGACGGCCCAAACCAAAATGCTCACCTTGGTGTCATAGGATATTGACAGCTTGTGTTTGGGCCTGGATAATTTTTCAGCGGTGAAGATGAACTACGTAGTGTTCTAAAAGAGCAAGAGACGGAATGTGGCAAGTTTGAAGGAGCTTGACTGGCCCACAATGGCACAAATGCGAAAAAAAATACTTTGAAGGCCGTGATGTCACCCTGACATAGCGGAGCTTGGGCTTCAGCATGAAATTTTAAAAAATCTGGACCTCTGATTTTAATTTTTTCTCCTGATAATCAACCTCCTTCTGCAAGATTTAACCAATATAGCTTTTCAACGATGCTTTATTAGTTTAAACTGATTTAGTGTTTCTCTTAAGCGCCCCGTTTTAAAGCCGAGACATACTTTGAAAGCTTGGGATAGTGCTGGGATTGGTGGGCGGGAGGAATGATGTCGCCAGTTTGCACGTTGACACCTCAATTACGATTCTAGCCCACGGTCCACCATACTGGTTAGGTCCAACTAGGTGTGTGGAAAGAGTGCGCTTGCTGGTTTTGCATATCGTCCTATTACATTCACTCATTTCCTCGATGTCATGGTGAAAGCAAACGTCGATCACTATCGGAGTCTCTTGGCAGCTGTGTTGTGGTGCGCGGAGGGAAGATGCAAAGTGGGTACCGAATTGAATTGAAGCTTGTACCAAATTTTTGGTTATTGCTGACTGTAGTTAACTTTAAGTTATTACATTATTTTCAAAGTAAGTGACCATTCTCAAGTCGCCCAGCAGCAAGAAAGAACCATCGTTGAGGCAAGCCTCGAGTGATTAGCTCGAGAGGTACTATGTCTTTGGATGAAGCTGCAAACGAAACCTTTCCCGATTGGAACTTTGTTTTTGGCACTAATGAGGTTGCTTCCTGTTCAGCTTTGGTTAGACTTCAATAGAAACTTCAAATTCAGTTTGTTTCTCCTAGCGGCTGCTAAATTGTTAAATAAATTCTGACGCACGTGTCGAAGCCCTTAAAACTCGTTTCGGTCATTCACATGAAACGAAAAGACAAAAAAAATGAGTTTGCAATTGAAGTAACCAAGCATTCGATTTGCTGCACCAAGCGTCTATTAGGTTTCTCAACATCAAAAACAGGGAGGTAGTTAAGCAGGTGAAAGGGTTGCAGTATGCAATGGGGAGTACTCAGGGCCCAGGCGGAAGTAGTTAGGAGACTAGCAGTTGTCGTAAGCTAGTTACTTGCATCGCAACAAAGAGAAAAATGCCCCGAGTTTGTGCTCACTGAAAAGTATCCCCTTTCCATCCTGCAAGAGCGTGCCAAAGAAGTGCGCTCTCTGTATAAACGTGCAGCTCTTGAGAACAAAAACGAAAATAAGATAACTACTCGGTGTGGTTGTTAGCCAAAGCCTTGGTGGGAGGGGTGTGGGTGGGATAGTGCGAGGCACGAAACAAAAAGGGTGCAGAGTGAGAGAAGTAGAACCGTTGGCGCCTTTAGCTGTTGATGCATTTTTCCCGCTTTACCCACTCGCATGGTCCCGCCTCGTCATCTCTCTTGCAAAACCTCTTTCCTCCCCCTTTTTTTCTTCTTCTCTTCTTTAGCTGCACGTTGAGTTTCTTCTGAGGCTGCGTGCCGTGTACATAGACACAATTTCTTTTTTCTCCTTCCATCACACCGCGCTCTCTGTCTCACTTTCTGGCTGCCCACTGTACAAAACCATTTCCGGGCAAGATTTTGTTTCTATAGTTGCGAGAGCGGGTACCTCTGAGCAAGATGAAAAGGCCTTATGATGATGCAAAAGAGACAAAGAAGATAATAAAGCATCACCTCCCGTTAGCAGTAGCAGGGCGATGCTGCCTCGGTTTTCAGCACTGACCTCTTTATATTGCTTGCCCCCCACCCCCGAAAGCTGCTTAGCAGTGGTGATCTTGAGGAAGTAACCCTGTAGACTTATTTCGCTTTCTTTTTTTTTTTTTTTTTTTTTTTTTTAAACGTTGGGCTGTCCTGTACCAGTTTCCTGAAGAAATTTCCATGTATTTGGTCCCGTAAGTCGACTTGTGTTGACTGTTTCGCAGTTTGCCGTCTCCCTTGTCAGCGGGCCTGCCGGTTAGTTTGTTTTAGACAGGTGGAGCAGCTCGCATTCGCCAACAAATGTAGAAACACACGGTTAGTGCACTGCCCATCTCGTTTCCGGTGACAGTACTAATAGATCAAAAGCATGCTCAATTGGCCCATGAGAGTGTGTACTGCTAACTACAGCAGGATCTCCATGATACGGTTTATAAGATTATCCAGGAGAACAACACCATCAGAATGTTGTTATTGAGGAATTTCCACTGTTCTCTTTCCTGGTGTATAAAATCTGGAACCTGTGCGAACCGTGATTGTATTATAATAGCAAGGTTCTGCTGTAGTTTCATTCAATCAGTCACTCAATCTGATTGTTGATTGATTGGCTACTTGTATGTAGCCATTTCTGATTGGAAGGCTGATAAAACGTACTTTTGCGAAAGCTTCAAAGCCGATGACCTCTCAATATCCCAACACTATATTCTACGCTTTTGCTAGCTTTTTTTTTATCTCCACAGTAGAGCGAGTGCAAGTTGCTCCGATTCACAAGCGGGCCTAAGGCATCACAAGTGCAACCCACCACAGGGCAGTGTAACACTGGGGCATCACCGGTATAAGACAGGTTCATCAAGCAGGGCTCAAGCGTGAACGGCTTTTCTTCCTTGGCTCCCTTTTGCCACCTCCCCATTCCTGCCCATATATTTTCATGGAACTACTGCTCGTTTGTTCTTATCTTCTCCTCAGCTATATATTTGTTGTTGTTGCATCATGTTTTTCCACTTTTTTTTTTTTTCCTTCAGAATCTTGTAACTGCCTTGTGAATATATTTGTACATTTGCTGCAACATCTCTGTATAGAAGAAAAAAAAAAGAACCACAGACACTATGCCTGCAGATTGTAATGAAGAAAAAAACTTTTTATGGTTTGTTGTGAGTTTTCATACCGGTATTAAAAACTGTCACTTGAACGTGCCTGTGTCCGGCTAAATTTTTGGGGGGCCATTACACAGTGGAAGGTACACAATGTTAAAGTTAAGTTTGACTGGCGCAACAATAAAGATAATCGCAGTAAACATAACGATGCCACCACATCGAGTTCACTCGACATTTAACATCTGTGTGCGCTGCTATCCAAATGCTGTGTGCGCTTTATAGTCTTTATTTGTTGATGCAATGAGTCCTCCACGTACTAACATGGATGGTAGGCCCAAACCACAGTGTAAAATAAACTCTCTATACATTAGACGGCACGGCAGAATTGATCGAATTATCCAGCAGACCGAATTAAAAAGAAGCATAAATGTCGCATCACACCACTGGTTAATTTGACAGTGTTTGCTCAATTCTAACACTCCTCTGAATCAGATGTGCACCAATGTGCACATCGCACATTCCAAAAAAAAGCACGCTTCCTATTTGAGCAGTCGTAAATAAGATGAAGTCACAGAATTGGAATTTATTTACACTTAATAGCCATCGTCAATCTGCAACAGTTCTTTTATAGCTGTATATAGACTACAACGTGTACTCTTTTGTGTGGACCACTGCGTTAAGCATTCTGCATTTCTTTATAGACTCCACAGCCGTTGTGAAGGAGATCTTTGCTTAAGCCTTGACTATCTAATTTGCCAGTTCACCTTGTGACGCATGGAACTTTAGGAGCACTGAAAACATGTAGTGCGACTGACGCTGCTAGCTTGGCATGTGAAATACCCTTTGAATTACTTTAGCCTTCATGTAATGAAGGTGTGCACTGGCATTGCTTACACGATGGCCGGACCACACTAATGCCTCTACTTGAGCACAACAGCACAAGTGTTCTTCTAAAGTACAAATAAAAGAAGTGCACTGATTCATGGAAGTCGTATTGCATAAACATAGGGAGTCTGACAATTATGTCAAAAGTACAAAGAAGTTCACTGTTATACATAAAGCTGGTATTGCATAAACATAAGGAGTCTGACAATTGTGCAAGCACTGCTTCCTTGCAACTTCTATATTGCACAGTCGAAAGAATAAAACATCTCAACGGTCATGTGTGCTACATGTGTGTGACAAGTGGTCCGACACATGTGCCTTGCTTTTGAGTATGTTAAGTAAGATAAGGTGATTTCAAGGAGCAGAGGTAGAATATGCTACTACTTCAGCAAGTTCATCCAGTATGCAATCGCTTAATTATTGTTTCACTGTAACTTGCATTAAACAGATGTTTCATTATCCTTTTTTTTTTTTTTTTTTTCCCTTGTAAACTTCATTTCCTCAAATCCAGTGTCCATGCAGTGTCCATCTTCCAGCAGGAAGATACCGTATATCTACTCTATTATAACGCTCTCACAACTGTAGCACGCAGTTCGATTTTAATGCTTGAAGAAATTCTAAATGCAATATCCCCTAATATTCTGCTGAGCATGCCGCTACGAACGGAACCTACGAGTGACGCTGGCGGTGCTGCAACGCTGTCGTCTGCTTCAGCGCTCGTGCCGGTATTTCGGCCGGTGCACAGTTAGCACAGTCCTTTTACTATGTGCCAATGAAAATTCGCGAAAATAAGAAATAAAAGGAAATCTGTGGATGTCTTGCATTTAAAAAGTGAGGTGTAGTAGGAGAAATTGTGCAGAAAAGATAAACGCCGAGTACTGCAGCTGGCGGACGGCAACTTTTCTTCTCAATTGCCTCCATTAGACAGAAATTATTACAAGATTTCTAGGAAGAAATTGTAAAGAAATAAAATGCATAATAAGATACAAAAAATATATCTTTAAAAGCCTTATATATGTTTACTGCAGACAATTAAGGGAGGGAAATCATGCAGACGAATACATGCACACCGCGGAACAGACGGAAGCTTGCTTCAGCCTTGGCTGCATATGCAGCTTTCCAGTTATAATTTCCGAGATTGCGGTAAACTATACTGTTGGTTGCCATTATTTTAAATCTACGCAAGACACAGGATCTTACTGCGGAAGCTTTTAAGAGTTTTCTGCGACAAATGTGCGTGAGAAATGGATCGATGCTGTTTCAAGGAAAGGTGAGCGCTATTTTTCGGTATCGTTTCTTGTCGACAGTAGTTGAAGGCTTGCAAAAGGTAACCCAATGGAATAAAACTCTCCACTGCCTTGTTTCACGTGAATTCGTCGCTGTAGATGATCGATGCGAGGCTTTGCGAGCATATAACGACCGGTGGTGCAAAAGAAACGTATGTAGTGAAGATGACGTATGCGGCAGTTCGCTTATATAATTGAACTCGTGTACGGGCAACTCTTATTAAGTTTTAGAACGTGTGGTTATCATTTTGTTCATGAACGGTCGCGCTGGTTTTCAGCTCTAATACGCGAAAAATTAAGTCAAATGTTACAATTAATCAGATAAGGAAACTATCTGCAAATTCTGCAAACACTACGAAAATGTAAAACGAGCGGTTATGACTTCCTTCAGTTTCGGGCACATAGTTTAGGTGCGAGCCGACCAATCATAGTGCTGAGATGCCTATGTCATCCGCAGTAGTCATCAAATAAGCACTCAATCCGTGACAGCAGAACAGCCGGCCAGAGCCGCGTTCTCATTCCAGCGCCGCCATTAGAGTAGCAGACGGAACAGATAAAAGCGACATCAGCGGCGAACTCTCTTAACAGAATAGCACCCCCGCAGCGATGTGCGTATGAATTAGATTACATACTTAAGAAGAAAAAAAAACATTTAATTCGCGCAGAAACTCCTCTGGGAGATGTCAAAGTGTGCCACTTGCTCATCTCCACGCAGCCCGGTGTCATAATGTGTTCTGAAACTTGATCCGACCAGTATAAGCCTTTATTCTATGCATAATTCTATGCATAAACGACAGCGCTGCGAGGACACGAACTTTTGCAGACGGCGGCGCCGGGTGCGCTGATGACGTTCCGGTCATTATAAGCTGTTATCGCTCTTTAGCGCCTTATCATTCCCCGTTGAGCCATTGTGAACCGTGATTAACCGTACTCAGGCGGCGGGCCAGTATGGCGCGGGCCATATATCTTAAAGCGATCTGCGATGAGGACAGAGTGCGGCGAGTGTTGATATCGTTTGCGCTGCGTTCTCGCCGCTTAGTTCGCGTTGAAGCGAGACGCGCGGGTCCTATCTTGAAAGCGATCTGCGAGAGACGCAGCACGAAGGTCAATTCGGTCGCTGCTGCGGGCCATGTGCGGGTCCTATCTTGAAAGCGATCGTCTTACTTGACGGACGGATTTCCTCGTTGGGTAGGCACACAATTGCAAATGGAATTGAGAATTCTGGAGTTTTACGTGCCAAAACCACGATTTGATTATGAGGCACACCGTAGTGGGGAGGGACTCCGAATAATTTGGCCACTGGGGAATCTTTCACGTGCCTGCGATGTACGGGACACGGGCGTTTTTGCATTTCGCCCCTTTCGTAATGCGGCCGCCGTGGCCGGGATTCGACCCCGCGACCTTATGCTAAGCAGCCACGGCGGGTAGGCATACATATGCTTACGCATTTACAAGCCAGCAACCGTCAGCGATACTTTTGCAGTTCTGCCTTCGTACTCGAATCTAACGCGCATGTCATTTTAAGTAGCATTTTCTAGGGGGGAAATGCGCGTGTTAGAACCGAGTAAATACGGCAGGTCCTCCACGGTAGCGCACGGGGCCTCTTCAGCCTGTCAATGAGTGCCTTGCGCTCTTTCACAAATTTGGGGCATTCCTCAATTATTAGAAAAGATGGCTTTTGCAAGCACAATCCTCGTTTTACAGCAGGAACTCGTCTTATATTCGCGTAGGTACAGTATTAATGGCTCCAGTATGCCGATTCGTGACCTACTGCAGTGCAAAAGGAACTCACTAAAAGTAAATACACTTACTCTATTAGCTGCACATTCATTAAAGAAAGTAATTAAATGAGCGAACTGAGAATTTATTTTTGGAAAGGTAATTTCTTATATAAACCCAAGCCTCTGCGACACGCATGGTCAAGAGTTCGACAAAAGCGTGTGTGGTTAGGCGGCATGTTACAAAAAGTGAATAATTAAGGTCACTGGCCAAGTAAAGTTGATATTTTTGCACGCATAGTGGTTCCTTGTTCACAATGCAGTGAGCGGAACTTCACTCACTACAACACATGCTATGATGGTTCAGCATTGGTCACATGTATGCTCCAATGAATTTAAATAGTACAGGTGACACCACTATCAACAGGATGCATGGTACGAAGCTCTAAGTTTATCTCCACTCCATAATGTCACATGCTAATATATAAACCAGGTATAGCACTGTGCTCACTGCATACCAAGAAATGGGTTCCAAAATGTGTGTGTTTTTTTTTTTTTTTTTCCGCAAGCCATGATAAATCATGGCTTGCGAGTCAGTACGAATGTTACTGCACGCTGCTGAATCAGCACACTTAAGTGCAATCTTCCTAGAATTAGGAGACAGAAGCATGATGGGTGCACTAGCACCTTTTGCAATAGCTTCTATAAAAGGAAATGAAATGCTTGGTCTGACATGATAAGTTTATTATCTACACCGTGCTGTGGCCTCGCCGGCAGGAGTCGATGGCAACAGCTGTAGATCCCCTGCAAATGAAGAAGCAAGTTACTGTAAAAAGGAGCCAGTGCCAAAGACTGACAAACTATTGTAAACACTCATTATAACAAAGTCGCAACTGGCAGGAAAATAACTTCGCTACATGTGATATTCATTCAAACATATTCATTTCGTGCTGATATTGGCAATAAACATTTTAGGTTTACTTTGTTACACTGAGGTTTGACTGTGATGACTAAAAAATCTAGCACAACTAGTTAAACCTGGACTTAAGCTTAATCGGTGGGACCTGACAATAAGTATTTCGTCAAATGTAGACGTTCGTTAAAATTGAAGACACTTTTAAACTAGCTTGTGTGAATAACACTATTTTTTTCAAAAGCAAAAGATGTGTTGGCAGGCATTGTTAGCGCTTTTTGAACAAAAGACAAACCAAAAAAGAGATGCGCTTGGTGATCCCTTGCTTCATTTGATCTCCGCACTCTTTAACGAAGGAAAAAAGCACAAACAATAGTGCACACAAGCACGCTTTGCAAGTGAGATGCCTGTAACTACAAGCCCTTATTTATATACATTACCATTTTCATCATTTCTGTACGTGCTAGAGTGTTGAACAAACATTACAGACAGGAAAACGTCCGCTATACATCACAACTGTGCAAGTTCACAATGCACAGCAACGTCAGCGCCGTGTTTGATAGGTTGAGGTAACGGGGGGTGGCATCCTGTCAGTAGGTCAGCAGATACGTGCCCTCTTCTTGAGACTCTGTTCTGGCAAATAATCCTTAAACTCGTCCTTTCGAAAATGCACTTTGAGGTGAACTTCAGGGAGAAATTTGGCTTAACCCAATTTTCATGAATCTTATTTGGAACCCAAAAATTGAATTATTGAGTTTTACTCAAAAACAAAAAGCTAAAAATTCTGTAGTTTCACGTGCCAGCACCACGATCTGATTATGAAGCATCCCTGGGGGGGGGGGGGTGCTTCGGATTAATTTCAACCAGCTGCGGATACTTAACGAGCGCCCAGTGCACGATGCACGGGCGTTCTTGCATTGCACCTCAATCGGAAGGAGGCTGCCGTAGCCGGGATTGAATCCGTGACCTCGATCTTGGCAGTGTAACACCGCAGCTACTGTGCTACAGCAGCAGGTTCAGGGCTACTGCGGGAGGTTTACCTGAAAAACCGAGGACCCTATGGTATTTCGGGTCCCCAAATCTGCTCTCGAAGGTGCCGATGCTCCAAGTCATGCCCGTCGCTCTTCTTTGTTACCTACCCCTCATGTAAAGTCCCCGATAAGGGACCTCGGAGATATAACCTAATAAATAAACAAATATGATGTGTTCTGTATTCTTCGAGGAGCCCTCTACAGAACCAAAGAATGTCATTGCAATTTATGATCAATCGGCTTGAGAAAGTGTGGGTCTTAAAGGTCAACTGCAACGTAACTTCACTTGGGCTAAATTGCCTATAAATGCTTAGCATATAGTATTACTGTAATCTTGGCAAAGCCGCAGGGCTGGTAATTGTCGAATTTTATTATTAGCAGGCCCTTAAATAGAGCCTAAGAAGACTATGCGTGCACCTGGCGGCAAGTGGTAGTGATGTGGATATGGCGAAAGTCCCAGAACCGTACACGAATGCCGATTTCTCAGTTACGCCTAGGCGTGTCGCTCGCTCAACATTTGTGAATTGATGGGTGTTTCTCACGGCACGTTTTCTCATTACACACATCATTTGCACTGTTGCAAGAATGCCGACGCATTGCATGGCCATTGGGTGCGCGAACACACAATCGAACAAGAGCGAAGGCTGTGCAGTACACAACGCAGTGTAGAGGAAGGCTGAACACATCTTTCCTGTCCCAGCCATCGGGGTGCAAATGTGCACCGCGCCGCGGCAGGCAAGTGCAACGCAGACAGCCAACTTGCTCAAAACATGTAAACTGCACTTGATGAAGCTGCACAAGCCGCATTTCGCGCGCCTCTGCATCAGACATGTCGAAGCAGAGAACGAAAACCTTTCTGACAAAGTTCCAGAAACGCTGTCAGCAGGAACCATATGCTGCATTTGTAACAAAGGAGAATGCGGCGCGGCATCCATGGGGTGTAGATGCAGTGCCAAGCCATGCAGGAACGTGATGCCGCCAGAGTGAAACAGGCAAAACTTTACCATGGCTGGAGTCCGGCTTGTCTGGCCATGACTTTACACGCACTTTGCGCCGTGCCCACAGCCAGACTAGAGAGCAGACCGCTCTAGCCTGGCTGTGCCGAGCCTCAGCTACTTTTCCTCTCTTACAATAGATGGCGGTAGTTGTCTGATCAGTCGATTTGTAAGGTAGCTAAGGTTAAAGGTGTGGATATAGTCCGGAGTTTCCAGCGTGCCAGGCAGCGGCCAGTGAAGTTGGACACGTCATGCCGGAGATGCTAAAATCGCAAAATTTTACCCTCTGTATAGTTAAGCGCACATGTGCGCAGCGAGCGAGTGCTTTGTCGTTTGTTGATGGCGCAAACTCACACGCTCACTTCAGTGAACCCAAACTGTATATATAGGCCAGCATGCTGCTGGTCAGGCAATCTAGCATGCAATGCACTCTGCTCCAGCGTGAGATAGAACATGTTCTACTCCCACACCAGCCACATTAGACTGTACAGTGCCCAATTTTTGCCGATGTAGTGTAACTGTAATGCTGGACAATATCCGAGTGTTTAGCTTGGTAACCCCAATGCACTCTTCAACTTTGAGCAGAGACAGAATGTGTCGAGGCTCTGCTCATTGAACGTAGACAACCAAGTACAGAAAAACGGCTTGACTCGGAGAATACTTTGCGCTAAAATAACATCGCGGGCGCGCAACAGCGTGGGCACAGCGTACAAAGAAGCTAGCACAGTATACTAACTCTGGGGCTAGCAGATGTGCAGGTACTGTTGAATGATATATGGGAATGGTATAGTACAAGCAAGGGAAGCAGATGTCCCGGGGGCTAGTTCTCTACTGCTTAAATCGTACGTCATTTCCGACAAGTGGCAATGGCGGCATTTCTTTCAGTTTCAGCATGAAAAACATCCGATTTTTGCGAGCATCTTATGAAGCACCCACTCACATTTCAAGCATCAAATTTTTCACAGAGACTACTGTGTGTTTAAATTATCTGAAAAGGGGCTTCTTACGGAGTCCAGAATTTCACTGCAGTTGGCCATTAACGTCCTAAAGCAACACTGGAATTATGGGTGAAACCATAGTGGAGAGCTACGGATTAACTTCATCCACCTGTAGATTTTCGTAATGAGCCCACTGATAACATGCTCATGCGCCACGAAGCTTGATTTTTCTTGCTTAGTTAGCATAATAGTGTGCATCATGGCACGTTACTACTTCTCAACAGACTGCTGTTATCGCTTCAGGATATAGGCACAACACATCCAAAGACAGCGGATGATGGAATGCACACAGGTTGATGTACATTGCTATAATGGCAATACCTTTTCCATTTTTTGCGAAGTGAGTCGCATGGTAGCATTACCAACTTGAATCAGAGAGCGCTCAGGCTCTGGCTCGTTTGCTGCAACTCATACCGAACTTGTTAGTACATGTCTACAAATCGTGTAAAATATACTATCTCTCCCCGCCCTCACAACCCTCTCCCAAGAAAAAAAAAAGGTGTTTACTTACGGTTACCCATAGCGCGGCATCACACCAATCTGCATCATTTTCTCGCACTCGGCTTCTGCGTCGTAGTTCCTAAAAATAAAAAAATAAAAGTTAAAGAGTGTCGCATATGGCGAACGGGTTGCTGGAGTAATGGTATAAAAGTCGGCTACAATAAAATTATCCAGAGGCCGTATTCTGGATCTATAACTGCAGCTAATATCACATTCTGCGGACAGGGAGTGACAGAATGCCCACTGGATGCAGTGTCACGCAAAAAGCATTAGTAGCATCAAATGTGACTAAGCAGGAACATGGCAGCCACTTATGGGAAAGTTCCAATTAATAGCAAAACAACACTGCTGCCCAACCAAGGCATGCCTTTTCAGTGTTCATTTTCTGTGCCGGGCAGGATTTCAGAACTCGGCGGTTTATTTGCCAATGCAGCTTAACCCAGTTTCTCCAGATGCACTCTTCTGCGTGCTAGATTGTACCTTCGGTCCGGATGCTTGTGCTGACTGCTTACTGCAAGTAGACTTAAGTACTTTTGATGTACAGGTGGGGACAAAAGTAATTGGAAGACGAGAGCTGTGGCCACACTGCATTCAAGCGCACCTTAGCAGTCTCGGAGGGAAGCAAGAAATTTGACTGACGCAAGCTGCGAAGTCCGCTGCTCATGGCCAGTAGGCACCACTCGGCCTGTTTCTTTACACGTACAGTCAACCACAAAGGTTTACGGACCACGGGATCTCAGAAAACGTTCAATTCCCGAGCACCCTGTAGCAGCATCCAGTAAAACTGCATACGGCAATGTTGTTAGCATATACTAGTCGAGGCCCGAAATGCAAATACCAGGCTGCATTGTGAGGCTGTGGAGATATTCAGCTTTTTCTCAGATTCCATGGTCCGTAATATAAACCGTAAAGTACATCGAAGCATCATTCGCAGCATGTTCCCGTTTGGAACGCCTCCCAATTAATTTTGTCTGCACCTGTACCTGTGCACTGCTTTTTTCTGGTTTCTCATCTGTGCACAGTGTTTAAGGGAAGAGTCTTTGGAATAGCTGGCTCTAATGAAGCCTACCTACCTGCCTTATTGGCACTGGATAAAAAACTTCAAGAAATTCAGCTGTTGCACAGTAGCTAATCAGCCAATGGTGTTGCACTTAATCCTTGTTGAACTATATTTCCGTTGCACAGCTATAGGAGGCCGCAGTGCGGCCTCAGTTCCATTCGGAATATCCACTCCGAGTGGCAGAAGATGCGGAATAACCCCTTTGAATGGATTCCGGAGTCCCCCACTCCGGCGTGCCTCACAAGCAAATCGTGGTTTTGGCACACAAAACCCCAGAAATCAATTAAAAATTCAGTGAGACATCAACTTGTGCCTGTCAGAAAACTTATCTTGAAGCTTCCATATTTTAAACTCTTGTTTGGAAGCTGTGTCTTCATACATTTGTTACTTACTGTAAAACAGCACTAGGCTCTATGTTGCATTCACCTTATATCTGCCTGAAACAGGTGTAACCCTGCCCCCCTCCACCTAAAAAAGATGCAGAACAAACAGCAAGCACATCCGCAAAGCTGCCAACGCATATTTTAGCATGCTTCAGGAGCTGGCAATAGTAAGCAGACATTGGAAGTATTTGCATTAACTACAAGGCAAGTATTGTGCGAGCAAACTAACACAGCTTGACTAACTCGTCATTGTAAAGCCCATTTGCATGCCCAGAGGAGGTAATGTGCCCAATGCCTCATATTACATAGTTGGTTACAGGGTAAGATTATAGTTGCAAATACACCACTCTCCAGCTTGGAGAATTCATATAAATGCAGCAGCCATTTACGTTCGCTCATCACGACAGACGTGAGCTTCTTTCAATATCGGAGTCTCTCGAGAACAATGTTTTAGAATGTGATGACAAAGAGGAAAGGCAAACTGCAGTTTAGCAGGTGGAGTTTTTTTCAATGAGCGTAAATACCTTGCACTGCCCAGACACCTCTCATTTATCCTATCAGCATTACAGACACCAGCCGATAAAGCAGCGAAAAAAATGAAAAATCATACGACCTTCCAAATGCCAAGAGATGCTGGTCTGAGTGTTAAGCAATGAGCTTTGCTCAGTCCAAACCCCAAGCTTTGTATAGTACTCGTGCTGCCGTGTTCGAGTGTGACCTTTGCCTCACAATAAGTGTTCTGAAGTGTCATTGCACTGTTAATTGTGGAAAGCTTCAGTGTAAGGTGCCCATAGCATACTCGCCAAAAGATCTCTGTGGCAATTACGGGAAAGCCACAGAGACCAAGTGCGTGCAAGTAAGAGCGCTCCTTAAAAAAAAAAAAAAACATCCACGTTAGTCTAGGCAGGGGAAGAGTAAACAAACACTAACATCTCATCACAAAAGCAAAGTAAGACTATCTACACCACAGAGTGTTAAACTTGACTTATTTTCCTGCTTTTTTTCTCCCCATTAGAGCAAATGCAATAGTGTCACACATGGAAGCTACTATGTTTCGGCATCTGTTCAAAAAAAAAAAAAAAAACACCGTCATACACTGCCAGAATACTTGGTGCAGTGGCACACATGCAGAGGCTCCGCCCTAGCTTTCCCTTCATGTACACGAGTATAGCGACCATTGCAAATGTGCCTCAACCAACCACTTTCACGAGCTCTCTCTTCACAATCAGTAACGTATTCAACCAAGTAGAACCACGTGGCACAAACTTCTCGCCCCCACAGAGTAAATGGTTCGCGTACTTGTAGAAGTCAGCGTAGAGCTGCCTTCGCCGGTTGACCACCAGGTAGCGCCAAGCGACGCCACCGACGGCGCCCAGGGTTAGGCAGATGGCAATGTGCTTCCGAAGGTGGTTCTTCAGAAGACCGTGGAACTGCGGTCGTGCCAGCTGCGACATGGTGCCACACACTGAAAAAGGAGAGAGAAGTTGATAGAAAAGTGGCGCAATTGTTATGGCTTGAACGGATTTCTGACACCCATTACTGTCGCTATCAAAGGATGAGGACTCCCAACTTCGGTGCCCTACAAATATCGATATTTAAAATTTAGCGAGTGTTAATAAGTTAAGCCCTGCAATGCTCAAACACAGTTACACATTTAAAAAAAAAATGGGACAAGTTGTCCCCCTGTATTTCTGGCCATGGAGAGTACATTTGTACAAAATAAATAAAAGCAATGAAATACTATTTGAGTTAGAACTTGATTAGTATAATGTTGAACTATCCCATAGCTAAAACTTCACTACAGCATTCCGAAAACGCAACTATGGGCGTTGCATAGTTTCCCGCACTTATATCTACATTTTGACGCATCGAGTTCGGCGTAGAGTACATAATACGCCGGGCGCTACAGGGTTAATAGCGGGTGACCACGCTATTCGTGCCCGACTGCTACCGTGAATAACATCGCATACTTGCTTCGACTCACTGCATTTGTGCCAAAGAGGGGGGGCACGTGATCTCAATTTAAGGAACGCAAGATCAATGTGCGACTCTCGCAGGCGATATATACATATACATAACAGCAGTATACGAATAGACTAAACTCAACGCACGGTTCTACCCACGACGATCAATTGCTTTGCCGCGACTCGGAAGTGGTTAGGCCTCGAACACAAACACAGCAGCCAGTCCCCGCTCGTGCAAAATCACCCTCGCTTGGACTTTGGCAACCGTTGTAACTGCTGCACTAAACCAGAATGATCGAAACAAGCACGTTGCTGACCTTCAGAGTCACCCCCGGTAACGCACAAGGTGCTAACGTATGAAGTTAGTAAAACATAGGCGGACAAGGTTAGGTTATGCTGCAGCAGTTCGAAGTCCCAGCAAATTATTTGGCAACGATTTAACCGCTAATTTACCTCAGACAAGAATTTCCTAAGCAAGACGTGCACCGGACCGAAGATGAAACACCACTCCGGCAAATGGCTTCCCAGCTCCGATAGCAGGTCCGCATATTCGTTCACTTTTAATCTGTGTTAGTTGACACTACCTGCTTTATAAACCTATATTCATATTGTGAGTTTTTATTTTTAACTAGTACCACTTTTTACTGTATAAATAAGCACGCACCTTTGTTTTTGGTATTGTTTTTCTCTTTATTGCGCGACACTTGTGTCGGGCGGCCGAGGCGCCTTTTTTGAAAACGAAGATTTTCGAAGGGTCATTGCGTTTCGTTCTTCGCGGCTTTGTGGGCGACACAAATTGTTACATTCTGCCCACAACACGTTTGTTTTTAGAGTTGCCTCGGCGACCTATTCAAATTACTCTAACGAATGCACTGTAAGTTCAGTACAATCTTAATTAATTCTTCTTCCTCCTTGGAGACGCTTGTCGGTTGCGAGACTGGCCCGAGGTACACTCCTTTAGCCAGCCACTCTGCGCTGGAAAAGGGAAAGAGGAGCATGATGGGTGACGACGACGACATTATAGGAGGATGTAAAACAGATAACAAGCAATTAGGTCTACTCGAAGCTTACCTAATGCGTTGGCATTCCTTCACGCGGACATGGGTCAATGTAGATGCGGGATTAGTTGGCACTCTGTCGGTCCATGACAATTTATTTTGCGCTGTGATCGAATACGCATGCCTCGAGGGGCGATGTTCTGCTTACGTTCTGCGTTGCACTGGCTGCATCCTCCCACTTTCGGTTTCGCGCGCGCTCTGATAGCCGAATTTCGATCGTCGTGCTACATACAGTTCCGCGGACAATCGCATCTTTCCAGATCCAAAAGTTGGTGTGGCTTGCACTCGCTTCAATTTCCCCAGTTACGATGAGACCGCTGAAACTAAATGTTCAAAAGCTAATTAATATACTTTTGTTAATTAGCGACTAATTACCACTTATCACCGTCACCCCGTGGTCGCCACCATTGAGGGAACCGTTCTTTTATTTCAAAGCGGCTATTTTAAATATGTCTTCGTAGAATTGCAATTTTTTTAACAGATATGCAAGTGCTACTTAGCTGGGCAGAACCAAGGTAATGTTGTTTGCCGTGGCTTGGGCGAATTAAAATAAGTCAGACATTTTTTTTTTCGTTTTTGCATTTCGCCTAATTACATAATTAGCTATTGAAAAGTGTATCGGCTACGTTATGTATGCGCGCTGCCTTCACCGGCAAGAATGTGTGCCGAACATTTCGAGCCCAGCTTTACAGCAAAAACGACGCTTGAGCAATTGTTAGAATGACCAATTTTGAGTTAATTTTAGCTCTGTATACTTGATGAGCAAGTCTATTTGACCACAGCGCACAATAATGTCAGAGGGACCGACAGAGTAGGTACCACAAAGCGCTGTGGTGTCTACGCTGTGGTGTTACAGCGCTTTGTGGGGTTTCTATACTCTGTCGGTCCCTGTCAATTTATTGTGCGCTGTGATCAAATACACATGCATAACCAACTAGCTCACCTGTTCGTCCTGAGCAAATTCATTGCTGAGCAAGTTCCAGCAGCTTCATCTCTCTACAAGTTCGCTCAATGACTGCATCTTTTACAAAAAAAAAAAAAAAAAAGTCGTGCTTTAACTGAATATACGAGGCTCACAATAAGCTACTACTAGCATTTTTCACACGAGGAGGACCGGACTTTCATCTGTATAATGCTCGTACTCAGATGTGTGATGTACGTGTTGCGGTGTGCCTCCTCTTACTGACGTAATAGTTCAGCGGAAACACGCTAGGTGGAGAGAGGTAAATAAATGGCAAATGAGACATCCACCCAATCGTAGCAATTGCTACAAAGGAAACCCGTACGGGTTCCTCGAAAGAAAAGCCTCGCAGTTGAAGAAAAATTCGTCCTGGTCCGGGACTCGAACCCGGGACCACCGCCTTTCCGGGGCAGCCGCTCCACCATCTGAGCTAACCAGGCGGCTAGCAGATGGCAGGGCGAAGTCGAATTTATCAACAACTCGCAGCAAGTGTTTGACGTAATAGTTCAGCGGAAACCTGCTAGGTGGAGAGAGCATTTCTGCCGTCGCCGTGATGTTCCGTATAAAGTCCAGGGGCGATACTAGTAGTAAGTGGTTCGTTGGGAAAGGGAAAGGTTGACGCTATCTTCTGCGTATGCTGTATGTGCGAGTGAAAGCGTGCGAGGGTGGGCCGACGATGGCGGCTCAATCTCGCGCGCGCAAGGGGGGAAAGCGAGGAGGAAGCGCGCCGTCTTCCGTCGTGCGCAGGGCACCGGGGGGAGGAGAGGGAGGGGGTGTTCTACTCCGGCGGTGGCTTCATATGGCGCGGGAGATGTCCTCTGGGAGCTCCTCTGGGAGTTGTCTAAGTATGCGTAAGCATTAATTGTGCCACTTGCTCATCTCCACGCAGCCCGGTGCCGTTGTGAAACTTGATCGGACCAGTATAAACGACAGAGCTGCGGCGACGCGAACTGTTGTGGACAGCGGGACAAGGTGAATCGATGATGCAAGCAAACTACTGCAGGCGGCGGCGCCAGGTGCGCTGATGACGTTCCGTTCATTATAAGCCGTTGTATCTCTTTAGCACCTTACCCATCCGCGCCGAACCATTATGAACCGTGATCAAGTGTACTCCGGCGGCGGCTGCGTATGGCGCGGCCACGGGTGCCCTATCTTGAAAGCGATCTGCGATGGGGACACAGTGCGCCAAGTGCTGTGTTCTCGCCGGTTATTTCACGTTGAAGCGAGAGGCAGCACGAAGGTGAATCCGCAGGCTGCAACGGGTCTTATCTTAAATGCAATCGTCTTACGTAACGGACGGACGGACGGGCATCCTCGTTGATTAGGCAATGCTTATGCTTATGCATTTAAATAATAAATTAGTAAGGACAGGAGAGGGCACGTTTGGTTCCAAATAAGATGCTTTTATCTACGACTACGATAACGCTCTGGGTTGCGCTCACGACACGACACGACAGGCATATTAGCGAAAGGCGCCGTAAACACTTCACGCATGTCGTCTCAGCTGAAGTGGGCTTCTCCGCACACTAACTCTTATTGCGAAAAAGCCAGCTTTCAAGGCGTCTCTGCACTCGAGTGGACACGTTCGGAAACCGCCTCGAGGTCCTCACGTGGGGGCTGCCACCTTTGCACAGCTTCTCACAAGCTTCGCCCGCTGCTGTGGTATACATAAATAATATAAATGCGGCCGTAATATGAGGCCTTTTTAATGAAAAAATATGTTATGCACCTAAAGAAGGCACAACGAAAACACATAAGATTCATATTTAGTAAGTATCGAAGACAAGATTCTTCTAGCTCATTGATGCAACAAAATAATATTCCCTAGTTAGAAACACGAAGGAAGTTTAGCCATATAATATTCTTACATAAGATTTTCTCCAGCAAAATTATAATAAATTTATCCCATTGTATAAACCAGCTCCAGCAAAAAAAAAAAAATGGAAGACGCTTAAGCTTCACCTTTAAGAGTAGAACGCGATAGTGTTATCGGGACCCGTTCGCATACGGCAAGTAGGCTTCATTCACTGCAACACTGAACGTGAGATAGCCAGCTTACAAAGACCAAGCTTACACCAATCCCCTTAAAGTCGGCTTCACTGTTAAACTGAAATGCATTGCTGGAAAGACGTTTTTCCAGGGGCAATATAAGTGGTCTTATATTAAAATGTGAAGGCCCTAGCACCTTTTGTTATTATTTTATTAATTGTTTGCTATTGCCCCGACGCGCGCAGGTCTAGTAGAAATGCTGGAAAAGGGGTTTGTGTTTGAGTTTCCTCGTAGCAGAATTAGGTTTTCTCGTACATTCAAATTACAATCCGACGCCGAATGGTAAAGTCGCACTTTACCATTTTTCTGACGGATTTTACTGTGAGAAATTCAACTTTTTGTTCACCCAAACCTTGCAACACGTGGAGGGCCTGCGCGGTCGATGTGGTTGGATGATTTTCTCCGCCACCCGCGATCACACGCCGGTTGCCGACGCCGGATTTTCTGCGACACGGGGCCCTAAACGCTATCGCGTTAAAACGCGAAGAAAACGCGAAGTAAACACCATCGCCCATTAGCAACCGTGTTTGCACGTAGTACAAGCTTTTATAGAGCGCAGCTCTTAGGCGCCCGTTCCTGGGTTGAGCGCCGGCGTAACCGCGCGTTCGTCGTCGCCTTCGTCCACAGCTGGCTCCGATGCCGCTCATCATGCCAGCGTTCCCATATACTGCCCCTCCCTCTGCGAAGGCGCTGACAGCACTGGCTCACTGCCAGTCGGTGCGGTGATATCGCTCTAAAATTCGATCTTTAATTGCCTCAATATGGCGCGAAATGAAATCACGTATCGAGCTACGCTCAAATTTTGCATTATAGGGAGTATCGTAATCGTCGGACATTTTCCCCTGAATCTCTCCGTTTTAATATTGCTTATATCGCAAGAATTGGGTTGAAGATGAATATGCAGAAGACAAAGATAATGTTCAATAGCCTGGCAAGGGAACAAGAATTCAGGATCGCCAGTCAGCCTCTAGAGTCTGTAAAGGAATATGTTTATCTAGGTCAACTACTCACAGGGGACCCTGATCATGAGAAAGAAATTTACAGAAGAATAAAATTGGGTTGGAGTGCATACGGCAGGCATTGCCAAATCCTGACTGGGAGCTTACCACTGTCGTTGAAAAGAAAAGTGTACAATCATTGCATTCTACCGGTGCTAACATATGGGGCAGAAACTTGGAGGTTAACAAAGAAGCTCGAGAACAAGTTAAGGACCGCACAAAGAGCGATGGAGCGAAAAATCTTAGGAGTAACGTTAAGAGACAGGAAGAGAGCGGTGTGGATCAGAGAACAAACGGGGGTAGACGATATTCTAGTTGACATTAAGCGGAAGAAATGGAGCTGGGCAGGCCATGTAATGCGTAGGATGGGTAACCGGTGGACCATTAGGGTTACAGAATGGATACCAAGAGAAGGGAAGCGCAGTCGAGGACGGCAGAAAGTCAGGTGGGATGATGAGGTTAGGAAATTCGCAGGCGCAAGTTGGAATACGCTAGCGCAAGACAGGGGTAATTGGAGATCGCAGGGAGAGGCCTTCGTCCTGCAGTGGACATAAATATAGGCTGATGATGATGATGATGATGATATCGCAAGAAACCTGTCATGAGCGCCGGAATCATCACTATCCAAGACGAAGGCGCCAACAGCCTCGTGTCTCGCGAGTCACGAGGTGCGTGAAGCCGGCGCAGCGCGTGGCAGGGAACAGTATCGCCACGTTCGACGCCCCAGGCAGTTGCTCAGGCATTTGCTCGATTCGATTCTCTGGCGATCGCGGCTCAATCCCCAGAAGAGACTTATAGGCATCGCCTCCGCTCCATCCAAGGGTTAGCACTCGCGTACCAGTCTACGCGTCTCCACCTGCCACCGGCGACATCGGGTCCCTCGTCCTGCGAACCACCATGGAAGATTCCAGAACCTCCCGCGAACAGCGCAACGCGGCGCGGAGGGCCGCGGAAGAGGAGTCCAGCTTGCGCTACCGGCTGCGCCACCAGAACTTCTGCCTCGCGGTCTTCCTGTTCTTCGCCGTGCTCACGGTGACGTGCGCCTGCGGAGCCATCGTCTACGCCGTGGTCGAGCACTTCTGGACGCCCCTACAAGACGTCGACGAAACGCGCTCCGCGGACACCGGAGCTTCTTCGGCCGGAGGCAGCAGCTCGGTGCTCGGGTCCCCCGCCGCCGAGATCGTCATGCAGCGGCTGCCGGACGCCAAGGAAGCGAGCCGCGGCGGCGCAGTCTTCTGCTTCGTCAACCACAGCGTCTCCTCGGGGTCTCCGCACCGGTTCTACGTGGACAACGTGACGGCCGCCCTCTGCGACACGCTCGTCTTCGTCTCCGTCGCCCTGCTGCCCCAGGTGAGCGGACTGATCTTCAGGCAACCGACCCGCGACGCCGAAGCGCTCCAGGTCTTGGTCTCCCTCGCCGGACCGTCGTCGGAAGCGTGGGCTTGCGTGGGCGGCGAGCCCTCGGACAGCGCCGACTTCGAGTGGCTAATGGCCGACCGCAAAATGAGGGCGGCTTTCGTCCACAACGCCGTGGCCTGGTCGCGCCGCATGGGCGTCGCGGGCCTGCTGCTCTACTGGAAGTATCCACGCCGCCAGAGCCGCTCCGGCTACAACAGCTTCGTCAACACCATGCGCGCCGCGTTCGAGAGGGACTCGCTTCGCCTGAGCGTGGTGGTGCCCTGGGCCACGACCGCGCGGCGGGACGGCTACGTCGTCCGGTCGCTGTACAGTCACCTGGACTTTGTCGTCGTGGACACGCACCGCACGGTGGACCCGCGCGCGTTCCCGGTGACCACGTGCCAGACCCCCATGCGAGCGGCGCTCAGGGCGCAGAACCACGGACAGGTCGGCCTCTCCTCGCTGCTTGACGACCTCTCGATGGACGCCGAGCACTTTCTCGCCAAGACGGTTATGAGCGTCTCGCTCTCGGCCGTCACGTTCACCCTGCGAAGACCGTGGCTCAGGCGCGCGCGGCCCGGAATGAGCGCCGTGGGTCCCGGCCGTCCCTTCGGCCGCACCAACCAGTCGGGCCTGGCCAGCTACTGCGACGTGGCGCGGGCGCTCTCCCAGAATGCGTCGTGGCGGCGGGAGACGCACGCGTTCTCTCGCTGCTCCCTGGCCCGTCTGGGAGATCAGTGGTATGGTGTCGAGGACCGCGGCAGCCTGCGCGCCAAGAAGTCCGTGGTCCGCAGGACGGCGGGGCTGGCCGTCTGGGACCTCCCCATGGACGACTTCGCCGGCGAGCTGGGGCCCGCGTGGCCTCTGCTTCGCGTTGCCCACGAAGTGGTGCACGGCTGATCGTTGAACCTGCTGGCCCGGCGCCATTGACGGGTGCTTGCTGGAAGGCGTGCCAGCCAGACACGCCTCCGGGCTACGGTGCGACTGCCGCTCCACCCATCAACGATTATAGTTTTTTTGTTTAAATGTTACCCACGTTTACTTACGAGTGAATTAAAATGAAATTATTATCGAATTCTTGTCGAAATTCTTCTCGTATGCTCCAGCGCGCTTTATGGTCTCCGGTATAGCTCATCCTATAGCTGCCATGTTGCAGCGACAAGCAGCGTGCCGCAGCCGAGCAATCCGGAAGCACGTCGCAGTGAAGTGGGTCGTAGTAAAAGAGGAGCTTTCCTGGCACGCAGTACACCGGCCGTGGCTTCGCAGATTTTAATCTATAAATCCGTGGGCATGTCTCCAGAAACACTGGTGCAATGTTGCATTTCATGTAGAGATTTCTGTGAATATAGTTCAAGTATCGGAAACGTTTGCAGTGCAAGAGCAACACAGGCACAAAGAACACATGGGACGACAGACGAGCGCACACTACCAACAAAGGTTTATTGACCACCACACCTGTTTATACTGCATTCATCTGACAGCTGCACAGAAGGTGTGCTGATACAGCTAGGCTGAACCTAATAAAGATATGTCTTTCAGCCTCTATTACTCGGCGGGTGAGTCTATGATCACTTCTGCTGACAACAGTACACGGATCAAATAGAACATGGACAGGAACTGCAGTGCATTGCTAACCAACCATCACGGGCCGTTTTCTTTATGTTGATCACGTATTCATTCAACCTTTCATTCAAACGTCTGCCTGTCTGCCCTATGTATTGCTTTCCACATGACAGTGGAATACTGTGAACTACATTAGTAGTACACCGAACCAATGGATCTGTGTGCTGCTTATTGCAGCCTCGTTGATCAAGAAGGTTCCTCTGATGGCAGAGCTTTACTGAGCTTATGTGGTGCCGAAAACACAACATTCACTTTCGAGTGGCCTGCAATCTTAAATCAACTGCAATCTGCAATGTTTAATTTAATCAACCCAAAGAAAACGGCACTGAGATGGTTGGTTAGCAATGCACTGCAGTTCCTGTCCATGTGAGATTCTTTTTGATCTGTGTACTGTTGGCAGCAGAAGTGATCACAGACTCACCCACGAGACAATAGAGGCTGAAATGATAGCTTTATTAAGTTCAGCCTATGTCAGCACACCTTCTGTGCACCTGTCAGATGAAGAGCTGTCCTTTCTTTGAAGATATTGTGCGCATGTGCAACGGTGATGAACGCGCAGTATAAACACGTGTGATGGTCAATAAACCTTTGTTGGTAGTTCGCGCTCGTCTGTCGTCCCATGTGTTCTTTTGTGTCCGTGTTGGTCTTGCGCTGCAAAACGTTTCCGATGTGCAACCAACAGGCCCAAATCACCACAATTTTGTAGGTCAAATAATCGGTGATCTCATTTCTAAAGGTACCCTGGGGTTCTTTTTGGGAGGGGTTCTGCAGTTACTACGGTGGCCATATTGCACGATTTTTTCTTTCGTCTTCAGGAAAGTGACTTTGCGGAAATACCTTATTTCTTCGGTTCGTTTAGTGCTTAATAGCGAATTATACTGCTTCTATGTTGTCTTTGATTTCGTGTTCTTTCTTGGCCCTCCTGCATGTAAAAACACCATGCATATATAAAATAAAACAAACACACAAACAAATAAATAAATGTAAATCATTGCCTGGGGCCCAACTTCGATTTCTGCATTATAATTTTACACGTGAAACTTGGAAATACTCTCATCAGTCTGTTCAACCGATTTGTGCGTTTCCTTCTCTACACTAAGAATAAAAAAATAATTAACAAAGAAAAAAAAATTTCGATTTTTACTAAAGAAAATTGCCTTAATACAAGAAACGGATTATTTTTGATTTCTATTTATGGCCAGAGACAGATTTCTTGATGTTACCATAATTGGTCACCGTACAGTGCAAAATTTGTCAATATACTGTGAGCACGAGATTTGTTCGTCTTTTTGCCATCTTCAATTGACATTGGTATGGTAAAGTGTAAAATGGGTCATCAATAATGCGAGCGCAAGGAGACTTGTTCCGTCTCTTTGCGATATCTTCAAAATTAGTACGGTAAGGTTTATGAATAAGGTACAGCTGCAATCAGGGGCAACTCGTGCTGCTCAATGTATGGATATACAAACTCTTTGAGTGGATATTTGGTTGCGTCGCATAGTGCCAGGTGTCTTGGCGCCAGATGTCTTGTCATGGGGTGGTCACGTCTCCTATTGTTCTACGTAGCGTGCTCATCTATACGATCTGTTACAACAGAATCCCAGAATTTCTCTTTCGTACCACATGGAATCTGCAATTATGGAGTAAATGTTACTCTCAAAAATTTCTAACAGTTTTCTGTAAAATTGCCATTCTTTTTCCCTCGCTTTTTTCACACCAAATTACCGCCGTGGTTGCTTAGTGGCTATGGTGTTGGGCTGCGAAGCACGAAGTCGCGGGATCAAATCCCGGCCACGGCGGCTGCATTTTGATGGGGGTGAAATGCGAAAACACCTGTGTAATTACTTAGGTGCACGTTAAAGAACCCCAAGTGGTCCAAAATTACCGGAGCCCCCCACTACGGCGTGCCTCCTAATCAACTCGTGGTTGCGCATGGCTGTCAGTACAGATGAAAGTTGGCAGAAACAATTTCTTTGTTCCCATGTACTTGGAACCAGTGAAATATTGCCAGTGGCATCCGTACAACGAATGCAGTGGCGTAAAATGTACGGACGGAGCAATCCTTGTTTTGAAGCTCCTAAACGATTCAAGCGCTCGCAGGCAAGTGAGAAGTTACTTCCCAGGTTCCCACAGCCCACGGGCGCTTTGTCTTTTATGCCGCATACTCCTCCAGGCGACATGTGGAAACTACGTCAGTACCAAACCACACGTCACATTGGTTCAAGGTTCAAGCTCTTGTCCGAGTCCAATTACTCTTTACGGAGATAGCGGGTTATGGTAAACATGGGAGAGAGTAAAAACACTGGTGGCTACATTTCGAGACGTTTTGTCCAGCAACAGCGCACGAAATGTTCATGTGTTAGGTGTTCTTGACGAAGCAGTAAAACAAAAGGGATCACAAATGGTTGATTGCACCGCTGCCTACGCTTTACACCAGCAGATAAGTAGAATATGTTTAGTCACTGCAGTAACAGTTCAGTGTATAGCGGAACTCTCCACAAAATGGCACCACCAACACGGCAGCTCATGTTTATGTGCCCATGGTAAACCATCATTCCGTGAATGGTAATTAAGTATGCGGACAAGCTAGAACACAAAAACACCACCAATTAGTGGCACGGTCAACAGGCCCCTTTAGATTGCCCTGCACTGCTCTCGCGAGGTTTACCTTCGGTCCGCTCGGAACCCATTCCATTCACGTGGCTCCACGGGTAGCTTTATGTGTAGATGAACATTCACCTCATTGCCAGTTGTCTATTGATCACTTGCATTTTTCTCCCCGTTTTCTTCCCCTCCCATCCATTGCAATAAATGTATGTGACAAAAATAAATTTTTTGTAAAACAGATTTATTGGGATCCTTTGACTATGCATGACAGCGCATGCGGTGTCAAGAGATAAAAACATCAGTCTAAAAAAAAGAAAAGCACAACAAACAAAAATTTCAATCAATGCTATGTGGCTAATATAATGTGATGGCATGATAGACTTGTCATTAAAACAAAACTGGGCATTATGTTACAGCAGAAGGCAATTTTATACAATATATACAAGAAATGCCAACGGTAACTGTCCGTGAGAATGTACAGTAAAGCTACCCGTCTATAAAAATTTTAAAAGAAAAAAAAAAAACAAACACGACACGAACGAACGAAAGAAAGAAAGAAAAACGCCAAAGAAGATGATGTCGAAGCACCTGCTCCCACCCCGCTTTTGGCTTTTACTCCAGGCGGTGCGCTTCAATGTCGAGTTTGTGCTGAAGCAGTCCCGAGAGCACAAACTCCGCGGCGACAACTGGAACGCCGTTGTTTCGTGCGCGTGCACAAGCTTTCAGGTCCTCCTTGCATGAGACTACAACAGTCGTGCTGGTCGAACTACGAGCCGGCAAGTTGTCCAGGTACTGGTAAAAAAAAAAGGGGGCAAGAAAGAGAACAACCAATGAGCTTTATTGACACATTTACATCACGCAGAAATCATTTCGGAATATGAAACACGAAGTGGAGAACAACAGGTCATGTAAAGAGAAACCAAGTAAATTTTCATCATTTCAGACGAACCTTATTTATGGATATACGGCCGAACCTTGTTTTGCGACGTTATGTCCGACGAAAAATACCTTCATTATCTATCTGATAATTGCCGTAAGCATATATTCATTGCACCCGTTATCAGCAAGAAACAATAAGTTTACTGCATTAACTCCAATAATTTGTTTCATCTGTGTTTGTTATATTGAGGTTTGATTGTACTTGGCACAACCTAAGAAATATACCCAGCAAACGAACAAACAAGACCAGGTAACCAGGCAGCCTAGCAAATGTCATATGATATCACTAACGTACCACCATTCCACGTGATTTCAGACAGTTCATGAAGGAGGTTTTGAAAGAATACATTACCAGTATGAATAGAAATTCATTCAGAATTAAATTATGCGGTTTTACATGCCAAAACGACGATCTGATGATGAGGCACGCCATAGTAGGGGACTCTGGAATAATTTCATAGTAGGGGACTCTGGAATAATTTGGACCACCTGGGGTTCATTAACATGCACTTAAGTATAAGTACACGGGTGTTTTCGCATTTCGCCCCCATCGAAATGCGGCTGCCGTAGCCGGGATAGCATAGCCAATTGCGAATAAATGAAATTTTCAAATAACGAGCTGAATTATGTCCTATGTGATTTGGTCTTTGAATTGAACAATCACTAGTATTCGTTAACATGAATAGTTTTTGTATAGTTTTCAAATACTTCAGAACATCAACTGTGCGCAATGAAACACCAAACTGCAGTAAAAGTAGGACAAGTTTCATGCCCTTGGGTATAGTATAAGCATAAAACACGAGAATTCACGTAGCCGAGCATGCTACATAGCTTAGGGAGCAGGACTTTGTACAGTGATCATGTGCAATCTCCGAAGGTTCCTGCACATGCCGACAAACTGCTTATTTGTGCCCAATTTGCGCTATTAGCAAACAGCGCTTCATAATGTGTAATGTAATGATAGAAACTTGCTAATGTTATGGATACTTGGACGAGGACATGAACATTGCTTTATGTTAAATGTGAAAATGGCTGTTTATTCGAAAACAACTATAAGTATTCAATAACAATAAGTTTACTGCATTAGCTCCAATAATTTGTTTCATATGTGTTTGTTATATTAAGGTTTAATTGTACTTGGCACAACATAAGAAATATAGCCAGCAAACAAACAAGACCAGGTAACCAGGCAGCCTAGCAATGTCCTATGATATCACTAACGTACCACCATTCCATGTGGTTTCAGACAGTTCGTGAAGGAGGTTTTGATTACCAGTATGAACAGAAATTAATTTAGAATTGATTAAATTATTAGGTTTTACAAGCCAAAACGCCGATCTGATTATAAGGCACGCCATAGTAGGGGACTGGATATATCAAGCATTGAACACCCGTTCATAGCCACATTCGATATATTGCACGCGACGGTGAGCCCCTGCAAGTGCGCTACTAACGGAAACGCGATCACTTCTCGCGTCACTGGAAATACTTGTTTTGGCAGATGCTGCCAAACATTGAATCTGAAGGGAAGTAAATGCCATGGAGAAAGAACGAGCAGGGTGCTCTCAGTTTTGCTCGCAATGCATACGGATGGCTCGTGCGAACTGGCCACTCGTATTGGCAAGAGCAGCTTGCCACTGCTTTAAGAACACAACAGGCCTCCCGGTCTAATACGCGTTACAAAAGAAAGCGTGGATGACTGACTGGCGCCAAGCATGGGATGCCGAATTGGAGATGCTGCACTCTGGCTTTGTCTTCTTGTAGACTAGGGCTTTCCCGCAAATGTCGATTTAGAATTCCGCTAGCTGCCAAAACGAATCTTACCCCAACCTGCACGTTGGACAAATCTTTACACTGCAGTATGAATTTTAACAACACCACCGCATGCCACAACCGCACTTCTCTGAAAGAACACCATAGCGGCAGTGGTGTGCAATACTCATCACCGTGCAATTTTAGGGTCCACGATGAATGCGTTTCACGTGTGCTCGCGCATTTACATGGGAATGGCAATAGACTCTGATGTTCCGCAACCTGAAAGCTACTTTTGAAGCTAACAGCGTATGTGTAGTGTCAGCAATCACTGTCTCGCAGGAGCCGGAGGGGAAGGGCAGAGAACACAGGGTTGCACCGGCCACGACGTGTCGGAGTGCGAAGCGGCAGGCAACGAGAGGTGCGCAGACTTTAGGCGGTCGAGAAGTGAGGACGACTGGTTCCAACAGGAAGTCGGTTCCGAAACTTCACACAGTCTGCCTGGCTTGTTGCCCACATACGAAGGATCGGCTGTTTAAATGGCATATTGTTGGCATTGTAATGGACACGCGGCAGGGCACATTCACGTGCGATTCGCAGTGAAGTGTGCCGATCGTGGCACAGTGCATATCCATACAGGCTAGTTTGCTTTCTCGGTGCATCTATTTCTACTTTTTCTTAAAAAAAAAAGCAAAAAGCAGTTGACGTGCCCAAGGCACACTGCTGTCTCACATCCAGGCGATGCAGGCTTTTAGGGTTAACGTTGCAATTACTACATCAAAGAGCATTCCGCAGCATGAGCGACTTGCAACATTAGTGGGCAAAATTTAAGTCAACTTTTGTGTGTTCAACACAGCATTGGAAAAACAAACCAGTAAGTTCCCTATTTACGATTTCTGGAAACTGTCTCAACGGTGCGAAGATCTCGGATAAGCTTCAGATAGGCATTATCTTATATTTCAGATAGGCATATCTACATTGGAGGTCAGCTAGGAGTATGTACGGCTGCGGTGGTGGAGCAGCCGTGCGACCAAGGCATCACTGATAAATTTTTGTTAAGGAAAGTTAGCAAACAGACCTCTAATATTTGAAGCATGTCAGAACTTGCTTAATACAGTTTCGCTGTCCTTCATTAGTTGGCCAGATTGGCATACATCTGCGAAATATTATTTTTTCCTTGTATCTGGAGTATTTAGGCACAGAAAGGTTCTCAAAACTTGCTGTGATAAGTCTTCGGTTCTTTATCTATGCAATTTAGTCATCCTTTCCCAACATCATTTAACTAGACCTGTGCGGATGCTCTTTAAGTCCATGATGCTGCAGCGAGCTGGTGTGGAAACTTCAAGGCAGCGTTGGCACCCACCAGTAGTTTGTCCTTTCTAAATTGCCAAGTCATCCATCACAGCCAAAGTGGCCATTTTGCTAATGAAGTATAATCTACTAACGCGACAGAAGTTAATACTTGTCCTTCGTGTCCCTTTGATAGGTCACTAATGATACACTAAACCACCTCAAGACTGGCAGATTATTGCAAAAAAGCAGTAAGAAAGAAATTAAGAAAAAAAAGGAGGGGGAGGGGGCAGTGGGGGGTGTTATTTGCAGAGAAAACAGACGTAACTCCATTTTTGAATTCTGCACCCAAATCAAATTGCAGATTTCACTCTCTTTGAAAGTTTCTGTGCATAGAGCCCAAATGTGCAAAGATTGCCATGTTAAGTCCCTAAACACTTTTCAAAGCAATGTTTTTAAAAATTATTTGCGAGCCATTACCTAGTGCCCAGCAGATGCTGCCAAAATACTCGAAGCCACGAGAAGCTGGTACACGAATTTAGGAAGGGCATTCGAACCATTTTTTTTTTTTCACTTTAGAGTGCAGCTCTTAGGCGCCCATTCCTGCGGCGAGCGTCAGCGTAACTGAGTGAATGAGCGCAGCAGATGAAAGATTGAACGCAGAGCACAGCGGGGGATGAAAGACAGCGATAGCGAAGAGAGCACGAGGAGGAAGGCAGAGGAGGGTGCAGTGAAAGCATGAGGCAGAAAGCTGAGAAGGAGGGTATGGCGAATGCGTGAGAAGAAAAGCGTTGTGCCGCACAGGGCGCGCACTGCGGCAACGATGGTTACGAGATGGCGCCAGAGTAGCGCGCGTCATCTAGGAGATCCGTCTGCGGCGGCTGCTGTGAAACGCGCCCATGTGTCACCCACGTATTGCTTCTCACGATTTCCCGATAAGCGAGGCAGTCGCGCCACACTTTGCTCCGTTTGCAACGTGCCGCACGAGACAGACTGTCCGTGCCAGCCAATATATTGCGAAATGAAAACATGTATAGATGTGCATTCAAATTATGCATTAGGGAGTATCATAATCGTCAGCGAAATTTTTTGTGTCTTTACTCCATCTTAAAGCTCTGCTCACCGTGGATTTTGGAAATGTAATGTGCCAAACTGATCTAGACTGACTTAACATTGTTGTTGAGTTCCTTTAATAAAACTTTGCTGCTGTCTAAGAACGAAAATATGAAAATTAAAATTTACATAATGATACAAAAAATTGTGGATTCCATGTTTCAAAGTGACACAGGGCAACGACAAGACTCTGCAGCAGCAGGCTCTGGATTATTATTGACCAGCTGGGGTTCTTTCAAGGCAAACTAAGTTTTGTACCACATAAATAACCCGGTTTCAGATAATGCAAATACAGAATAGCCTTCATCAGAAATTTTACGTTTGAGATAGAGTGCCACAGTGTATGCAAGTTTCCTAAAGGGCGCTATGCCGTCACGGGAATGACGGGATATGTGTCTGCGAATCTTGTGTTGGCTGGTGTTGACGAGGCTTCATCTAAAACGTGGATATGACTACACAAATAATGCGTTCTTGAAATAAAATCTGCATAAAAAGCTTTCATTCACCCATATTACATCTCTCAATAAAGTTTACTCACCTACAACGCAGGATCAAGCGAAGAAAAGCACGAACAGATGACAAGTTGTTTCAAAGTGAGCGAGAATCTTGTCTGTCCCCCAACTTTAGCGACCAGCTGACACTTTTTACGTTTCATATAATTTTACATCCAATAATAACTCCTCAAATTTAAACAGAACACGTTTTTGTGCAATAATAAGGAAATGAATCTTTGTGACAGACGGAACGGTGCTAGCCAGGCGCGTCTTCAAGGCATCCTGGTTCTCCAAGAGCGATGCCAATCTGAAGTCACAATGTACCGGCATTCCCCTAGCATACCACAGCGCAGCAGCGCCAGATTTCCCTCTAGGTAATGTAATGAGAAACTCTATGCCTGTGGCATGCTGAACATCTTGGAGGCCATGGTCTGGAATTCGTGCCATATCTGCTAATTACCAAATGCATGCGCCATCTGCTTGGGTGTGACTTAAAGGTATGGAAGAGAGATGCATGGAAATTAAATGGCTTACCTTGCCACCAGCACACATCACAATTTCTGAAAAAGAAACAGTATGCCAAAATCAGGTTCACAACATCGCAGGAAGAACAACGTTCATATGTTAACAAAGGGACTTAGACTAAGAGTTGTTGTGGCCCAGAAATTGGCTATAACAATGTCACATCCAACGCGAAAATACTTCAGCTGTACCCGATGTTTGTTATAAGCGTAGATTCACTACACTGCTGATATTGCAGAGAAACATTTTAGATTTACTGTTATATCCGATAACTTGTGACATCTGTGTTTGTTATATCGAGGTGCAACTGCACAGGCTTTAGCCGTGCCTACCGAGATTGGTGTAGCATACCAGCTGTCCTAAATAAATGTTTCTAAGAATTAAAAAATAATGTGGGGCTTTACGTGAACAGCACTGAAGTGCTCAAGTTAGCCATGAGTATATTTTCATTGTGTACAGATGACTATTTAGTTTAGTTAGGTAACCTTTAATGAACTTATCTAATCGTTAAGGTGTCAGCGCTGAAGTTGCGAAGAATCTCAAGATGCGACTGATAACAGCAACCTAGTTCCAGTGTGGTTCTTTTTCAGACAAAAAAGAAAGCCTGTAAAATTTAATAAGGACTGTGGAAATTGCAGCACTCTCAAACAAGATATGTCAAATGCGGGCCTGGCTTATCGCAGCGATAAATAAATAGGTGATCGCGCTATTTTCCCAGACCAAGTCAGTAACTTTCTGCACGCATCTTCGGTCCTTATTAAAAGCAAAGCACTGGCTTTGAACGTGCTTACAATGTACAGCGTA
Source organism: Dermacentor silvarum (assembly GCF_013339745.2). Classification (NCBI taxonomy): domain Eukaryota; kingdom Metazoa; phylum Arthropoda; class Arachnida; order Ixodida; family Ixodidae; genus Dermacentor; species Dermacentor silvarum. The sequence continues at coordinate 53,522,384 of NC_051163.1, forward strand.
TTAGATGACAAGGTTTACGTTTGGAGATTGCTGCTATCACTGGCGCACAGATGCACTGTCACGTGATATTAAAACTTGAGCTTTCTTTTTTCGTCGGTAAGAAAAAGGAGCACGCAAGATCTAGGTCGACTTAAGTGCTGTTATTGGTCGTTTCTCGACATCTTTCACAACTTTAGCGTTTTGGCACTGACACGTTCGAAGAAATTCATGCCTTTCGTGGTGTGAAGCCTTTGGAGGATGGTGAACTTCCCTCTGTGCATGTTTTACGGAAATAAGTTGCACAAGTTAAGTGAATCTGAATGTAACTTTCGACGCTGAGCAGGATTATATGTCGCCTTCAGACGACCAGCTAACATCTTCATATGTGAGAGCACTGAAGAAGAATGTGATGAGGAACTTCACGAGAAAGAATTCTTGGAGCCAGCATAGCGCTGTCTGGAATGCGAAAATAGGATGTGATAATCGCGATGTTGATGCGACCTCGCAATTCTGGCAAAGCCTCCAAGATCAGCATTTGTAATTTAATCTGAAGCGTAGTGCTGCGACCGAGACGAGGCCTCGGGGATTACGTGTAATCTCTGAGGCCATACTTGATGTCTCATTGAGGTTGCCAGACGAGATGATGGCGGCAGAATCCGCGTACGCTACAGTCACGGCCGGAGTTGGGATAATCGAATGTAGAGCTGGTGGCTGTCCGAAATATTGGTCGTCTTTACACATTAAGCTTACGGAGCCATTGGCGGTGCCGCGAAGCTGTCAGAATTACCGAGCATGTCCGGATTATCGGTGTCCGATTTATCGGTCGGCGACTGTACAGATTAAAATTTCGATTCTGAGGTCATGTGCCCAGCCTTCGCACTAATTCAGCATACCGATAGCTTTGCCGTAACCACAGGTACCAATTTCCATGCCTCAGAGCAAGTGGGCTAAAATTAAAATTTTCCCGTTGTTTCCCCAACTCATCCAGAGCTGACGAATTCCCAAAAATTCTGTTTACCTTGAAGGTAGACACCCTATTAATGTTTTCAACAACCTTTCTTGAACTTTTGCCTCCTACGCATAACTTTTTAATGATATTTGAGTACAAAACAAACTTGCTACATTTCCTGCAGCTGTTGTCATATTTGATGCCATTAAAGATTTGCAAATAAGATATAATGACATTAACCTTGACCGAGTGGTACAGGTATAATGTTTAAGTCGCACTGTTTCTGGCTCCACCAGTGGCTCTCAAAATGGTGGAATACGGCAAGAGTGTGTTTTGATGCACCAGTTAAGGCAATTATTCACCCGTATTTTCGTATGCATTTCTACTTGCAACAAAGTATTCTTAAGCATTTGTTACCAATCGTAACAAGCACAGAACACAAAAACAGGTGTTTAAGTGTCGACTACATTCCTGGGGTGAGAGAACGACATAGACATCTGATGTCCACTGTATTACACATTACCTTGTGCAGTGCCCCATTTTAAAATGTAGTAAGAAACTGGTTTTTCAGAATGATTTTCTATGAAATTATCACAATCTAAATGTTTGGCAAAAGTGAAAGACATAACACACTTTGGGCTTTAAGAGGGTATTTCAAACAAACCAACAAACAAATACCTTTCATGTCACTGGGAGATGGCAGGACACGTGGGGTGGCATGGACGCTCCATCCCCGAAGTACGCCACCGGCTGACGCCTTTGCCAATGTGTCCCTGAGGCTGAAGCGCAGGGTCTTCTCAGCCTTCTTGTCGAGCAACATATGGGGCATGTGGTCTGTGAATAGAAAGGGGATATAAACCAGCATGGCGGGAGAATATTAAACACACCAGAGAGCATCTACGTAAAAAAGTTACTTGTGACCATGATTACCATGTGACCACTGACTACCTCCTGCCAAAAACAACTGCTAAATTAAAAAAAGAAATGTGGCTTTTAGAGCACAGCTTAATTAGTCACCAGAAAAAACGTATTCGAGTTTCAAATTCAATACCTTGCAACTCATGCTCTAGGCAAGGCAGAGCAATAAGGTTGGTCTGATTGCATTCCTTGAATCATACAGAAGCCATTATTAGCCTATTTAGCAAAATCTAAGGAACATAATTTGTAAATCCTTACAGAAGATAATTAAAGGAAGATAAACGAAAATGTACCTTATATCCGAAATAAGCACATATACATGTATGCACAAGCTTTCAGCACTATACCTCGAAGAATAAAGATTCTAAAAATTTTTGGTCTATGACCCACATCCCCCTTTAATTGCCACCACTTGGGTTTCCTTAACGTGCACCTAAACCTAAGTACGCAAGCCTTTTTTCGTTATGCTCCCATAAAAATGCGGCCACTGCGGCTGGCATAGAACCCGTGACCTTGAGCTCAGCAGTGAATGACCTTTATAATTGCTAAAATATATATATATATATTTTTGCATGTGTGGAGCATGTGTGCTAGAGCTTCTACAACTTTGAAAATATAAGTCAATACATTTCCTTTTTAAAAGGACAACCGTATTAAGTTAAGGCTTGCACGACAACGTGTGGTCTTGTCATTCGTGGAAAATCTAGCAGGACAAAGCTTCAACTGACCCACAAAGGCTCCGGCCTCCTGGCACTTCTTTATCCAGGCTACGTCGACAATTGGCGTGCCCTTTCCGATGCAGCACAGTGCCTTGACCGTTCTTCGGAACTGTCGATGGAACAGCCAAAAAAAAAAAAAAAAAACAGAAAAAGGAACGGTCAGGTAACAATAAAGCACAGCTTTTTCTGGGTAAAACAGAATAATTTGTTACACAGTGAGGCACTAGCAGTAGACAAAGCAGGGAAGAAATAGGGATGGGATTGCTACCAAGCATAGGTAAACTTACAAAACAAACCAGACATAGCTAGAGTGCTAGATTAAGATATGGTGACACATAAGTGGCTCACACAGGCTAGATGAGTTATTTGTTGCCACACCAATTCAAAATTGGTGCCATTAGTGGTCATCACCTGAAGGCAAGTTCACTCACCCGAGTTGAATTCTGGGGTTTCTTGTGCCTGGGGTTTTACGTGCCAGAACCACGATTTGATTATGAGGCACGCCGTAGTGGGGGACTGCGAATTAATTTTTGCATTCGCCCCCACTGAAATGCGGCCGCCGCGATCTGGGATTTGATCCTGCGACCTCGTTCTTAGCAGCACAACACCATAGCCGCTAAAGCCACCGTGGCGGGTAAATTCACCCACCCGCAGGCGACGGTAAGTTGCCGCACAGTACGAAGTTGTTTACTGAGAAAAGAATGAAACTTGCAGAAATATTTTTACAGCTGTCCCTCGGTAACCTACTGTCACTTGTGAGAAGCCCTTTAACACACCCACTGCAACCTGGGCAACGGGTGGATCAACGTAGTTATACCCCATGTGCGGCTGTAGAAGGGCTTCCCTGTAGTGGGCAAGTGCCACCTTTCTAGAAATAAATGGAGAGCAGAAACAGCACCATTTGTCTCGAGCTCAAGAAGTTTCAAAGGAGCGCGGCTCACCACGGACTTAGCTGTGGAACACTATGCACCGGCGGGAGATGAAGTGCAACTCAACAGTGAGTCGGGAAACACAGCACTTGGGACCGCAAAAGGCGATGCTGCAGTCAACGTGTTAGCCATGGACAAATATGCCAGCGGGCAGATTCCCATAGAGCGCTGCCACTGGCCGATAGCCGACATCAAGAAGGGCGTTTGAATCAGTGCGCTTCTTCCTCTCTTGCTGTTACTGTGTATACTTATTGACGCAGTTTACTGAACAGGTGGAAGTAAGGGAAGACTTGTGTTTTGAATTTCGATGAGAGTTACGTATTTCCAGAAGAAGCCGCCTACCGTCTGCTCATGATCGGCTGCACCAACCCGAATAGGAATGAATCTTTGGCCAAACTGCTTATCGGTGCCGTAGCCGTCGGGTCTCGCTAATTTCAATTGGTTGTGAGCTCTTGAACAGCCTCGAACCATGCGATACTTAAGGTCAGACCACACGTACACTTGCCAGCGTGTGCGCACAATCCTAGCAGCTCTTAGCTTCTAGCAGTTCCTGGCTAAACGCCTTGGCAGACGTCGTTTTGTATCGAGCTATTGACAGCTCTTCGAAATGTGCAGCAGTTTGGACACTATACTATCCGTCGGTCAAGTTGGTGCAGGACAAAGCCAGTCCACACATGAGCGCACGCACTCCAGCCCTGTAGTGCAAATATAGCAAATGCACTACGGTTTCATGTAGCTGTAACTGCTATGTAGCGTAGATACTGCGGCTGCTGCGGGTGCCACGGCGAGCCCGCCCGCTGAGCTCACTGCGGCTTCGCTGAGGACAACTGCATGCTCAGAGTGGTCTCTGGGCAACATGGCTCCAGGCACATCGTGAGCCTGCTCGAGCGCCAACATCCAAATGGAACAGGTCGTCTGCTTGCAGAGTTGCACTACTTCGAGGTGTGCTGTCATCATGGTCGAAGCTTGTTACGAGCGAAAATGAAGACGGCGTTTCGTTTAACTCTAGGAAATTGTGACTGCGATAGAAATTAGTGTGAAAGGAAATGTGCTACTTGCCACTCGGTGCAAGAAAACATAGCCGTGCATAGCTATCTGGTACACTGTAGCAAAGCAACGGGACAAGATACCGTGAACTCAACCATAAGTTGAGAGAAAGCCTCAGAGTGTGGTGCGTTGTAGGCACCAAAATCGGAAGTAACTGCATCTACATGAACATCCAAAATCAAATTTGAACTGGGCACCACAGTGACATTCAGTGGGTGGAGCGTTGTGGGCACGCCCCGCTTCGCTGTAGCCTTCGCAGTGCAAGGCTATCAAGAAAGAATGGGAGGAGCCCCGCAAAGTTGGTCAAAGGCAATCTTTGATTGCCAATAACTGCACTTCTGCTAAATGCATTTAAGCACTTTCTGTTGCAAAGTATTTCTGAAATAGTCTATTTTAACTGCAAATCAATTTCTCGACTTCAATGAATAGTGGTTCAGGGCCCCCTTAAAGGACTTAAATTTGTGTCCAACAGACCCCAAAACTTTTTTTTTTTCAAATAAGACAAGACTTCACTCAGATGCATTTAATATTAGCATCGAATGTGTAAGCAATCTGTGTAAGCAATCAAAACTGTTTCAGCCAGGAAAATGAAGTCGCATGCCAAATGGCTTCTCACCTTGTCGGTGACCAGGTGCGTGCACGTAGAAACATTGGTTGCGATGGTACCACCAAGGTCTCTTACCACCTGCTTTGGAACCAGAAAGGGATGATAACTTTCAACTTCTAGCGCGAGTGACAGCCACAACACAAGAACATTTAAACTAGGAACCAGTGCCCAGCCACTGCCACTGTGCTACAAGGCAGCCGATATGTGCTCTGCAGGTAATGGTGCCATGACCATTAAACTGTACTGAACACAAGAAGAGCATGGAAAGAGCCTCACTGAAAAAGTACTACACTTTTGGGTTGCATGGCAGAATTTTACAAAACGAGCACACTATCACCTAACACCTGCAGTACATTACAGTAAACTTTATATTAAATATCCGACAGCCTCAAACTATTTCCGCTGTTAAATATCTGCTGAAAGTACAGTTGAGCCTCGATATAACAAAGTACACCTAAAATGTCTCCTGCTGATATCAGCATGGAACAAATATATCCTTCTAACAAACACTGAATATATAATGAAGATTGTTTCGTGGCGGATGAGACTTACTACAAGGTTATCCTCATTCCATGAAGTTTCATGGCATAGAACGATTGAAAGTAGAGAAAGCTTGTAGGGATTCATGTCACTGAAAGGCTGGCAGACACAAGTAGGAACAAAATAGTCAGTGCTCGTGTTGCCTTTTTTGTTTCTACTTATGTGTGTTAGCTTGCCTACGCTTTCAGTAATGTGTCACAGCATGGTGCAAGAGCAAGCTTTTTTATTGTTTAAAGTTATCCTGATGGTAAGATAGAGTGATAGGAGAAAACGGAGATTCAACTGCACATTTTGGAATCTACCTGAAGCAGTTAATGAAATGATATTTGCCCATTTCATACCCGAGCCTCTGGCATAAAGGAAACTGGTGCACGTGAGTGCGCCCTTGTGCACTCGTGATATGCAATACTCTTATATTGGCTTGTATTTCTTCCTTTATTCTTCATTTATTTTAAATGTACTGGCAGCTTCTAGGCCAATTCCCTGTTGTATGCATGTGCTATAGTATGGATATCATAATAATCATCAACATGCAGCGATCATTGCAAAGACCTAGTTGGCATTGGCACCATATGTACCGCCTGCTTTTTGGTTAATCCCCTGTTGTGGGTATGTGCTGTAGCATGGAAACCATCATAACATGTGGCGTTCATCCGGAAGAGCTGGTTGACATAGTGCACGAAATGCTGTTGAGAAAGCTTCAAACAAGACAATGCGACTGCAGGTATACAGAAACTTGGAGTGATCAACAAGGACAAAGAAGGAAAGCCTCAGCATGGAACCAACGTTGTTCCTTGAAATTTGTCAAGGGCCCTGACTAAACAGGTCCCCTTGTTTAATTAATTACTACAGCATACAGCCTAAATTTACCAATAGGACACGAAGGAAACAACGCTACAAACAACCAGCCATATGTTCTGTCGCTTTCCACATCTTGTTTGTGAATTTAGGCAGTACTCTACAGTAATCACAAGCCCCAACTATCGCAGATGAAACCATTGTTCACCCCTTGCCAAAGCTTTGGCTACAGGCCCGACGTCTGCCTCGTTCCCCAACTGATGACCACGGTGAGAAAGCTTGTTACATTCCATTTCCTATACGTTCCACATCGTGCAATATGTAGCAGTATGCAGCAAAGGAAGCGCTACAGGGTTAAGTAGAGATCACAGGGAGAGGCCTTCGTTCTGCAGTGGACATGAATAGGCTGATGATGATGATGATAATGCAGCAAAGGATAACCAAATATCACAATCGTAGATATTGTCAACCCCCATGGTGGTATGCAAAAGAGGCATTGGTACCTCTTCTGTGCTTGTGCTGTCGATTCCGGTGAAGAGCACCTTTGGCTTCACCTTCACGGCTTTTTTGGGGGCCAGCGAAGAGTCCGCCTGTTCGTCCCGCCGAGACCTCGCTTTCCGTGGCACTTCAGGCTTGACTTCAGGTGCATCCGCTTTCCTCTTGCCCCGTTTCACTGGTGCTTCCTGCAAGCACACATCAAACTCATTGAGAGAACACGGAAGGGTAACAATAAAAATGGTCTGTACTTTGTCTCACAGATGCCGTGCAGTGCAGCGAAGGGTAGGGCTTGCGTCAGCCAATCAGTAATGAGAGACAGCTTCGTGTTCCCAGAGAACGAAGGAGGGCATGCCCATTGTATGCACACTAATCCTTAGAAGGATCATAAAGCCTTCTATGAAGTTTCTATTCATTTGGCTTCATGAGCAAGGTGATCAGAGGCGGACAGGACAGCAAAGGCGCTCTCTGGTTCTATTCCTTGGTTGGCTGACGAGACCGATGGCTCTCAATACACTGCATGGTTTTGGAGAGCTAGACTGTGGAAAGTTTGTTTAAAAATATATATGTATATATTACAGCTGAAATTTGTATGTACTATAAGTGAGAGCATTCAAGTGCTAACTAAAGGCAGAGTTTTACTGCTACAGTTTTCCTCATGCCAAACAGATGGTGTCCAAAGCACAGTGGACATGTGTTCCCGACTCCTGGAGTCACTCTTCCAGTGCCTTTAGCTCACAAAGCGTGGCTTTATGAAGTTTTGAGGAAGCTGCTGCTCAGACTGCGATTTTAATACCACCAATTAGTGCTGTTATGATGTCACTAGATGATGTACCTCAATTTTTAATGGCAGTAGCCAGCATGTATTGTATCAGGGAGGCAATATGCTGCTTCACCAAGAGAAAGGAGACAGTGTGTCACCCGAGTGCTCTGTGTTATCACGCGTGGTGAAAAAAAATACAGCACGGCATAAGGAGCAAGACACACGGGACAGCAGTCAAAGGATGGCTGCTATCCTCTTCAAGATAGCAGCCAAAGAAAGATCTAATTACCTTAGAGATGAGTCACCTACCGTACTTCCTTCCACTAGTCAATGAAGGCAATAAGAAAAACGCAATGAAAATGAGGCAACTGACGCAATTTCAGCAAGGCAAGCATGAAGAGAGCTAGAAAGAGTAGTACGAGAGGTATCAATGTGGTTTCGGATATACACTAACTCTTCGAACGATATTAAAGGGAAAGAAAGAAAGAGAAGGGAACACACCTCTACCACTTCCTGCTTGACAGCCACTTCCTTCACCGGTGCCTTTTGCCGAGACTTTGGCCCAAGCTTCACTGTTACCTCTTCCAAAGTCTCTTCCTCGTTGCTAGAAGCTTCATCGTCCGACTCGTGCCTTGGTACACCAAAGCTCATCGAGGCGACGTGCCTCTTCCTGTCAATCCTTCGCAGGGAGCACTGCGGAGAAGTCTCTTCCATAATCTTGAGCACAGGCATCACAGAAGTTGGCGGTGGGTCTTCTTTTTTGCCAGTCCGCCGCGCATCCCTCTTTCTTGTTACCGGTGCGAGAGCTGGCATCTTAAACGGTTGACGTCGAGTCGTAGACCCCGAGCTCGAAGCCTCAGCCTCCGAGATATGTTCTTGCTTGAGCTCAGTGACCCTGCGCTTGGGCTTTGAAGAGACTTCTGCAGAGTCATTGTTGTCTAGATGCTCGGTTTCCTCTAGCTGGACTTGTGCAGTTTTCGTGCTGCTGCGCCGGGATGTTCCAGGACTCGGTGGCTCCGTTTTTACGGAAACTTCTAGCGGAACTAGCTGCTGCAGTGCGCTTGAGCAGAGAAAGGTTTGTTGTTCTTGATGGCTTTGAACTTCTTGAGTTCGATGGTTCGGGCGCTTCGGAAGTCTCTTTCACATTGTTGTCCTTGGGGGCGTTCTTGTTGTCACGCTGATTTCGAGTTGGCTTCGCCCCTTTTCTCCCACGCCAGGTTTGCGAGCTCACAGGTTCGGCCTCTGTGCCACTGTTCTCCGAGGGGTCTTCTGTAGCTTCTGGAGTCGGCACGACTTGCTCATTTTGGGACGGTACGGCAGCATTTCTGCCACGCCGAGTTCTCCTAGTTTGCAGGTCGTGATCTGCAGATCCAGGCTCAGGATTGGTTTCCCCTGCGCTGGCAACACTTTTGCTCGCTGCCTCTTGAGACAACTTTGTGCCCTTCCTTCCACTCCTCGACGGTTTAGTACTATGCGCTTCCGACTCAATTTGACTTTCGCCAGGCTCCATGGAGGGAAAGTTCTCCTGGGTTTCAGGTTGCTTTGTGTTTCGCCTTCCCAGTTGAGAACTTCGAGAGGTTTGCGATTGAGGCTCAGTGGAAAGTGACTGCGTTGAGTCATTCAACCTGTTTTGAACAGGTGGCTCACTTTTTTCTTGTGAATGTTTCACTCTTCTCTTTCCCCGCCGAGACGTTTGTGGGCTCTGGGATGATTCCACACTAGTCAAAGAGACATCCACCGCTGCCACATTGTTTGCCTCCTCGTCTTGACCTGAACGTGTCTTCGCGCTAGCTTTTCCACGCCGAGAAGTTCTTACGCCTTGTAACTGTTCTTCAGAGTTTCCAGCTACCGGGCCATCCAAAGCAGTCTTGTCTTCTTCTTCCACATCTTGCTGCAACGACTGCTTCGCAGTTTTTGCACTACGACGGGAAGCCTTTGACAAAGAAGGAACGACATTTCCTTCAGAAGCCGTTAATTTTTCTGGAGTTTCTGATGGTGTTCCATTAATGCTTTCTGTGTCCTGTGCTGAAAGGTGGTCCGTGCCAGATTCGTCTTTTGAAGCAGCCTCATCTACCCGTTTAGCATCTTGCTGTAGCAACTGCCTTGTGCCTCTAGCACCATACCGGGGATGTGGAACGGCTGTTTCTTGAGAAGGTGTTAAGCTCGAGGACGTTTCCAGTGGTGTTCCCTCAATGCTTTCAGTCTCCTGCGCAGAAAGGCGGTCAGCATCAGGCTCCCCTTCCGACTGTTCAGTGTCCTCCACGATTTTGGTATCCACTACCTTAGGCGCTGTCTTTCTACCAACAGTGCCGCGGGGTGGACGTCCATGCCTGGGTTTGTTCGACTGCTGTGGCGACTGTAGCGCCTCTGGCTGCTCAATATCGCCTGGAGAGTCTTCGGCCAATAGCTCAGTTCCTGTAGGTGGCCTTTCTTGTGCCCCTCTTCGAGTGGTCTTGCGGCGTGTAGAAAGCAACTCCTCCGCCGCTTCTGGTCCTTTTCGCTTTCTCGAGGCCACCCCTTCCTTCGGGTCTTTTGACCGGGGAGCTTTTGACGAGCGGGGACGTGGAACGGCTTTTCCTCGAGGTGTTAAACTCTCCGACGTGTCCGATGGTGTTCCGTCAATGCTTTCAGTCTCCTGCGCTGAAAGGCGGTCAGCGTCAGGCTCCCCTTCTGACTGTTCTGTGTCCTCCACGATATTGGTAACCGCAACCCTAGGCACCGTCTTCCTACCAACAGCACCACGGGGCAGACGTCCACGCCTGGGTATGTTCGACTGCTGTGGCGACTCTAGCGCCTCTGGCTGCTCAACATCGCCTAGAGAGTCTTCCACCAGGAGCTCAGTTCCTGTAGGCGGCTCTTCTCGTGCACCTCTTCGAGTGGCCTTGCGCCGTGTTGTAGGCAACTCCTCCACCGCTTCTGGTCCTTTTCGCTTTCTCGTGGTCCACTCCTTCCTTCCGGTCCTTTGACCGTGAAGCTCGAGGTTGTTCTTCGGCTACGTGTTCTGGCTCTGATGTGGCAGGGGCTATGGCTTTGGCTTTGCTTTCATCTGCCAGGTCGGCCACTGTCTCTTCCTGTGCTTCTGCAGCCTCCTTTTCCTCGTGTTGGCCCTCTGTCTTTTCAATGTACGCCTGGCATTCCGCCATCACTTCTGAAAAGGTGGGGAATGGTTCAGAGAAACAGGTGTCAATGGTTCCACTCGTGCAATTGTTGTCGCCGTCGACCAAAGATGGTGTTAGCGAGGCCGTACTCATGACGTCCTCTGCATTCCCGCCTTCCTGGTCGACCAAAAGCCCTCCGTTTGGTGGACACTCTTCATCTTTGTTATCATGAGTGCCCTCACCATTCTCTGCCTCACCCTCAGAGTCAATACCACTAGGCTTCACTGAAGGCTCTTCATTCTCGCCTTTATCTTCACTAGAGTTGGACACAACTTTTGGTTGGCTCGCACTGGCCAGATCGTCCTTCGGAGGTAGAGGAGGAACTTCTGCGACAGCTTTGCCCTTCAGCCCACGCCTTGTTCTGGATCTGCCCACTTTCCCTTTGTCCTCTGCATTCCCGCCTTCCTGGTCTACCAAAAGCCCTCTGTTTGATGGGCACTCTTCATCTTTGTTATCATGAGTGCCCTCACCATTCTCCGCCTCACCCTCAGAGTCATTCTCACTAGGCTTCACTGAAGGCTCTTCATTCTCGCCTTTATCTTCACTAGAGCTGGACACAACTTTTGGCTGGTTCGCACTGGCCAGATCGTCATTCGGAGGTAGAGGAGGAACTTCTGCGACAGCTTTGCCCTTCAGCCCACGCCTTGTTCTGGATCTGCCCGCTTTCCCTTGTGGTTCTTCCGTGGCAGCATCATCTTTGGGAGCGTCTCGTTTGTCGTTAGCTTCCTGTGAAAGCGTACTCTCCTCGAAATCTCCCGATGCAGAAGTCCTTTTCTCCAAGGACAACAGGGACTTCATCCTTGAGCCAGCATTTTGACGCCCACTGCTCCTTCTTGCCGGCGCAGCAGTTTTCTCTATGGAGGCTTCTTTTTCATCACTCGGAGATGCCACTTTCCTCCTGGTTCGAGTCGTTTTTGATGGTGGTTCCTTCCTCCCCTTTCTTCTAGAAACTCTACTGCTTTCTTCCTCGCTTTCGGACGCTGGTTGTCTTCTTCAAGTGTCTTCTCCTTGCGGCTGCAAGCTTGTTCAGACGTCAGAGTGCCAGAAGACTCGCCAGTGTCTGCTGGCATTTCCTTGCTTGTGCAGGCTTCAGCAGCCTGTTTCCCTCCTTGACAGCAGAATCCTGAATTGTACTGTCTTCCTTGTCAGTAGCCGTTGTGTCAACATCTGTAACCTCGCTCATGTGAAGTACGGGCATTTCACCGTCTTCAGTAGTCACTCTGTTTTTATTAGTATCTGCGCTTTCTTGCGGCTCCGCAGGTACCTTTTGTGGGCTGCAAGTGGTTATAATGCTTGAATTCTTGCTGGTATGTTCATCCCCACTTACCGAGAGCTCAGCTAGAGAAGCATCTGAAGTCTTTGCACTCAAATCTCTGCTGTCGTCTGCTTCTTCAATGTACGTTAGTTTCTTAGATGCCTTTGAATGTGAGGCAGCTTGCTGTTGCTGCATCCATTCAGCTCCTGCAGTGCTTTCTTGACTGGGAAGTTCTAGAACAGTGTCACATGTGGGCTTCTTCAGACTCATCCCCCTCCTTGGTCGCTTACCCGACACCTTTCCGATGCTTCCGATAATGGGTGAGCCGCCAATGGCACCGCCAGGTGTCACACAGTCTTCATAGACAGACGCACCGGTCATATTAAAAATGGAAGACGAGCGCCGGGCTGTTACCATGCTTGTGTCCCCATCATCATCTTCGGGATCACTCTCTGGAACAAAGCCAGGGGAAGGTGGTGGAGTCTCATCTATCGTAGTCTTTGGTGATAGTGGTGGTGTCTTGTCATTGTCATCTTCTGCTGCCACTGTTCCTCTCTCTCTACGGTACTTCAGCAGGGCATGAACTTTTAGGGGTGGAGATTCGTCCTTCTGGGTCGGCGCGCAGAACTCCTCCTCCTCCTCGTCATCATCACCGCCGTCGTCGCGGCACGGCTGGGATGCTTCACACAGGACGAAGCTGAGTTCAGACGGACCACACAGGAGGCGCCGGTGTCTCTCTTCTGGTTGAGTGGGAGCACACACGGACTCTTCCACCATGTTGTCTTCTTCTGCGTTGTCATTGAACGACTGTGTGACGGCATTGAGCCTGTCCTGCTCTTCCTGATTCACGTCCGCTGCGTACGGCTGTGTTGCTGCATTCAACCTTTCCTCTTCCTGGTTGACGTCTGTTGCATATGGTTGTGTTACAGCATTCAGCCTCTCCTCCTCTTCCTGGTTGACGTCTCCTGCATATGGCTGAGTCACTGCGTTCAACCTCTCCTCTTCCTCCTGGTTGATGTCTGGTGCGTACGGCTGAGTTACTGCATTCAGCCTCTCATCCTCGTCCTGCTCTGTGTATGCTTGTGTCGGCGCGTTCAGACGCTCGGCCTCCGCAGATGGATCATTTTCGTATGCTTGCGTTGGAGCATTGAGCCGATCTGTTTCATCCATCTCCAGGTCGATTATTTCACCGGGGTTTGAAGAAGGCACTTCGGGACGTTCAGCATTGTCCGTGTAAGGTTGCGTTTCTGCATTCAAACGACTCTCTTGGTCTGCTGTGGCAGGCTTGAAAGTGTCGCCTGCATTCCCGCCACAGGTGGCATCGGAGTACGGCTGTGTCGGGGCACACAGAAACGCATCCGTATCTTTCGCTGCAGGGGCATTAGCACCTACAGGAACCTGCGCAGCCGGAGCTCCCGCTCCAGCACCCTCTTGGTTCGTCTGAGCGTCGCGGTCGGCACCCGCATAAGGCTCGGTCCCTTGCGAGCTGTCGGTCTGAGTGTAGTCGAGCATGGGCATCTCGGGCATGGTGAAGCTTCCGCTGGACTGGTATTCACTGTTGCATGTCTTTGCGTTTTGCGACGACTGTAGAAAGTGAACAAACAAAAGACAAAATGGAAATGCAATTTATGCTCTTTCACATATGCTCCACTTTCTAATTTAAGTGCACTGCTACATTCTGCAGAGCAGAAGAATGCAATGGATTAGTGTAATGCCTAAGCAAAACTGACATTGTCTATGCGAGCTCTGTAGAAATCAAACTGCACGATATTTTACAGTGGTGTACATTTATCATCTTTGTGCATTTTGGTTACTCTAACGGACCCTTTTCATAATAGGAAAACTGGCTTCCCCACAAAGCAGATTATCAAGCTAATGTAGTCATTTTCTGCAATCAATGCATAGGACCCAAGTTTGTCTTAGGATATGTATACATGTGGCTCTCATGATAAAACCATGTACAAGAGCCAAGTGCCAGCATGTGCCAGCCAGAATTTTGTCTTCATTTAAAACAAGACTGGCGCCACCAATGGATGGGCAAAGGTGCAATGCAGAAAATGTACTTGCAAATTATGATAATGGTAATAAATACTTCAATCTGAAGTGATTTGTTCTTGCCTTTTAGTGTTTCCATTAAAGGGAAACTAAAGAGAAAAATAATTTTACCTGTATTAGTAAATAACAAAAAAAAAAGTCTTTTTATACTTGAAAAAAAAAAAAACTTCATAAAAAAAAATGCAAGAACTAAAGACGGCCAATGACTCTGCCCTGTATTTCCCGCACCAAGTTGCCATGATGTTATGGACTGTGGCGTCGTCAGCTCAGGCCTAGTTATGCTTTTTTTATGAATAGTGAAACTACAATGTCATTATAAACTAACCAAGTTCCAATAACTTTTACTGTGCCACAACTGCCCAAATACAAAGAAATACAGTTAAACCTCGATACAACGAAGTCTGTAAAATCGTCAATCAGCTTTGGTGTACTGAAATTCGACCTTTTATGCAAGTAAGTACAGTCGCCAATCGATGCTTGTTTTACACGGAAGGGACCACGAGATCTTCCGAATAATCGGGCAATCGAAAAAAAGGCAAATTTGAATGAGAAGGAAAATTCATTTTCTCGAATTTGAGAGTCGGCGACGAAAGAAGGCGTCATGCTGTGTCAACTATATCTTCACTTCGGCGGTACAAATTAAGCGAGGACAGCCACGCGGGGCGCAAATGCTTCGTCTGCCTCTTGCTTCAACAAGTCTCCGAAATTCGAGATTACGCAACCTCCTGTACTAAGTGCGCTGGAAGACAGCGCACACGATGCCACACAATCTCTGCACGCTCACCCTTTGCACATGCGCTCAGCCGTGTTAACAATCATGTGCAGCCACAGCTGTGCTAAAAAAGGAGACGCTCATCAACTTGCCCCCCACTCCCTCTCTTGCGCTTGATTGCGTTACCGCGACCTCGCTCCCCCCCCCCTCGCTCCCCATTTTTCAATGGTTGAAAAATGTTTTTCAACCATTTGATCATCTGGGTTTGCAGAAGTTTGCATTTATTGTCTCGGTGTTCCTTCGTGGTGGCAGTGAAATTTCGTTATATTGAAATTGTGTATAAACACACTTTGTTATATTGAGGTTCTATGGACAATAAGTTATCAAAAGTGAAATGCTTTGTTACATAGTGAAGTTCTTTATTGCAGTTTATTATACCGAGGTTTAACTGTACTTTAAAACCCATGTCATTACACTGACATACGAGCACTGGGGTTGTGACGCGAAATTTTAAGAAATGGAACTTTAACGGGAGGTTAAACGCAAGAGAGCACGTAGGACAACAGAAGGAAATGAAGACACAGCGCTGTTGATCTACGTGCTCTCAAGCGCTTAAACCTTTAAGACGCTATGTACACGATTGGGTACACCAAGATTGTGCAACAACAGCAAGAGCACTGATTAAAGTAAGGATATTTAAAATGTATCGCATATATCTTGGAACACTTATGATTGGAATTGTGCTGCAATTTTGTGCAACATGCACAAAATGTCAAATGAGTGGGAAGGTAAACGGTCGGATGTTCTTGCTTGGTGTCAGTATGTTGTATGTAGCGGGTTCGCTTCCTTCATTGTTTTTCATGATGTCATGCACCAGGCATAATTTTAAACCTGCTGGATAAGTGCTTTTCAAGCTTTTCAATACACGAAATAGTTCATGTTTTCATATTTGATGTTCCTGTAGTGAGTTTTTGCATGGAGTCCACATTCTGTAAACTTGACGAAACTTACTAAAGAATTCAAAGTTCTTAATCTTTTCAGCAGCAGTACACTTTCTACGATTCTGAAGATGCAAGAAATGTGGGGAAAGTAAGTTTTCCATCAACAGGATAAAGTGGCATCTGAAAGGGTTAACCTCAAGTTATGCAGTACCACGGCCGCTGGATAAAAAAAAAGGTGCGGCCTGCTGCGTCGGGCGCGCTGCTATGGGAGCGAACGTGACGGCCGTAGTTGCATTGTTGGCCGCTTGGCTGTGCCGAACGGCGCTAGCTGAGGGGGATGGAACGCTTCGGCTTGCACCGTGTTCCTGACGCATTTACTATGCCGATGCCAGACAACAGACCCCGGCGTGTGGCGCCGCGGCAGGCCGCACCTTTTTTTTTTATCCAGCGGCCGTGGCAGTACCAACTAGCCCACCAGTCTGTTTTTCGGAACTTTGACCTTTATTTTCTCTTCTAATATTCAGCTTATTATTGTGAAGTTAACGAAAATGTAGTTCTGGAAGAACACTTTATTGGTGTAAAGTGACTGCGTGTTTCTCTTTATCGTCCCTTAAAGGCTTGTGTAGGCGCAAGCAGAAACGAAGCATGCCAATTAGTGCCATGTAGTTTCTGACGGGACAAGAAAGGAAGCTAACCAAATACACTCCAGCAGATTTGTTCACATACCTTAGATGCAGTCTTGTTGGAAACTTCCAACTTGGATTCTACTGCAGCCCCCGTTTCTTCATCAAGTCCGGCTGCTGCAGCAGAAGGCTCCGGCTTATCAGCATTGTCGCACGCCTCGGCATCAACACCCTCCTGATCCTAAACAAAGGAGTTAGAAGAGGACAACAAGATAAAGATGTATCTCATACCCAAAAGTAAGGACATCTGACACCCCACTATCAAATGAAGCAGTTTACAAGTAGCATTAACCTTTTGAGTGCCGAAGTCTTTCATTAATTTCTTGTAAGGCTTTGAACTGATATATATATCTTATATGTCTAATATCTGTTTTGTCACGGTTGTGGACTTGCAAACTTCGTACTGCTTTTTTTTAAAGCTCCAGCTATTCGGCTATCAAAAAAGTCTGGACTTGAATAAAAATTCTGCTTTCAACGGGCAATAGAATTTAAGAGAAAGATTAGCTCGAGAGCTCTTATTTAAATACATAGAAAAGAGCAAGTCATTCTTCTCGACAACTACTGCACCCAATTCGATTAGGTTTGTTGCATTTAAATAAAAAAAGTTGGAATGCTGCAACTGTAGCAAGGGGAATTTTGATTTAGGCCGTTGGTGAGCTGCTTTATCAGGGTTTTAATAGGATACAGGCATAGCTGCTCCAACAATGCTGCCTTTCTTTATTGTGCAATTATCCCCCTTCCACAAATATATAAACAAACAAGCCATGCTGTGCACCATATTGTGAGGCAGACTTGAACTCGTTAAAGCTTGCACACGGCGCGCACGGCACACACATCACTCCAGCATGTACAAAATTGAAAAGGAAATTTTACCTTGGAAACTTCAATGGCTGTCAGAAGGGATTCCGAGCATGTGTCGGAGCCGGTGTCACTCTTGGCACCCTACGAACAAGAAAACACGCAATGGTATATGCGGAAAAAAAAAAAAAAAAACAGAGAGAAACGGGTTGGTTCTGCAAGGCGAATGTGCCAAGTAGGTGCATCAATGACGAAACGAGCTTGAATATGATAGAGTCACCTATATTGCAAATTTTCCAGAGTATGTCAACCTCATGGCTTTCAATGACATACACTTCCAGCCTTAGGCAAGGAGCAGTCGATGCAGTCACCACATTGCTCTGCTGCTGAGGCAGGAAAAGCTGAAGGAGAAAGGGCAGATGATGGAAAGGATCACTGATAGATTAATGAGGTTCAATGTCCCAAAGCAATAGAAGGGCTGCGAGAAACAGACAGATCTGCATTGATTCTGACTGCCTGGGCTTCTTAAGTCTAAACCCAAGTGCTATAAACGGATGCTTGTGTATTCCACTCCCATCGAATAGTGGCTGCAGTGGCTGGGACTTGAACCGGTCACCTTGTGCGCAGCAGCAGAGGGTGGGTGAGGCAAAGGAGTTCAGAGCCCCTCCACAGTGGTCGAACAAGGGTTGCCTCGGGCGGGAGCTTAACATGCAGAGTTTCTTACTAAAATTACCAGAGAAAACTCCGGTGCTGCTATGGTTCAGCTAGCATGGGAATGATTGTTAGTACGTGGATTTGTCTGATCTTCATGCCTGAAGCTTTGTTTAAAGTGCTTTATCTGCATGGAGGAAGGAAAAGCTTAGGAGAGGCTCTGGCCAGCCTGGGTGTGTTGGAGAAGGTGTGGTGAAAGTCACATGCTGTTTTTCACAAAGGAGCACTGGGATTGGTGGTCCAAACATCCTCGTTTCCATAGCAATCGCACCTGTAAAGCTCTCTCTACTCTCAGCCTCCAAAAGTGAGAAGCGTTTTCAGCTCGCGCACAGCACATTCCGTTGGCAAGACAAACTGTGTTTGGAGTGCGGTGTGTGAAACTGCGAGTGCCAGCTAGCAACACAGGCTCTCACGTAATCGCAAGGCGGGTCTTTTCCAGCCTCTTCAATGTGCCACGAAAAAAACATAGGGGCGATGCCTGCTTCAATAAAACTGTTACAGAAGTTCTGTTCCGACGTCTACCAGCAAATGCATGCTCCCGTCAGATCTTCACATTGCAAGTTCGAAGCTCACGCCCATCTGCTTTCAAATACGCGATGCCAGGGCCCCTCCTATTTTGTTTTGTTCCTCCATGTCTGTCTGCTTTTAACAGCCTCAATTTCGAAGCAATTCTATATTTCTAAATGTAGAAAGCAACGAGATTCAACACACAAGTAGGAGTACTGCATATCGTTG
Source organism: Dermacentor silvarum (assembly GCF_013339745.2). Taxonomy (NCBI): domain Eukaryota; kingdom Metazoa; phylum Arthropoda; class Arachnida; order Ixodida; family Ixodidae; genus Dermacentor; species Dermacentor silvarum. Next base: position 53,541,176 of record NC_051163.1, read on the forward strand.
CTTTTATAATGCAATAGTTTGTTGAAAATGAACAACTTCTAAAGTTGCAAAACAGTCTGAAGGGGGCAAAACAAGGTTAGGTTTACGCAAATTAATGTACTGCTAACCATCATACCTATGCTGGCTGTACTGCCATGCGTGCAGTTCCCCTAGAGACTAGCACCACAGTTCCCTCTAGTAATTGTTGTAGCAAATTAGGCCTAATGCATCTCTTGCTCGACTGCTGCTGATTACTTCCAAGTCTCCGTTTTCCTGTGAACATGGCCTTTTTTTTTTGATTTGGTGCCCATGTAGAAGTGTTCGTTCTCGTGCATTGTCCCATCTACTTTGCTTGTTTCCCTACTTCGTTACAATGAACCGACTCGTCCAAGTTAAATCTTAAGTACAGAGTAGTCTGCCGTTGAGCTGCTAGCCGCACCCTCACATTACGTTCAGCTGAAAGAGTACGCCCTGACAAGGCAGTGTCCTTCAGTTTCAATTCTCGAAAACTGGACAAATTCCATTCCACGTAACAGATTTTTCTTTCAGAGAAATTTACATAGGCTTTGTTTTGGCAAGTAGGCTTTATTTTATAAATAGATTTGCCAATCCGATAAATAAATATATATGCAATTACTAAAGGTGAAGGAAATGCGGTACAGCAATCTCAACCGCATAGCATCGTAGAGATTCATGTCTACAAGCTTTTTCTTACAGTTGTACCTCCCACAACCTAACTACTTTACCGTTTCTTGGGCTCTCATAACTGTGATGGCAGCTCTTTCGATAAATAGTTTTCAGTTGCATTTTGTGTGTCCTCGGTGCTGGTCAAAAGTGCAGTGAAACTCATGTTCAATGCGGGAAGAGGTATCTCACACCTTCCCAACTACAAATAACCCTACAGATGAACTGCTCACATTGTTTTGGTCATACAAAATGCGGGCCCTGAGACCCGCTATGCAGAACTCCTCGTTGTAGTCCAGGTTGTACTGACAGTTTGGCTTCAGTGTGCGCTGCAAAAGGAGACAAATACAGACCTGTAAAGTGAAGCTCTATTCCTAGGTGGCAGGCTCAAAGTAAACGTCTGAACTCAATAAGACACCTTTTGTGCTGTAAAAATTTCATCAACACAAACAGGATGCCACGGAGTGACACTGAAGAACTAGAAAGACTGCCAAATGTGAGAGTTAACAATCTGCTATTGCATGAACTTGGGCTCAGAAAGACGAGCAACATTCAAATCACAACGATTTCGGTGAGCATGGTTGTCGGTTGTTAAACTAAGCTTATGGGTTAAACTTGTTATTTATGCGGTTAATAGACTAATGAGCACACATACTAGAACAAATTATCACACAAAATAATAGTTACAAAATTATGGGGTGTTGCGTGCCAGAACCACAATACGATTATGAGGCATGCCGTAGTGGGGGACTCCGGATTAATTCTGACCACCTGGGGTTCTTTAACGCACACCCAATGCATGGTAGAAAGGGCGTTCTTGCATTGCAGCCACCGCAGCAGAAATTTGATCCCTTGTCCTCAGGCTTAGCAACACAACACTAAAGCCACTATGCCACAACGAGTTTCTTGCTCGGGCCATAAACATTTGTATTAGATTTTACTGTATTAGTACTTATATCAGTATTAGTTTGTTTGAGCCTACTGTGCTCTAGATGGTGCAAGTGATTGGTCACCAGATATGAATAAATACATTTGTATGAAATTGACGAATACAGTGGACTCTGGAAAAATGAAACTCGCTTGAACAACGTTTAAACTACAATTTTTGGCACGTAAAACCCCAGAGAGAAGATAAAGCAAATTTAAAATATTTTCTGCCAGTATCAGTGCGTAATAAGTAGTATAGTATTTGCTTATATCAAATGCCATATATGAAGGCGTTTTCATGTCGGATGCAACCATGTTATAACAAGGTTCGGATGCCCTGTATCTGGCCCTACATTACAGAGTAACTGCTGGTACTCGCGTACATTCAAGAATGTATGTAGAATACTATTCGAGACATGTGCTCATTCTGATCAGACATGCCTCCTCCGCCATAGAATTGGCGGCAACGTCTACGTAATTTAGGATATTATAGACAAATCTTGCTAAGTGTTAGTCCAGTAAAGAACAAGCACCGGCAAGTAGTATAACGATGACATGTGGCAATATTACACAGTAGGCTCCACTTAAACAGAACTTGAAGAGGGAGAGAAAAATATAGTTCCATTTATCAGAAGTTTCATTTCTGCAAAGGATGCAAAAATCCCGAAAAGTCATTTTATTTCAAGAGCGTCGAGCGTTTTAATTTCTCTGCAGTTAAAAAATGTTATTGCACTTTGCTTGAAAAAAATTGTGCAGCTTCTTTCGCACCAGGCATTTGTTCATGCACTCTCGCTTTTTGACTGTTGCCATCACGATGCATCAAGGAAGGCGAAAAATAGGCAGTGTGAACGACGCAGAGCAGCTGCTAATGCCACGACAGCGCAACTTGCTCCTAGATTGGATTTCCTTGACGTTTGGCATTACCAATTGACATGCTGGTCGATTTACTCATGTTTTCATATGAAGTAAGATGGCCGACGAGGCAGGTGCACTTTAGGATCCAGTTCAGTTTACCGGAGTTCACAAAAAGAAGCGTTCCGTTTAAACGAAGTTCGTTAACATTATTCTTATGGGTGGCCAACCAAAGTTGGTACCCTAGTCCAGTTTTTCCAGCATTTCAGTTCAAGCGAGTTTCGTTTTTCCAGAGTCCACTGTATTCGTCAATTTCGTACAAATGTATTTATTCATATCTGGTGACCCATCACTTGCACCATCTAGAGCACAGTAGGCTCAAACAAACTAATACTGATACAAGTACTAATACAGTAAAATCTAATGCAAATATTTATGGCCCGAGCAAGAAAGTGCTTCGGTCATTTGATGATGATGAAGTCAACGACGTAAACATTGCAGTAGTGTTTTGAAGTATATTGTGGTGTTGCCCGTGACAATATAATATGCATTTATTTTTCACCCTTGGAAAGTTTACTTTTTAAATTAAAGTCACTTGAAAAAGTGCTTAGGCGTAAGTGTTGCTTTGGTATTTCCTGGCAAAACAAAATGAGTTTTTGAATATGTTACATGAAGATAAATTAGTTTTTTTTTTTGGAATTGGAAAAATGCTACTAGTATTATATAATATTTGAGCTAATGCTTCAATCTCATTGTTGAGAACTGTTGGTGCATTTCAACAGAGGCTCAAGATATGCCCTTCAAGCGCTGCAACTGTGCATGCCAAGGTAGTATATCAAAAGCAACACCACTAATGTAAATAATGGTACATCAAACTTGTCGCATACTTCTCAAAACACTTCTGACTGGACTTGTGGTGCAATTTGAATAACGTGCAGAACGTTCCAGTAAAAAGAGTTGCGAGATTGACAACTGGGTGTTTGCTCTTAGGTATCTTTGTGTCGCCTTGCAGTGGGTTGATTTCTTCCATTGCCTTTCACAATTATTTTACATGAGGCAAGCTTCCGAAATGTCTGGACAGGTGCTTTCTAAGTATGCTAGAAGTGAAATAGTTGACGCCATATTTGACGTTTCAGTAGAAAGTTCTCACATGGATACAACACTCTGTAAACTTGACAAAACTCAGTGAGGAATTAGAAATTCTTAATTCGCTCTCAGCTGTACACTTTTCATGGTTCTGAAGATGCAAGATATAGTGCAAGACTTTCAATATTCAATAAATTATTTTATGCTTCAAGGAGATATGCAAGACAAGTACTTAAAAAAAAATCAAAATTTTGTTTTTGCCGAGCTTACTTTTCCAATCTTGACTTTATTCTGACTTCCGAGGTCCATGATAGTACAACTGTCGCTGCCAACATCGATGATGGCGTGCTGCTTGGAGACGGCCTGCACCAGGACAGTAAAAATGCAAGAAGTCACACATCAATTCTGTTAGTACTAATGGGATAAGACAATGACTCACGTAATTCTCAATGATAACATCACAGGTACGAGAACGGCCGACCACGTTTGTACCTGGAATGAAAGAAAACAACAATTTCAAAAATAATAAACGTAATAGAACAAACGAAATACAAACCACCAGGCATGCAATTTGCTCAGCAGCAAGAAAGCCATGTCCGAAATTATCCACAAAAAGACTGTGCCGGACTACTGTTGTGCAGAACTATTTGAATAAGCCATGAAGTTGTAGATCACATTTGTCCGTTTCAGATGCTTTAGCAAATGTTCATAGAAGTGAGATATCTGGCATTGGTACAGATTTACGGATTTGTAACCTGCGTGCTTCAATGTCTCTAAAACTTGTCAATTTTTGTACAACATTTCAGAATCTGAATCGAAATTCTGCTTCCTACAGTAAGTAGAATTTAGCTTTCGTTCAAATCAGCTTGGCAGTTGCCTAACCAGAGCATTATAACATTTCATGTGTATCTGAATAGGGAAGTTTAAGTTGGCTCTGGAGTAAAGCTTTCTCTTAAAGGGGCCCTCACCAGGTTTGAGCATTGCAAACAGCTACTCCGGTGCATAGACCACACGGTGGCAATCATGTCTGCAAAGTATCAAACGGCTGCACGGTGCAAAAAGAGCTGAAATATCAAACAGCAACCCGCGCGCCGTTCCTTTCAAGGGAGCCCTGCTTCCAGCCAAGAGAGCCAAGGCACATGCATAAATGCCTCCTCGTAAGCAATATCATTATGACATGTGATCCCGGTAAATCCTCCAGTGCATAAAGCGCAATCACGCCACTACGAGCGCCCCACGCAGCAAGAAGAGAAAGGGAAACGGGTTGGGGCTTGTGACAAAAATGTGACATGGTCCCTCGGCTATGGCACAGGAGAAGCCAGATAAGAACCCTCGCTTGTGCATGCTAGTCGAGACAGAAGGAAAGTCTATATGTTGGCAGCATCACAACAACAGTTAAATTCCTCCTATCTCCTCTAATAATGAACCAATTGGAAAGATTCCTGCGATAAGACGCTCCCTAGACGCCACTCTACGACTTCCAGTGCACAAGCAAAATTTGCAACAACATGTGGTGAGGGGCTGTAAAGAAGTACGTGGTTATTTTCAAAGTTGTGAATACCACTTGCTTTTTGCACATGAAAGAATGAGACTTAAGCATGAAGGCTGGAAAACATGAGGTACTTTCATTTGACATTAAATATGGCATGAAAACGCTGAAAGTGGCATCGTCGCCATTGTTGCAACATCATGAAGACAAGAAAATTTTGGCGACACATTTAAATAAAGCTTAATATGACGACGTATATATATAAAAAAAATATTATATACCTATTTTTAAAAATGAACATGAGGGTTTTATATGTTACTTCTGATTGTGCTCACGTGTAGAAGCCACAGTAATTGCAGGCAAGGAGTAAGCCACTCCATCGCAGCATATCAACGTGTTCAGCTCCTAGCTACCGAAAGTAAAACTGGTTCGCAGAAACAAGTATTATGGTAAATTATTTAGGGCTCTCCAACTCGGGCTAGTATTCTCTCTACAGTTTTGAGGATTTGGACATACATTTACCAAGAAAATGCAGAAAAAAGAAAAAAAAAGATCAGTACTCCCTTTGAAGGGATATTAAGGAGAAACACATCACCAGTTTCGAATAATGGAGTATCCTTTCAAAACTCAACTTTAATTTCACAGTAAGAGCTCGAAATGCTAAAGGCATTTTCACAGCACATAATGTGCAAGAAGTGCTTCCCCACAGGCTGGCAATGCCACATAACTTCAAGCTCGAATTATGATGTGAACGCAGTACGCTCATCAGAGATTGTGACAAAGGTGACATAATGTGGTAACTGTAGCAATTATAATGCTCACAATGCATGTCAGGTGCGCAAGAACCATGCATATGGATAAAATGTGTACGGGTCGAATTTGCTCACGTGTAGCAATAAGGCTGGGAACTATGCTGATAACAAAAAATGGAAAAGAAGCGAGAGTGCTGTGCAAGTTTCTTTTGACTGCGATTGTGTGTGGCCACTACAGCGATTGCAGGATGAGGCAACCCATTTTTTAAAAATGATTTCTTGACACGTCTACTTTCTGACTACGAAACCGATTCATAGAAACAAGCGTTATCGTAAATTATTCAGTACGCTCGATGCTTGTCCATATTTTTTGGGGTGTAGATGTTTTGGACCTTCAGTTATTGCAAAATTGCACAGTGAAAAACGTCATTTCAGTACTTGTTAAACGGTTTAATTAAACGCCAACAACAGGAACTGTGATGGATCAAAGCCCCACTCGAAGTTACCTGGCTTCAAGTGGAAAGACTGGAACGCCGCTGGCGCGTCTTGGTCGTGGAGCTTCAATATGGCCCGTATCTGAAAGCGGTGAATTACGTTTGAAGTATAGCATTTTTTTACATGCACCTTGAAATTAGAGTTCAGGCACACTCTAGCAGCATATAAGGAAGTGTCTTTCCATACAGCAAAATCTATCGGCGAATATGGCAAATCAGTTTTGCGGAATCCCGCAAAGTAGAGGAAGTGTCACGAGAAAAGTAAAAGTGTCATCCACCTGAATACAGCACGAAGCTACAAAGGAAACCACAAGCAACTTCCCCTTTCATGACACTTCCTCCGCCTTGTGGGCTTCTGCAGAACTAATTAGCCACATTCATGATCCCTGTTCTTCGACAGTCGATTAATTTGCACTCGCACTGCGATCTGCTAGCCTCCAGGTTAGCTCAGATGGTAGAGCGACCGCCCCGAAAAGGCGTTGGTTCCGGGACCAGGCTGAGTTTTACCTCGGAAACCCCCTCGGTAGCTTCATGCTACATTTAGGTGGACGACAGTTTCTCTTTCAATTTTCCCTGAAAAGGTTTTGTTTTGGCAGGGGGTGGCACCTCCTGGGCTGGGATCGTGAAAGCGGGGAGATGTCTGGGCAGGCCGCATACAAAACCGAAAATTTCGGGGTGGCAGCGCGTGCCCCGTGTACTCCCTCCTCGCTGAGCCACTGCTGCCACCCCTATATCTGTGATCAGCACGAATCAACTGAATCAACTCCGCGGCACCGTACTGGCTGTCCGCTGGTCGAAAGCCGACCGCTTGCGGTAGAGCGGTGCCCTCTTCCGGATGTGGAGAGAGGACCGTGCGGAGTAGGATGTGTCCGGCTGTCTCTGCTAGGTATGAGCAGCCTCGACATAAGGTCATCTTGCATGTTTGAACTAGTTTACATTGGTGGCGCCGCCATCTCTCAGCGTACAAACCACCGGTTTATTTCTGTTCTGCCAAAATGCGCATCACCGCAGATTGTAAGCAGTCGTGCGCGTACGCTGGCGTCCCACGTTGCATGGTCGAATAAAAACTGCTAAAAAAAAAATAAAGTCGCAGATCGGTTTTTTGACCGATGCGGCTGAAAGCAACTATCACCCGTCAGTCTGCAATGTTTCACACTGATCAAGTCTCGTCACAATCGTTATATCATTGCCCTCCCAACCCACCTTTCACTAAGCAAATTCTGACGCCGTCCCTGAAAACCAGTAAGGACCTTGCGAACAGCGCGTTTGACAGAGACGCTAGGGCGAGGACTCTTGCGTACCTAGTTTAGGTCGTGGTTCTGCTAAATTAGTTTTACATCGCAACGCTAAAATAGGAGCTGGTGAAACCGAAGTGCACCTAACGAAACGTAGCAAGCACAAAGGAGCAAAGAAATGAAGTAATCGGCGGGGGAAACGACACAGCCATAGTAGGATGAAACTTCATGGTCAAAAACGGACACCGCGAGGGAGACGGACGGACGCACGCCAACGAGCCGTGGTGGCGGGAAACGGTCAAACACGCACCTCTCGCTCGGCCTCGTCCTCCGAGTCGTCCTGGCCGTGGATGACCTGCGTCATCTCCAGGTCGTTCCCGTCCATGGCTGAGTGCTTGTCAAACGGATGTTCACTGCGCGAGCAAACACGACTGTTCAAACGCCGCCAAACAAAACAGCATTGCAGCCTGGCGACTCGGCAGCCTAAAAAACCGTTAGTGGGACGCACGAGAGCACGCAGCGCGCGCGTCGTAAGGAAGCTGAAAAACGATGATGATAATCGATTAGATGCCCACAACGGGGAATTAGCCAAGAATCGGAAGGTACATTTAAAATAAGATAAGGTTAAATGAATACATAAAAGGCACTAATTGAGTTAGTAAAAAGAAACAAAAGAAAAATCATGCAGCATTGCTTGAAAGGTTTAACCGCCGCTATGGCTTCTCGGGGCGCTGTCGTCGTATGGCGTGTAAAGGGGCTTTAATGGCGTGGGTTCTATGCGTTGGTTCTATGGTTGAGCCATAGAGAAAGAAATTCAATTCCTTTCTCTATGGTTGAGCCAGCAGCGCGCCAGCGTGTGGTGCAATGTGTTCGCGATATTCTAGACGTGCACAACGTGCATCGCAGAAGTGGGATGTTGCAGCGCTATGCTTTCGACAGCAGGCACACGTTTTGTACGTGGCTGAAAAATGGGCACAAATCATGCGCGGCAGAAAAAAAAAAAAAAAAAAGTGTCGTTTTTTTTTTTTTGTTTTTTTAAGCTTCGAGGTATGCTTTGCGACTGAAGAAGCCTGCCCATAGCATAAAACGGAGATACACAGTACTCACGAGTGCGCGATTCGACGCAAATAGCGTTTATCGAAAAAGCACTCAACGCATAATCAACGGCACAATCAATGGATAAGTTGTGGAAACAGCGCGCGACCAGTCAGCCGCACATGACACAGGACGCCGTCCCGTGTTTCCGTATGCGCTGAAATATCATGCAGGACCTAGGGAATGAAAAAAAAAAAAATCACAGCATATCCACGAAGTGAATGATGATGAGTGGGCGAAGCACCGGGGGATCATTCAGGTAAAACACAGCTACGGACGAGAGATATAGAGAGCGCGCGTCGGGAACGAGAGAGAAAATTACACCATCTTCCCGTAGGGGAACCCTGAGTAGTATGCGAAGCAGTCATGGGGTCGACTCAAGGTAGTTTTATCAGCTGTATAAACTTGGACATGCAGCAGCACCAGCAACGCGCAGAACTGTTGTCGACGCCGTCGGCGTTTTGCCCGCGTTCGCACCGAACGCGCGCAAAGTGGAACAGGAACCGGAAGTGGAAGCGGAACCGGAACGCTATCTAGTGAACACTTCATAAAACTACAGGTGGCTACAGTTGGTCTTTATTCTATGGCTACATACTACATCGGAGGAAGGACAGACCCACGCCCTATGGAGCTTCGCCCCTAAAAAAATGTGTTAGCTGGTGCTGCCGAGTTTCAGATATTATTTCATGTTACCCGCCACGGTAGCTACGGCGTTGCGCGGCTGAGCTCGAGGTCGCGGATACGATTTCGCCACGGCGACCACATTCCGATGGAGATGGAATGCAAAAAAAAAAAAAAAAAAGAAGAAGAAAAAGAAAAAAAAAAAAAAGAAAAGCTCATGTACCGTGCATTGGGTGCACGTTGAAGAACACCAGGTGGTCTATATTATTAATACGGAGCCCCTGCTACGGCGCGTGCCTGACATGATTAGATCGTGCTTTTGGCGCGGAAAACCCAAGGTAAAATCACATGATCTCATTTTAAATTACAACATTCCACATCACGGCTGCTGTTCGTGGCAAAAATTCAGAGCACGGCGAAGCGTGCGAGCCACAGTGCGGAAGCACTGACACTGTTTATTCCGGAAAGGTATTGCTGTATATATCGCACACGTGCGTGACAAATGAAACATGCTGGGCACTTTATGAGAACACAGGTCAGTTAACACGACAAAAGGAAATTAACACGCACACAAGGAAAAAAATGCAAGAAGGTTAAACGAGACTATTGCACCACGCCGCTATTACTTAATCGCGTAATCTATGAAAGATTATTATATTTCTGGGGGAGAGCCATTAAGGCGTGATTGAGACAACTTGAGCTTGCCCCTTTTTTATGATACGCTTATCTTGCTCGTCAGTTGGTCTGGTAGGGGCAAAACTACATTTGTCGCCAAACATTGCCAAATATGCGAGATTGAAGTTACGAAATTCGCACGACGGAAGACGGCGCGCTTCCTCGCCGCTTTCCTCCTTGCGCGCGCAAGATTGAGCCACTATCGTCGGCTCACCGTCGCACGATTTTACTTGCACATACAGCATGCGGCGCACGGCGACGATGTTATCGGCCTTGGACTTTATACGGAACATCACGGCGACGACGACGGCAGAAATGTACCTGGAGTGTCCATATAATTGCTCTCGTAATAAAAGGCTCTGTCAGATATTCCCGACGTCAGTCATTGACGTATGACAAGTACAACGCGTTCTACGCTGTCATATGGTGCCGCTTCTTGCTCTTTTCGCACGCACATGCAAGGCTTGACGAATGGATAAAAAGCACGTATGTGCACATGTAATGTACGCGAAACTTATAAACTCGCAAAGAAAAGGCGAAAAGGTAGCCCGCATTCGGTTGCAGCTGCGCCTACGCGTATACACGGCTGCATCGGCTGAACGCGCACCCGGCACACATACCGCCGCATGTTTCATTGCCATTTTGTGCAGCTCCTCGTTCCCGCCAGTCACACTACCCCTTTTAGCTAAAGCTTTACTTCTAGCCACATGAACTTGACGCCAGCGTTATGTCTGACTTATAGTCTTACTCGATCCACAGGTCTCTACCAGCGAGTCGGGTTAACCCGACTAGACAGAAATCGGGTTAACCGAGCCCGACGTATGATGTATTTTCGGCTCCCTGAGCCGCTTCCGCCGCATTGCATTCTCCTGCTTTGCTGTTACTAAAATTTCGCAGCAAGCTTGCATTTTATGGTCCGGATTATTCAACACAGACTTACCGCTCTACTCGTCTGCTTTTTTTTTAAGAAGTTGCCTTCGCTTGCGTCGAGTGAATAATAAAAACGAATCTCAAAGGCCATGCTTTTCCGTACTTCAAATTCCGAAAGTGACGTGACTGCCATGTTCCAAAGAATATTCGCTTTGCGAGGAATGAAGGTGATTTCTCCGTTTTTTTTTCTTGACAAGCCAGGCAAGTAACAATAACAGGATGATTTGAATCATAAAATACAATCTTTTTGTGAAATTTCTGCAAAGGCAAAACAGGGGTACGCTCAAAAAATGTTTTCTGCGATTTTAAGAGAAAAACGTACGTTCTATTTAGGCTCACGAAAGAAGAAAATTTTCATCTTCCATGACATTGCTAATGGTTAAAACACAGTGCGATGGCGTATGTTCGACTCGAGTGTGTAGTATTAAAAGCATGGCCTTCGAGATTTGCCGTTGCTGGGGGAAAACACAATATTTTGTCAAGCTGTCGCAGAAAATAGTGCCTTTTTCTCTTCATAATTACTCTATATATTTCTTTCAAGTCGCAATAATTTATTTATGAGATCATATTGATGTTTCATGTCACAGAAGAAGCAGCTGTTCAAAAACAAAAACCGAAACCAACTTTTTTTTCTCGCTTTCATTAAGCCGCTCGCAGATGGCAGCACTTGCGGCAAACCCAACCGGAACCACCGGGCAAAACGTCACGTCCGGTTCGCCTCCGCAGCGCCCTCCCGTGCGCGTGCGGGACGGAGGGAGGGAGGAGCGTCGCTCGCTCGCTCGGCTCGCCGACGGTAGCCGCCGGAGAGGAGCGTCAAAAATCGGGCTGGCCTCTAGCTGGAATCGGGCTGCTGCTGCCCTGCGTTATACGTGTGGTGTGTTGTGCGTGTGCTTGGGTGCTAGCGCGCGCGCGCGCGCTAGAGAAATTCGCCCTGTGTGTTTGCCGCTCGGAAAGGTGCCGTGCGGGTCCCCGTGATCTTCCGTCGATCCCGGTTATTTTGTGCGTTCGCGTGCGCCCGAAACCGATGTGTTGCGTGTGCCCCGGAATGCGGAATCACCCCAGCGGCTGCGACGGTGCCCTGCTGCTGACTTCCTCGGCGGCGGCGGCGGCGGGATCGAGCCAGTGTTAAGAGATCGAGAGGATTCTCGTGTCTACGAGCCCGACCCGGGGTTGCGACGATCGTGTAGCGAAGAAGAGCTCAGAGAACTGCGGCCACCAGCTGCGACCGGAGAGACTCGGCATTGGAAAGAGGGAGCAGCGAATTTACACGAGGGGTCTGCCTGCGAATAAAAAAAAAAAAAGGTGAGAAGAGCCAGTGCCGGTCGCATTTTTCTGGTCTTGCACGATATCGCGGCGCGGAATACGCTTCGCTTCATCATCGGCGCGCCGCCTTCAGACCCGCAAATTTGCACGCTTTCAGAAGAAACGTCGTGTATGTATAGTTCGGATCACGGACGAACGGGAGCAGCGGTAAGACAGAAAAAAAAAAAAAAAAAATTCAGAATGTGTCGGGAGGCTGGGCTCTCTCTAGAATTACCGGCGAGTGCGGCGCCTTCCTTGAGATACAACACAGCCCGGGCTCGATATTCGGCGCGGTTAGAGCTGCCCCGTCGGAATGGCGACAAATGCGCGATCGGAGCTTCACGGCAGTGTTTCCTTCTACTCTTCTTTTTTTTTTTTCTTTTTTAAATTTGCGTTCGCCGAAGTGTTGCCGGCACGCGCTCCGATCGCAGTCGTCGCAACGTACGCCCGGCTTGCTTCTATCACCCTATTATTACACATATATTTTACGGTACTTCCGCTGGAGTTGTCGCAGCTTCGGCTTTCTCAATTTTGGAATTTCCCTTCTCACCAGTTCAGGCTAGGCACCCCAACGAAAGCAACGACGAATCTGCTGGAATTGTGCCGGTTTCGGTGTGGGGTCGATCGGGTCCTGCGCGGCGGTGTGAGCTTGCATTCGCTCACCTCTTCCGCAAATAAAATAAAATAATAATAGATAAGTCCCAGGGGGGGGGGGGGGGGGGGAGGCTTGGCTCGTACGCACGGATATCCGAAGCGCGCGTTTGTTTTGGTTCGGAGTTGGCGTGCCGCCTCCCCCTTTCCCTTTCCTACACTTCTCCTCCTTCCACCGTCACCACGGCATTCGCGACTTTGTCTGCTACGCCGTTTTCTTTTTATCCTTTCTTTCCGAGGCCCGAGAGTGTTGTTTTCGTTTTTCGAAACTTTGACGTGCCTTGGATGTCCTCTCTACGATCGTTCCATCTTAATTCGTAATTACTTTCACTGTCTTTTTTTTTTGTGTGTTTTCTCTCGCATTCCTGTGCGTACGTAAATAGAGGGGAGAGGGACAGTCAACCCTATCGGCCGACGAGGAGCAGCCGTGCCAGCGTTTGCGGTGTCGTCACGCGACAGGTAGGCCGCCTTGTGACACGCGATAGCAACCGCTCGAGACGAAACACGAGCACGCAAGATTGGCGCGCACGTGTGTGTGTGTGTGTTGGACACACACGTCGTCGGTTATCTCGTGATAGCTGCTGTCGTATCCGTAGGTAGGGAGATTTCGCGCCAAGCGCGTTGCGCTCAAGTTGAAGTCGTCTCCTTTCAAACTGTTTAGGAAATGTGCCGCGTGTTTTAAAATGAGCTCACAGAATCGAAGGGTGCAAAGGGGAAACCGTAAACAATGGTGGAGTGGATGAGAGGAAGGGCATTAGTACAACCGCGTTGCTTTTAAGAGCGGCGGCAGTCGTAACACCACCAAACCCATCCTTTCAAAGAGGAGGTGATGAAAGAAAATCGCCTGTGGCAGATGTAGCACAATTTTGATCCTTGAGCTGCATTGCTCGAAGAGGCGGACATTGTTTACACGAGAAATTGAAGTGCATAATTGTCAAACATTAAAAAAAAGAGCAGAGCACTTCCCAATATTTTAAATAGTTACTTCACCTCACATATTGCAATTAATTAACAAGATGTAGTCGGTGAGTTTGCAAGGTGCATCCATGCACTTGGAACGATTGCTGAAAATACGTAGCATGTATTGGAGGTATGTGTCATCAAAGCGTGCGACGAAATGCATTGTGGTATTCCAGTTATTTCGGTCTTGCCGCCCGTAAAAAGGCGTAAAAACAACATAGTAGTTTAACCGCATAACTTGACGGCGGCCTATTTTAAAATTGCTGCTGTTTTCAAAATTTGTGCCAAGTGGACGAACTTGCGCTGGCTTCAAATGTGCTCCGAAGTTATCAGGCAAAAACTGATTACTGAAAACTTGCAAATATATAAATTTTACATTTCAGTTTCTTGCGCAAGTAATGTCCACCACTTGCAGCTGTCCAGCTCAAGGATTATAATTGCTCTATCGCAACGGGTGATTGAAAATATTGTGTAACTCACTTTAAGACACCATATCTTTTCTGTAGCGTTCATGGATTGCATGCCATCTTAAAGAATATGTTCCCGGTTACTTTTACTCACAAAGGTGCGCATATAATGACATGACAAAATGACATGACAATGCTTCAAAGTGTGGGCCCTTACATGAGAGGCATCAAAGAGTTCATAAAACAAGCACTGGTGGAAAACAGCACAAGAGTAGTGCAACACAGACCTTGAATAATGTTAAAAAAATACATCGTGACACAGCAACCACGATCACCCGATTAATCGTTGCAACAAAAGGCCCAGCCAAATTATTACAGTACGTGGATTTGTCTGATCTTCGTGCTTGTGGATTCAGACGTCCCTGTGGCTTTGTTTACTTCGCTTTGTCTTATTTTAGTTGCTCAAATTTCGAAGCAGCAATCCTATCTTTCTAAGCGCATGGTGCTATATAGGTCTATGCGCCTTTGCACAATCGTTGTGAATCGCGGCATTCATAACGCACTAATTTTGTTGAACATAGTTTGCAAAGTCGCGCAGCCGTTAGAAGCCATAAGGTCGAAGCTTAGGGAAATCGATGTGCTAACCATCTATACCCATGCCGCTTGAACCGACCTGCTTGCCAACGTTTCTATAACATATCTACAACGTATCTATAAACGCTGCTGCTTGCAGTTCTCTTAGGCGCTAGAGTCGTAGCGTTACCATGTAGTAATTTTTTAGGAGACTCTATGCGATGAATTCATGCTATTCTGGACACTATCGAAATTCGCCGCGTGCTTGTGTGTTTGAGCCAATCAGAGAGTGCGTAGGCGCTTTGCGAGCCAATCAGAGATGACAATATGGTGAATCAGACGATTATGGCTGGATTTGACATTTTGCGAGAAGAATAGAGAGTTTTAGAATAGGGGCCCCAAAGAGCTTGGCCGGTGTTAGCGTTGAGGCATGCAAGAGTGAAGAGTTTTAGAATAGGGCTTTGCGTTTGCGAATAGCGTCTTGCGCTTGCAGCGCCACTACGGTGTCAAAGAAAAACTATTATAAATATTAAACTATACCATTTTATCATAGGAAGAGTAATTTTGACTTTCGTGGTTTTGCGTTTAGTTACAATTGAGAGGTTATTCTATTAGCAGCAATCGATTTGTTGCGCCTAATTTTGAGTAACCAACTTGACGTGCCTTCACCAGCCAAGCTAATCCACGTTAGGCCTACGAGCCATGAAATCGAATTCGGAATCAGCGGCGTCTAATGAATCAATCTTCATTACACACGTTAGTTGCGAGAAAGCGATAACCGCAGTCACTTCTCCTAGCTTACGAACTTCACGCGTTACCACGAATCAAGCCAAGTTTGGTACTCGGAGAGCCGTCGCTTCGATGGGTGCCGCCGTGTTTGTTGACGCAAAGCTTTTGGGGCTGCTTTTGGGGCTCCCGCTAAATTGGTGAAATAGCGTGCCCAACGCAAAACCCAAACGCAGTTAGCGTCTCGCGCATGCCCAGTGGTGTCGACGCTATTTCTTTGGGGCCCCAAAAGGTTTGGGGCCCCTATTCTAAAACTCTCTAATATAGCACGCCGTGTTTCCAAGTATAGAGAGGAGCACCATCGGAACACGTGACATCAGCAAGACGAGACCACGAAATGCGAACCTTCTTGCGAGGTTTAAGCACGTGAGAGAACAGTGCCGAGCATGCAAAAAAAAAAAAAAAAAAAAAAAAAAAAAAAAGCTCCCGAACGGTGACCTTCACCAGGAGGAGGCGTTTGCCAGTCCTAGCATTTAGTATCTATTAACATACGGACCAAGCTGTACTTACAGTGTACATAAGGCGGAAGCAGCGGTGTCGTGTGTTTGCGAGAGACTATCACGTGACTGGTGGATGTAGGGTACGACCGCGGTTATTGGGGCCATATGTCAGCATAAATTAATTGGTTAAGCGCCGGTCTTGATGATCTTACCCAGATATATACCGCGCTCTCGCGGCCTTTTTACAACGACCTACCGAAACAGCGAATCTTTTTTGGAATATATGCCGAGGCTGTATGCGCTGAACTTCACGATGCTCCAGGAGCTCGCAGAGGCTGCGGAAGTGCTGGAGTATGCATGGGGCCACTTAGTATGGGCGGATGATATATGTAAGTATACGGAGGATGACTGGTGACGCGAACATAAGGAAATCACGTGGTGGAGAGAACAACGGCACTTCGTAGTAATTTAGCTTGTTGCGTGGAATCATATTTGAAAGATTTCGATGGCAAACAAGGCGCAGCAGAATAACGGTTAAACAAATAAGAGAGAAGCGCGATGACACGTTAAGCGGTATTCTCTGTCGATCAATTTCGGGGAGGCTGATTGGCCAAGCCAACGGACGGAACGCCCGTCGCTCCGGCCAGGCGTCTTCCTAGACGTTACGCCACGCAACAGTGAAAATATCTCCTAAATTGACCGGCCGATAATACAGCCCGTGGCTTTATCCCGTTTCGTTTCAGCAGACACAAAATAATCTCAATGATTAAATTAACCAATCATATCCACATCCATTCACCCCTCCCGACGTGTGCGTCCGTTCTGTGTACATAAACAGTCGAACCCAGATATAACGAATTATTCTGTATAGCGAACAGCCGTAAGATCGCCTTGAAAATTTTTGCATCAAATTTTTATTTCAGATATCGAATTCCCTATATATCGAACTTTTTTTGTGATCCCCTTCAGGTTCGATATATCCGGTTCGACTGTGTATATCTCGCCAGGGTGCCTGTAGTAGTTGCCCTTCCCCACAGAGCGCGATGAAAAAAAAAAAAAAAAAAAAAGAGTACGTTGTTTGTCCTTGTGAGCCATGGAAACGCGTTCGCAGTCGACATGATACAAAAGTAGCGCATTGTTTCATTTACGCGCACCTGCGAAGGAACACTAATGTAGGGCCGTAAGGGTGAGCAAATTCACGGGTCCTATATACACTCTATATTGCAATAATGTAGCACTAGAGCACAAGCTACAACTGGCATCAACCCGCAAGAAGTTCCAGCGTACGTGACTCAGCTAATCATGGCGGCCAGTGCCAGATCACGGGGAAATGGGGTACATACATTGCCCAAACCACCAGAAAATTTTAGTTTTACGTGAAGCTGTTGGTATATGCGGTTGTTCTATAGCAGCAAGAACGGAAGGCGAGCGGGGCTTCGAAAAAACGCAAGTAGCAAATAGCGTCTTTACGTTTGGGCTCCAGATATATCGGGCACTGTACGGTTTCGTTGAATCACGACGTGTCATCTTCAGAATTTATGAACAAGAGGGCATAGACATCTGTTTACATAGTTACGGGCAAGTGTCTTACACAAATCCAAAGTATAGTTTATCCGTAGATTTTGGACATGTCTCTGCTTCATTGTATATAGGTTGCCTGGTTATCTATACGGTAGTTATTGGATAGACGGAACTTCTTGATCGGGCGTCTCGGATTTGGCGCCGGTATACTTCATTTGGCGGTTGTTTTCGCGAGCGCGCTCGCACACGCGTGCGCTCTTTAACGCTCGAGAAAAGAAGATAGCAAAGATAAAAAGACTGCATCCGAAAGCACCGCACGCTGTTACGGTGTGCAACTGTTCAGCGCACCTTTGAACGAACAGCTGCGTCGTCCCATTCTGAAATTCGCTGAAGGTATAACGCAGAAGCCAAACTGCGGGGGGTCGTCTGCAGCGCTGCCGAAGAAGGTACGAGGCGTACGCAGGCAATAAATATCCTTGCGCGGCGGGATATAGTTCCGGGCGTAAGTGTCCGAATAATGGCGGGATTAGATATTTTTGTTTTTGCTTGGTATATATGATACGTTACAGCGATACGCGACATGTTAGAACCTCTGCGCGTGCGCGTCGTATACACCGCGAATTAAGTAGCCAATGAGAAGACGCGGCGCGGATGAACACATCTCAAGAGGCATTCGGCCTTAGGAGTCCTGCAGCTTCCACGGTCCTGCAACCAGCTTGTGAGGCGGAACATTTAGGTGCCTGCCAGGTCGCTCGTTTTCCAATTGGAGCGGCGCGGTTCCTGCAAAGTTCAGGGCAGTCGCCAAGAGATGGCGCTCGCTGCCGACACTATATACTTCCGGCATGGTTGGAAAGGGAAGCGAAATATTTATTATAAAGCAGTGTATTGTTTCAAACCATAACACTTATTCATTTTTTTTACTCGAGTGTGCGTTAGAACATATCATCGTTTGAAATGCGTTTCAAGCGGCCCATATAGCGCCGGCATCCGGCGTTCGTCGCTTCCGTATGGTGTTTGCATGTGTGACGGCGATTCGAGAGCCAATAAATAGCACGTGTTCCAGGTTACGACCACCCACAGCAGTTACAGAAATTTAGAGACCTTTTTTTTTTCTTCGACAACGGTATACCATTATAGCGGCGGTATATACGTTAGGATCAATTCAGTAGCCACTGAGTAGTAACTGCTGTAGGAAACTAAAATTCAGCAACGTATATATGTACTTAAATGGCAATACTCAGAGGTTGCGATGTGTGTGAAGTGGTGCGTATCTGATTCACTGCAATTTCTCGGAGAACGAAAGAATATTAAGTGGGACATTGATCAATTTCGCGCCGTTTGCACTTAGTATGTATATCTTTCGGAACTGTTGCTATGGGGGTTCAGAATTTACGGGGTTAACTGGTGTGCTTTACGTGCTGGCTGCACTTGAATTTAGTAATTACGGCGTGTCTTAACATTGTAGGTTACATTGCAATTAGACAGTTTAGTTGAGGCGTCTGTCTCTTGTCTCATAGATGCTGCTGCGCCGTGATTAGCAATCGCAACGTTTCCGCTGAGACATATGGTATAAAGGCTCATTATGCATAATATGCATGATGTGATGGTTATCTATCATAAAAGCTAGTTATTTCAAAAAGAAAACGATATCTATCCCTAAGCTTGTGCATTTCACAAGGAATCGTGCATCACTCGACGGAAGATATGCCAAAGCTTGGGGTATCGCAGAGAATACGTTAATTACTCTCGGAACCTGTCATAAACACCTTTATGGGTGTAAAAACAGCCTTCTTTTAAAGTTCACATAAGCACGTTGCACGTAGAGTGCTTGAAGTGTGCTATAACGGGTGTATAAACAGTGTTTATTTAAGACGTATATTGTAGGCGAGAGATGAAAAGACAAGCAAGAACGGTTCGGCGGAGGCACTTTGGAAAGTTAGCGCTCAGCAACGAGTAAACACGTTGAAATACTTTAAAGGGTGCTAAATGGGAGTTTTTTCTGTGTTTACATCATCTATTACACGGATAAAGTCTTCGACCGGCTTATATTCGACTTCGCCGCGAGCAGCTAATTAAATGTGTGTACGACGTGTGCACGTCGGCCTCGCAGTCTCAGCGCGAAGTAGATCGTCAACAGGGCCGGTTTGGCCTCCAAACTGACGTTATCTGTTCCAGTAAACGGCTTGTATACTGACGCCTTCGCGGCGGCCATGTTGTACCACGAAGTGCGCGGCGCAAAGCTGAGCCTTGTGATCCGATCCGCTTATCTCTGTGGCCCCGAATCTTGTGGACGGAGTGAATGGCGCTTCGACATGGCGTTCGTTACGTAATGCGCTGCAGCCATCGTTTTCTTGCCGGTCTCGGGTACCGCGGGAGAGGGAGCACGATGTCAGGGAGCCCATCATCATCAACATCATCATCATCATCGTCATCTATTTATGTCCACTGCAGGACGAAGGCCGACAGCGCCTATCACATGGTGAGGGCCTATTCATATACCCCCTCCCACACGCACGCACGTCATCCTCATCATCGCCAACACCACCACCACCATCATCATCATTGTGATTTTTCTTTTACGTCCGCTGCAGGGCGGAGGCCTCTGCCAGCGACATCCAATTACCCCTGTCTTGCGCCATGCAGTTGATGATGCCGTGTGAAATTCTGATGCCGCGTGAAACAGGCAAAAAAAAAAAAGTTCTGAGAGCCAGCGGGGCTATTTTAGTACAGGTGCAACCAAATTAGGAAGGCCCACGAAGCTTCAACATTGATCCATCCTCACCAGAACAGGAATTGGCTTCACACACACACACACACACACCACACACACACACACACACACACACACACACACACACACACACACACACACACACACACACACACACACACACACACACACACACACACACCACACACACACACACACACACACACACACACACACACACACACACACACACACACACACACACACACACACACACACACGCGCACGCACGCACGCACGCACGCACGCACGCACGCACGGACGTATATATATATATATATATATATATATATATATATATATAATCACGAGGCTTCTAAACTGTAACACGACGCCCCCTCCTAGTCTTTTCTTTCCTCCACACCAGGTGTCGTCTGGGCGGCTGTTTGGGCACTGTCAAATTCCGCCATATTAACATCTGATTGGCTCAAGAATGACAACGCGGCGGAGTTCGACAACTTGGTGTCATTTAACTGCGCCCAGAATAACAGCCCCGGTGCACGGTACCAGGTCCCGCGATCTCTATCTATGTGAGAGGGCAGCAGCTAAAATCGTCGTTATAGATTCCCGTACCTAGGAGGTCGCGGCACGAGACAGTTCTTCGTAAACGAGTGCTGATGGTGTTCAGTGCATCAACACGCCCTGGATGGTACACGATATCAATTTAAGTACCAACTAACCTTGGACGATGTACCGCGTAGTCCTGCCGTGTTTCTTTTTTTTTTCTTCTCCCCTCTCTTTAAGAACGCGGATAAACAGTTTAATTGTGACATACCGGTCATTTTTCAACGTCGTCTGCTTTAGAAACAGACGACATTTTCGCACGTCGTCTGCTATAGGAAACAGACGACGTTTTTTCCCACGTCGTCTGCTCTGCAGTGCAGACGGCGACATCGCCGAGGACCATAGTAATGCCTCGCACTCTTGGTCGGTTGGCGCTAACTCGGGTGTTTTTTACATGGTTGCACCGTTTTACAACGGAGATAAAAAAAAAAAGTGTGCGCGAGAAAGAGGGATACCGCATAGCTCGCCGTGGCATGCGGTACGGTCGCGCGTCTGTGTGTATAGATGCATCGTGCAAGACCGCGGCGAATGCCTTTCTGCGCAGTTTTCTGACATCACGGTTCGCGCGCCTGGAGTCGTCTTGATCACCGTTTAGCATGGCTCGGTCGTCTGCGTGACTCGCATATACCGGCTTCATCGCCGGCGCCTCGAGCAAAAAAAAAAAAGAAAAAAAAATAATAATAATAAAAAGAAAGGAACACCCTGAACGGCACTTGCCGCCTGCACGTTCTTTTTCCTTTTTTTTTTTAAATTTCTTCTGCGCTTTCTTCTTTCTTGTTTTAATTGGTGGCGAGGAGGAAACCCAGAAATGCGGATTCGATCGCTCTTCGTCTTCCTCCTGCGTCCTGGCTCGTATGCGATGAAAGCGCGGCGAGGACTGTGCGAGGCACCGTCCTGTACAGCGCCCTGAAAACAGCGCTGCCATCGCTTGACTTTAAGGTACACTAAACAGAAAAGCCAAGTCAGTTTTGTCTAATAAATTAGTTTACTAAAGCTCCATTTTTAGTTAATTTTGCGTTACGAAGTGGATTACTGTATACACGAGAAAATAAATCCGCCAAAGTTTCGCTTTCTATCTTTTTCTTTTTTTTTTTTAAGTTTAAGGTTTCGCGCCGACAACTCGGCGCCATTGCGCAAAGTGTGACGTCGTAGATTTCCAAGTTTCTTTTTTTTCTCGTATTTGGGACCGGTGTGGCACGGTTCAATGTTCTAGAAACTGCCTGAGTTCAGTTATTGACGTCTGATGCGATCTAGTCCAACTTTATCGGTGAAAAAAAAAAAAAAAGATAAAAAAATGTGCGTATTCAACACACATCTTGGAGTCAATGTGAAGCGAAGCGTTCGCGAAGGGTATATAATCAAATGCTGTAAACCTGCCCATTTCACTCCTGCGTCTTTGGCTTAAAGGAGACTGGCTTAAAGGCTTGGCTTTGGCTTGGCTTAGAAGCTTGGCTTAAAGGAAGCGCGCGCGCACGTACCTGTGCTGCGCAATGTGACAACTCTTATATCGGCTTGTGTTTCTTCATTTCTTCTTATTTATTTTAAGTGTACCGCCCGCTTCTTGGCCAATCCCCTGTTGTGGCTAATGTGCCATAGTATGGAGTTCACAATCGTGATCAATACGCGGCGATCATCTGGAAGAGTTAGTTGGCGTTGTCACGATAGGTGTATGTATACGTGCGCGACTGTGACTGAACAGTAAAGGGTCTTTTAATCGAAACCATCACGCGAATGCCTGCGGCTGAGTTCAGTGACCATACTGAATGACGAAGCGCTCTTTTGAGGAAAAAAAAAGTTTTTGAGGGCCACTTGAACGATTGAAAGCCTTGAGTGCCATGTAGTAAAACGGCGATAGATATGGCCAGATAAAAAGCCCGACGATGATACCGGCGACGACGCGACACGTCTGGTTTCGGGGTATCTTCTTTGTGTCCATATTGATGTGAACCGGAAACACTCGACCACATTTTACTTGCTTGGCGGGGATTTTCCTTGCCAGGAGGAGGGACTTCTCAGGGTTGCTGTGAATCAAAAACTTCGGCCTCAGCATGAATGTTCCCGTCCTTGCTTTGCTTCGGAGCTTCCACGTTGGGTATACAGCCACGGGACTTGAATGAATTAATTCTGGGGCTTTACGTGTCAAAACCACGATTTGATTACGAGGCACGCCTAGTGGGAGACTCCGGATTAATTTTGACCACCAGGGGGTCTTTCACATGTCTCCCGTGCAATGCAAGGGCCACGGGTGTTTTTGCATTTCGCCCCGATCGAAATGCGGCCGCCGCAGCCGGGATTCGATCCCACGACCTCGTGCTTAGCAGCGCAACACTATAGCCGCTACGCCAACGCAGCGGGTAGCCACAGGACTTAATGCAATGCTATGAACGAATTCGTTCTTGACTGACACTGCTCCCTTTTCTAAGGTAACATGGTAACAGGGAGCGCGAAATTGACAAGGACGCACGATCTACGAAACATGAACGCAAACTTCAACTGTTCTAATGCAAAAAAGTGCTTTCACACACAGGCGCGCGCAAGCACACACGCAAATACAAGCACACAGACACAAACGCACACACACAAGCACAAACACACGTAAACGCATGCAAAAACACACACGCACACACACAAAGCATAAACACATGCATGCACGCAAGCACAGGCAGAAGAACACACACGCACACAGACACACGCACACACACCCAAGCACACACGCACGCACACGCAAGCAGATACACATGCAAACACACGCACACGCACGCACGCACGCAAGTACACACAAGCAGACACGCAAGCACATGTACGCATGTAAGCGCCTACATGCACGTAAGCACACACATGCGCACAACGCAAACACACCCGGGCACGCACGCACACACACACAAGCACAAACACTCGCAAGCACAGGCATGCACGCAAGCACGATGTTGTGGGATCAAATCCCGGCCGCGGCGGCCGCATTTCGATAGGGGGCAAACTGCAGAAATGCCCGTGTCCCGTGCGTTGGGGGCACGCTAAAGATCCCCTGGTGGTCAAAATTAATCAGGAGTCCCCAGTACGGCGTGCTCACAATCAAATCGTGGTTTTCGCACGTAAAGCCCCAGAATTAATTAATTCAGGTCCTGTGGAACATTGACGCCTTCAGTGGATAGTGAACTGCGGCACGAACGCTGGAACGAAAAAAAAAAAAAGAAGGCTGGCGTAACGTCATAATAACGTTAATGTCATATAGGCGACCTCTGGGGCCGGAGGTACTCTGATAAACACGACGATGATAGAGCTGCGACCGAGGACTAGGTCATGTTGTATAAGGCAACCCGTAACACGTATTGCAATAGCACTCGGTCACATAATCATCATTTATTAATTTGATACTTCAATCATGATCTAAACCATCGTCATCGTTGTCTTGCTGGGTAAATATAAGCTAATATGATAATGATGACGATGACCCGCGTGGTCGCGTTAAAACTTTAGACTGCGAAATTAAAAAAAAAAAGGAACAAGAAGAAAAAGAGAGAGAGAGGGAGAAAAAAAAAGAACTTAATGCGCGAAATAACGATTCCACACGTTTGCGTCATTCGAGGAGCCCGGCGAGCGACTCCCTGGGGAGGCCGCAGGTGGCGGCGGATAGTGATTGATGCGCACCGACTCGAGTGCTGTGTCCTTTGTGCTTGTCATTCAGTGAGTCGCGCCGGCGGTATATAGTGCGCAGCTTCGACCGCGCATATAAGCCCCGCGCACGCGTTGACCGAGATTGAGAGCGCGCGCAGATGCAATTGTTCGAGGCATCACGGTGACGGCGTCAGCGTGGCGTCCCAACAGACGAGAAGCCGCTTAGGTTGTATAGCAACCCGCGATGTGAAACTCCATTGTCTCCCGCGGTGGCCGCGCAAGAAGGGACACCTTCTGTGTAGAAAAAGGTGCAGCGTATACGCTAGGCCATCTTGGCAAAATGCGCCGTAGACCTCGGCTGTAACCGGGGGGCTAAGAACCTCGTCAGGCGTCAAGACAGCTGTACTTGCATTTCGGAGGAATATTATAGTCTATTGTTTCTGCTAATCAACATATATATTTAATTTATGCATCTACGCACTGCAGACCACATGGCCTGAGCAGGAGGGGCCAGTACAAAGCACGATAAAAAAAAAAAAAAAAAAAAAAAAAAAAAAAAAAACAGGTCTCACACACTGTGGGAATCGACCGTAAGCGAAGCTTTCAGTAGTGTTTACCTAATAAATTAACGGTGATTGGCGGTGATTTTAAGGGCAAATGTTTAAGTTCATGGGCACTCGGTGCAATACGACAATACGTCACGAAGCCATTTATTTAAAGCCCGAAGGACGAAGTCTAGACAAATCCATGTAGTACCCATTATTACCGTGATGGCTGAATAAATGCCCTGCTTGCGGCTTCCCCTATAGTAATTGCTTGCAATTCTGTGGGTAATAGCGCCGCGTTGCAGTGCACTGGTTACGTAGAGGTAACTGGTACAAATTTTCTCGGCCGTTACGAGTGAAGAATTCGAGGCATCATAGCGGTTATTTGTTCCATGCCGGCTTGGTATAGTGATTAGATTTCGAGAGGACCAGTCCGTTATCAGACACCGCTTCTCCTTCTCCTTCTTGCTCTTTTTTCCAGCCTTGTCATTGGTCGACTGTCCGTGCTGGGTGTCTTGATCACGCCCTGTCTGCGACGCCCCTTCGTGTATTATACGTTTCCTTATCGTTTCGTGCGTATAGAGAAGCGCCTATCTGGTACAGGCCGGCGTGCATTTATGAGGCCGCCTTTCGGAGGAGTGGGACTGTGGGAAAGCGCCGCTGTAACCCGCTTACTTTCCATCATTTTTTTTGTGCTTTAAGTGCCGGCATGCGCTATTTCTAGCGGCGTTTCGGCAGCGCGCCGAAACGGTTGTGCTTCCTGCATACTGTAGAATCAAAATTTATCTCTTGAATGCAACGAATTTCTGTGTTTCAATAGAAAAGTCGGAGTCGGCCCCAAGGTGAATCTTCCTTTTTTACGCGTCACATACAAACACATTACATCATATGAAGTTACACGTTTAAGTTAATGTTGCTTTGAATACTAATTAGGTGTTTTCTTTAACAGTGGAGTGTACTGTGCATAGTGTACGTATAGTGCACATAGTGTTGATTTGTATTTATGGTTTCTTGTTGTCGTGTGTTAGGTGTAACGCGCCTTATTCGCATTTAATGTTGCTTACTTGAGGGGAAGACGAGCGTTGTGCCATGGCCAGACCAGGAGTGCAGTCGAGCTCACTGTTAAAGCGCACCTTTACGAAAAATTAATTAGATCTATAGAAATCCCGCCGATATTTCTTGTGTGCGAAGTCTATAGAATGTCACTAGACAGCCTGCGGACTAATGGGCTTACACTTTTTCCCAGTATGCCCCGCGAACAACACGTCTGAAAGTTTTGGCCCAACAGACCAAAAAGAAACATACTTGTCAGTAACTTTTGTTTATTGTCACAATGTGGACTTCATGACAGCCTAAATGACATGTCTCTTAGAAGAGCGGTCTAGAAGTGACGGAAATCTCGTCGTCTTCGAAGACTACGCACTTGAACCGGTACCGTTGTCACGCCTCGAAAGAGCTAGAAAGGAAGACAGCTTCGAGAAGCTGAGCAAAACGAACACAACCTTTTGAAGCATTCGCACAATTCGATGCTGCCGCCGCGATAATCGTGGCGCGTAATCCTGAAAGAATCGATGTGCGCATCCGAGGTCAGACTGGCGCGTTAAGGGAGTGGAACAGGTCGTCGGTACGCGCGCTTGTTGCTGCTTTCCTATACAACGGCACGACTCGGCGAGACCTTAGAGCACGTAGCAATTCGTAGAACAACATCGCCTCCATCTATACTTTGTACACCCGCTAGTACACCCTCTTTCATGCGTACGCGTCACCTTGCACGATGGCTAATCACGAGACGAAAGGCCGTAAAACTCGATACTTCCCTCCTTCGATAATGGGGTGGTGAGCACGTGACCTACGGCGTGCGTTCGCAAATCGGGTCGTCGTCTGCTTGTCGTCTGCTACTGCTGCCGTTGCCGTGGCCGCGGTGTCGCGCCTTAATCTCGCGCTCCGCGAGAGGCCACGAGAACCACGCGGCGCGTTTCTTGTGTGTATAAGGTAGTATAAGGCCGGTAGCTGCAGATAGCCGGCAAGCATAAAGCGTAGTCGAATTTGAAGCGCGGTGCGGAAGGTTTTGGGGATGCCGGGGGCAAGGGGTGTTCGTCGTCGTTTGTTGTACGGCGCTTATGCCCGCATACTATACTGTATGTAAGAGCGTGCGTGCGCGTCTGCTAAGCTCGCTCGTGATCGTACTCGGTGTATGCGCGACGACGGCTGTTCGCAGCGCGATGGAGGAGGCCGATAACCGGCGTTGTGCTGGGTGACCCCATTCCGCTAAGGCTGTTTCTCCTACCGCGGCTGCGCCAGTGAAGTGCGCCGCAAGCAGCTGTGCGCTAGCACTTGCCCTCCGAACGTCGTCTGCTTCTGTACTTTTGCTATGCCCTATGCTTCTGCGTTCACCACCTATTCACTCTCAGATTTTTTTTTTCGTCGTCTGCTTGTGAATGGGATTGAACATCACCACTGTAGTGGCGAAAACGGCGCGTAATTCGATTGCCGCTGTTTGTATATGTAGTAGCGGGTTATGAAATTAAGGGCTGACCGGGGCGTTAGTGTTTTCTTTTGCGTAAGAGTGAAACGGAGCGTTATCGAGGCGGCAGTAGCAAGGCTTTTAACCGAGCCTGCATGCGAGGAGTCTCGCAGAATCTTGCTTGTTACGGCCAACGATGCCCCGTAGTCTTTCGTCGGGTAACGTGGCGCTGGAAACCTCCCGCCTAGCTCTAGAGCCGCAAATCCCCAGCAAAAGCATATTATTAGGCTGTAACTAAAACTAACCCAAAAAATAAGAAAAAAAAACAATAGTGGTGTGCAAGTTTGTAAATATCGAGATGAACACAACGAGTGTAAGCGGAACGGCGACCTGATTGGGCGCAAATACTGGTTCTAAACTAACGACTAAAACAAACCACTACAAGAGATATCAGCGAGGAGCTTTGTATTGAGACTATCCTTAAGCTAGAATCTCCGTGGGACATCTTTGTATGACATAGACGTGTTTTTTGGGAGTATTCATGACATGTCCCATTCTAGACGTCCATAAGATGTCCGTAAGACAACCTCGAGACGTCTATCCTATCCCAGTTTACATTTAAGCTTATAACAACTCACCTTAATGTGCAGTCGACTCCTGCTAAATTGAGCTCGGTTAATTCGACTTTTCGTTTAACTCGTACGCACTGGGAAGTACCGGCGTGTAGTCTGTCGATGAAGACAGACCACCTCAAGCAATAAAATGGTTTGAATCCATTCATCCAGCCGCTATTTGTTAATTTCACCCTTTCGCATAATTTGGCCAAAACATGCGGTCCCGCAAGGTTTTGGTCGAATTAACGGGTGTCGACTGTATGCAAAGCATACTCATTGTGTGGTGTGGATGCAATCGTGCCTCGATATGGCCCATAATCAACCAACTGCTCTGACCATTCACGTACCGTCCAGATTTTTATTGCTCGTCACCATGGAATTATTGAGGCTTTTGTGCATATGACTACAGATGTCGATTTCAGTTTATTCGATACACAGAGGCGATCCAAAGTTAAATCAAGGAAAAAAAAAAGGAAGCGAATTCTGTATCCGATATGAGCGGATGTTTATTCTAGTTTTTCAGTTTGCTTATGCAATTGCGTGGCTTTATCGGCTCGGCTCATTATAGTTACTCCGTAACGTGTACCGTATACACTCGTGTTAGGGCCGCACTTTTTTCCCGCGATTTGATGGGGTGCGGCCCTTCTACGGAAGTGTGAAATTTTTGGTCAATTTTCGATCCACGTACGGAAAAACCTATTTAATCGTGCCATGTTTACCTAACGATGGGATATCTGGCGTCTAGCTGCGGACATCCTCGCTAGATGTCTTCATCGGTATCGCTGCTCGGGCTCGGCTCGTCGCCGTTGCTCGGGTCATCCGCACGTTCATGTATCCCATCGTCCTCAGTGCCGTCCATGGCATTGGAAATCCCGGTGACCTGAAAACTCTTTACAATAATGTCCGTGGACACCGCAAAATCCCGCGAAATGCGCCGTACGCGAGACGCGACGACGCTGCCGTTGGCTGGCGAGATTTTTTTTTCTTCAAAATTTCGACTGCCAAGTTGGGGGGGGAGGGGGTGCGGCCCTTACACGAGCGCGGCCCTTAGTCGAGTGTATACGGTAACTCCGTCATGTTTGAATTACACTTAATGACTTTGTAAATATTATGTGTGAAATTTTGTAAATTCTCGGCTGCTTCGAAGTCGGTGGTTTAAGTGAACACTTACGGGAATATTGCACAGCTGCTCCAAAGTTTAATGCCGGCATGTGTCTTAAGAACTGGCGTTTCTTGTACGCCGAGATGTGGTACACAAGCGCTAACTTTTTCTATCATAACAAGGAACGCGTCAGGAAACAGCACTATATCGTTCTCATATCACGATAGATAGATAGATAAACTTTAATGCAAAGAGAGAGTTTTGTCTTGCCCCAATGGGGCATCGCTAATGGTCGGGGCCCCTAGTCCAGGGCTCCGCTGGCTCTTGCCATCTTCTCTGCTCTCTGGATCAGCTTGAGCTGGTCGTCGAGGGCCGAGCTGGACAGCAGTGCCTCCCATTGCTCCCTCGTGATGTTCGTGTCATGGTGATAGCTACATAACCAAAAAAGGAAAATGAAAATAGGTGAAAAGACAACACGCCGGCAGGTGGGTGTCGAACCCACGTCTTCCGCTGGGGGGTCAGCGCGTTTCTTGACGAGCCATCTGATGAGAAATCCATCCAACACTGCGGACAAGCATTCGATAAGAACATGCTGTCGGTGCTATGTCGGCCGTTCTTTCCGCCAGTTCTTGCAGTCCCTGGCAAAATTAGGCATGCAGCCTGTACTATACAAGTGCTGCAAATGGTCCTGCAGTGTGGTTCGCTCGCTCGCGCATATACTGTTGCCGATCTCGCCGCTAGTTCTCGCCGTTATAAGACGCTAATATGCCGTGTGGTCGACGCTCGCGCGTTCTGGTTAAAGAAATTACTCGAGGGTGCATAGTTTTTCTGGCTGCAGGCACGAAATGTTCGGAAGTTCAATTTGATTCCAGCGGAATCCACGTCCCGTAACCTTTTGACGCTGACAGTGCATTCTGAGCTAGTACATTCGCGAATCTAGAACGGCTGAGAGCGCCAGACATGTGGAAACCGCCGTCACCGCGTGACGCCGTTCGGGCCCACAAAAGTATATGTGCCTTGTATTTCGCGCGTTTATACGCATGCGCATCACTGGGGCACCGTGAGGCGAGGCGCGCTGCATGCCGATAAGCTTTCGGAATGGGCTTATTTAGGACGGCTTATCGGTGGCTTAAGTAAGCTCATGATGCCGGAGGTGGGGGGGCTTAGCCATTGATGACCGGGGTTGGACGGTGGAGCGAGCCGGCTGTCGCCGCAGCGTTTCTGGTTTTACGAGACTTCCTTGTCCGCTGCGGTGGATCAGCGGTTATGACGCCCTGTTACTGAGCGCGATGCTGCAGGCTCAATTCCTGGCCGCGCCTGCCGCTGTTAGTAGTGGGCGGAATGCATTGACGTTTGCGTATTGTGCACGTTTATAAAAAAATCGTGTAGCCGCACATTCATGTGGTGACGGATTACCAGCGAAGCTGTTCAGGCTACATACACGAGCTGCATACATTATGAAATCATTCGTTTCTTTCATACGGCAACAAACTACGTCGACACAAGCGCCGCCGTGGTCCCGCAACTTCCATGCCTCTGCCGCAACCGCTGCTGCAGCCGCGCCGGCATCCTCCGACGCGCGTGACGTTATAACCGCAGAAGCGCAGACCACGTTCACAGGCGCCGTCGCCACACTCTTTCCCTATTTTCCTTACCGGTCTCTATTCCTGTTCACCCCCCGTGATATGGACGTAAGCCGCCCGGGGTACCCCCACCCCCTCGGAACGCATGCGGGGAATGCATACGGGGGCGGAAAACAGCTTCGCAGTAAAAAAGGCCGAAAAAGAATGAGAAACGACTCTAATCCTTGACTCAGGTGTCTGCTAGTGGCACTCGCACCCCGGCGTGTTGGTGTGCCCTGGTGTAGGGCAGGAAACCGAACTCGTAGGAGCGAGCGAACGGAACTGGCGGGAAACCGCCACTCACAAAGGAGCGGGCGAGGGAGTGAAGGAGGACGAGGAGGGCGCGACGCGTAGCCCCCTAGCAGACGGCGCACGAAGCGCACCTTACGCGCCACTCCGCCGCTGACGTGAGAGCATGTAACGACCGCCGGCGCGCAGCCGGTGCGCGCGAGCGAGGGACGGAGCAGGTGCGCGCCGGGAGAGGAGAAGCGAGAGAGGAGGGAGTGACGCCACCCCTCCGCTGTGTTAGGCAGGCGTCAGGTGGTGTGTAGCTCTAATGAGCTTGTTTGTATTTTAATTAGTAATGAGCGGCTACCCCTGGTTTAAGTGTGACGTCACTGATGACGTCACTTCTGGCCTTGGAGTTTCACGGGAACCTGTACTGATGCGGTGGGTATCTAAAGTGTACGATTGTGTACTTTGGTGTACGGCAATTAGACTTTCCTTAATACTTTATAATTATTCCTGCCAGTTAGCTCTACTGTACTAAACCTGTGCTCTGATGTCATATATATCATCAACCATAAGTAGAACCATCGATATCTGTTTTTATTTCTTTTATTATTTTTAAAAATTTCGTCCCACCTCTGTGACAAACCGGAAATCGGTCCCTGACCGGAAGTTGCTGCGCAAGAAACAAAGAGTGTCACTTGGTGCTCGTGCCACTAAAAAACTTCAGGAGGTCAAAATTAATCCGGAGCCCTCCCACTACTTCGTCGCCTATACGCCAGTGTGCGTTCAGCTTCGGCACGTCGAGAGAGAGAGAGAGCAAGGAGAGGTAAGGCAGGGAGGTCAACCAGAAGAGCGTCCGGTTTGCTGCCCGGCACTAGGGTTAAGGGAAAGCGGGAATAGAAAGAGAAAAATAGGGAGTGAATGAGTACTGAGTACACGTGCATGTCGAATCCGACAGTGTCTTTTTACATCGAAGCTGTTAAGGGCTAGGTTCCCCAGGATCGCGTCCGCGTGTAGAAAAAAAAAATGTCACAGTTTCGCCCTAAGGGCGAAGCAATGAATGCGATAGCAACACGGCAATGCCATACGAAGTAAGGTGAGCGGCTTTGGTAGCAATATGAATTGTAGTAAACATGAGCTGATTAAGTTAGCAGGTGTGCTGCGGCGTAAGTAGACCGACATGAAGAGAGACTCGATGACCACGAGAAGGCGCGTGTGAAACGGTGGTGTTGATGAGAAGCGCTTCCCGTGGGCAGCGCGTGCGAAGGGACACACCTGTAGCGCTGCACTGCCGACCCGGGCAGCATTGCATGTGTAGCGTGCGTTGGAAAATGTGGCCCGACTATTACTAACTGATTGAACAAGCGTAGTGTGAGCGCGCACAAACAAACATGAATAGATCACACTGAATGATTGCAGACAACGACTGTCAAAACGCTGGCAGCAGGCGCATACGCCGCAGCAACGGGCGAAGGTACGTGCGGTCTATCGCTCAACGGAAACTGAGCGGCGAATGCACGGCGCATGAAGGTCAGAGCCGTGTGGAGATAAGCGATGGTGCGAGCGAGCGACGCGCGCGGTTGTTGGCAAAGTAGAAGTGCCCCCCCCCGCTTCCTCCGGCGCTGGCTTCCCGCTTCCTTGCTTGCGCGTGGGAGATTGAATGCATTCGCTCTCCGTGATAGCGCGCGTCCCCGCACGCTTCCGCTCGGGCATACGGCGCGCGGCGAAGATTTTATCTATATATAGGGAACCTAACGGCGACGCCGACGGCATAAATCCGGTTGAAGTGTCCATATAATTGCTATCGCAATAAAAAACTATCATCATCAACATTTGCTTTGGCTCCATGTGCGTGGCGGTTTCCCGCCAGCTGTGCCTCAGCACAGGTGTCAGAACGGATGATGGATGGCCCGTTGTTATACCCCTCGCCACCGCCGATGCCTCTTTCACAATTGTCGCGATACTCGGCGACGGCACGTCCCACCAATCGCTGTGCCCCTTTATCTCGTGACGTAGAGATCGCGTTAGCGCTTTTATGAGCAGTTGTCCTTTGGACTCGCGATGGGACGGACGCTCGTTTAACCACATCTTCCAGGATCGTGACGTCAGGATCCTGATTATGCCGTGCAGTGTGCCGCGGCTATGAACGCTGTGGGTCATACGCTAGTTTATGACGATGGGGTGAACTTGGCGCAGCAAACGCACTACTTGGCTATCGCGCCGGGCGAAAACAAGACGCCGGTGCCCTTGCTCTATTGACGAACATGCCGAAGAGGCTCAATATAATCAATAATGATAATATATGAATTCAGCATAGCAATATTCACTGCAGCAGACCCACCATAGTCACAGCTTCCTGGCTTCCATCTTCACAGTAGTGGAAGGGCTCTGATTTTCTTCTTATTTTTTTATTCTTACGTAGCTGGAGCAGCCCCATCGTGCACCGCCAACAAAAGCAACGCGGCAGACTGACTTAACATCTGGAACCTATTTTATCATTACAATACCCAGGAACGCGCAGCTGCTTCAGCCAGCTATCAATTACCAGTGACACGGGGGCGAAGTATATAATATAGCTTATTCTCGTACACCTGCGTGTCCGGCGAAGCTTGCATTTGGCTTTTTTCTTCTTTTCTTCTTCTTTTCACTGATTAGAGTGACGCGTGCGTCTGAGTTTTACAGTCTACGTATACGCTGGCTCGTCTAAGGCCACGTAATTAGTCCCTGTACTCTGTTTCACAATAAGACTGCAACACGGCACGAACATTATCCTCTGGCGCTCGAAATTGCAGCAGGCGACGCTCTGGCGCCGGGGGACACCGGATGTATAGGGGTATTCGCATTCGCTCGCGGACCCCTCTCCTGATTTGCTGACGTCAGCTTTAGGCTTCCAACTCTAGGGCTGAATCACTGTGATGCCTTGGAAGTCGGGAGTGCGCGCCCGTTCGTGCCCTTAAACTCTACGCTGTATAAGAGTTTGCACCCTTTTATGGCTTATCTTATCTTGTTCCCCAACACAATAATCTTCGTTTGACCCGCCGTGCTTGCTTAGTGGCTATGGTGTTGGGCTGCTGAGCACGAGGTGGCGGGATCGAATCCCGGCCACGGCCGGCGAATTTCGATGAAGGCGAAATGCGAAAACACACGTGTGCTTGGATCTCGGTGCGCTTTAAAGAACCCCAGGTGTTCCAAGTTATTCCGGAGTCCGCACTACGGCGTGCCTCATAATCAGATCGTGGTTTTGGCACGTTAATTAAGTTTGCACCCTTTTATGGCTTATCTTGTTCCCCAAACAATAATCTTCATTTATCTTTCGGGCCTTTCCTTTAACCTGGCGCGCCCGGTACTTACAGGTCACGAACGGTAAGCGCGTTATCACCCTGCCATAGCATTCTCGACAGCTAATAGCGAGCGCAGAATTTTCAAGAAAGAAAACGCAAGCGATAACCATGCCGCTTATTTTTTGGGGACAAGATATGCCCTAGAAGGGTGTAAATTTCGTTTTAGGGGGAACTTTCCTGGTGAGTCGGTCAGCAGCGAGTCACCAGCCCTTCCTCATGTCACGTGGTTTTCTACGTCACGCCAATCCGCTTCTTATCTTTCTCCGCTCCGGTTCTCTCACCCTGCCAGTTCCGTGCACATACATTCCTACATCCCCGAAGGCAAGTTTTGATCTGTATCCTGCTATCGCGTCAAAACCCCTGGAGAGCTAGGGCTCACATGTATCATGCAAGGTATCAGGATTGGCCCGCGCATGCCTTCGATTAGAGACCATTTTTATCCGCGCTGTGGTAGCCATGTGATCATAACCCCAGAAAACTTGCGGTAATAATGCATTTTTGACAGTCAAGTTAGCCAAGGAAAAGAAAGTATTTTGTCCCAAAGTATACCGTGGGCACACGTTCTTGATGTGTTATTGATAAGGAACGTGCCCCATGCGTCAAGCTGATGTATGCAGCTTTCTTGTTGCACTTGTAAAATTCACTTCTGAACCATTCGAACTGCTCATCAAAAGTGTTGCCAGCTGGAGAGGTTTATATATTTATGAGCTATTGTAACTTGGTGTTGCTCCAGAGGGTCTAGCCTGAAGTCTTTCGGCTGCTCTGTTTTGTAAATCTAGATCCCGCCCGCGTTACGATCGTACAACACCGAAGACATCGTTTCAACCTGCATAATGCCGTCGCCTTAGAAGGGAACGGATCGTCCACCGCTGTATACCACCAGCGGTATACAGCGCGCTTCTCCACGCCGACGATTCCCGACCTCCTGTTGGCACGCGGACGAAGATCCCGATCTTCCGCGTTTCGGAATGCCAAGTGCGTTTCCACACGCACCGCGTCCTCGTGTGACGCCTCGTACATTATAATGCACGTTGCGCCTTCGATGTTATTTTGCGTGAAACGTTAATCCCGGATGCCGCGGCATACGGAACTGCGCGGAAGTCGGCTTTAAGTGTATTCTTGCCGTCAGCTTTCGTGAAACTTGGCGTTAATTTGGTCTACCTATAGTATAGACGCGAAAAGCATCCGTGAAGTTCATTTCGAATACCGCGATTTGACACAAAAATCTAGGACGTATACCACCGGCATGCCAAGCTTCCATACAATGTTAATATGTACTAGTTGCCTTTTCCTTTTATTTCAGCACTTCAAACACTTCATTTCTGTGTTCAAAGTGCCACTAAAAAAAAAAA
Organism: Dermacentor silvarum; assembly: GCF_013339745.2. Lineage (NCBI taxonomy): Eukaryota > Metazoa > Arthropoda > Arachnida > Ixodida > Ixodidae > Dermacentor > Dermacentor silvarum. The sequence continues at coordinate 53,576,855 of NC_051163.1, forward strand.
AAGAAATAATCAAGTCGAGCTAGATAGAAAGATTAGGCTTCTGTAATAACGAATTCTTCATTCGGGGCTAGAGTAGAGCTTTCGTAGGCGACAAAAGGATGAAAATTGAAAATAGGAGTGGTGCTACCCTGTTGTGTATACTGTGGTACCTCTCCTGTTGACGTCAGCAATATAGCTGATTCGCAGAAAGCGGCAGAGGTGGAGATCACATGGGGATTACGTCACTTCTTCCGTTTTGGCGCGGGCGATTCAAATTGAGGAGCAGCAGCGCGACGTTCGGTGGCTCTTTTCTGCGCAACAACATTCGCATATTTGCATACAGCAAACGATGATAGAATTCTAAACAAATATTCTGCCCATCTACACTAGGCTTAATATTTTCCTGTAGTATCTCTCTTTAAGGAAAGAAAAGTGGTTTTGCACAAAAAAAAAGAAGAAAAAAAAAGCATGAGGAAGTGGTTACTCTGTCCATGTACATTGAGGTGCTGCCTTCCGAATTCTAACCGCGATATTAGAACAAAAATGAGTTTTCGACGTTCGTAACGTACCAGTTGGTAATAAGAACCGACTGGTATGTTAATGTATGATTGGCGATAAGAACCGATGATGTTCCTGACCTGCCTTCGGGTGTTAGGAGGATATACGTATAAGAGGCTATCAAACTTATTCGTCAAACTTTCGTCGCTTCCGCTAAGTGAAGGAAACTATACAGTTTTCCTGGCACCAGTTCAGGCGTCGTTAGTAGACATGGACCGGTGCATGTAGTGGACTTGGCTCAGGGCATGGCAGCACAGCCGTGTGCGACGGTGTTCGGCGAAAAGAAAAAAAAGTGTGCAAACGCTTGTGAAGAATCAGCGTGAGATAAACATCGGGAGTTCGCTGCGCTGATTACGGAAGCGGTCGCTCATGGACACACGTACAACTTGCATACATTATTTTTTTTCTTGTCAGGAGGTGTGCACACCCGTCTGGAGGTGTGCAAGAATCGACGAACGGATGAAAGCAGCAGGCTACGCTTCTACCACGACTATAATTTTCGAGACACGTGATGCTATTCTAGAATGCCTGTTTAAACAAAGGGAAGCTTCAAACGTGGCGATTCAAGTATGTGCCACGTCGATGTTAGTTACGTTAAACGTGTTACATGGAAAGTCGGTTGCCTACAGACGTAAAACGCTAAACGTTAATAGTTAAGAAGCCTAGCTCCAGAGTTTTCTACGAAGCCTGTTAGAGAAAAGTGTGGCGTTCACCTCTACGAGAACTGCCAATATGGATCTATTCAGGCCAGTGCGGGATATCAGAGTTCGCTCAGAGTGGGCTGGTGGGCCTATTTCTGTATAGCAATGGGTGCTTACTTGAACTTGGTCCCCATTGGGTTCTTTTTTCCTTAGCGGATATTTAGAAGATTCACGATGTATTGACTGGAATCCATGTCATCTTGAATGGCGTATTAGCGAAAGTTGTGCAAGAAAGAAAAAAATGCAGGCAAGGCTCGTTGTATCAGGATCGAAAATAAGCCGTTTTCCCCTTGCGAGTATCACTGCTAAAGTTTTACACGGATTTAGCAGCATCGTCATAAGGTTGCTATATTTGTATGGCCACTTATACTTTCCTAACGAACTGATTTAACTCTGAATTTGAAATGTCTGATTGCTGCAAGCGAACGCTGCTATGCGGAACAGCGCTGCGCAGTGAAATAACAAAAGGAAGCCACATCCGCAAATGAATAATATTTTTAGGAAGACGTAGCAGTTTATACGACCTCTACATAAATTCTGTAGATTGAAACTCTAACCTAATTAAACTAACCGTTTAGGAATAACCTGCATCCATGGGTATTCTTGCGAACACTTCCTTGCCAGCTTGCTTTTGCAAGACAACATTGCAAGCTTGTTTACGGCATCGGTATTCGGTGTTTGCGATTCACTGAAGCCGCATGCTCGTATTTTCACGGACACAGAAATAACAGCGTCATGGAGGTATAGGGACCGCGTCCGCACAGCGAGACGCGCACCTTCGAAACCGGGACATCTGGTTGGTCGTCGCAGGAACAGATATGCCTTTCTATTGAATTTCTGTTGCCTTCAGTTGACTTTCAATTGAGATGCAGCGGAATATTATGCATTTGAGCAAGGACGGACAGATTTCTTTGGCAATGAAGGGAGAGCTGCACGGGCGGGGAGAGTCTGACCACGTGATATTGCGCCAAGCACTCTGGCAAAGTTTCAGAGCGCTTCTTTAGATGCTGAATCAGCGTAGTTTGCCACTTTCGACGGTTTTGCATTTGCCAAAACGCGCATGAGCAAGCGAGAAAAGCTAACGTTGAGTGGTGTATCTTACGTCTTGGTTCAATTCGACTGTTGTAGTAAATACGTTTTTGTTTCACAGCTTGAACAGACGCGAATGAGACTTAGGTGCAGTAGTACCTAGCTACAAAGGTTACATAGCTCACAGGCAAAGGTTACATAGCTCACAAAAGTCACTGCAGACATAATGGTTATTCACTTTTTGTTGACTTCAATATACGTTCTATAGAGATGCAATTGAGTATGATACGTAGCTTTGCCGCGAGGGTATATTCTCCCTGCGCTACATTCTCGGGATAAAGCCCGCCAAACCAGCTCGTTTCTGCCGTTCTTTAGAAGTACGGTACGCGCTTACGCGAAGCCTGTGATGCCCTTCTTTTGTGCGCGCAATTCGCCGAAAGCGTCACGCATGCTCAAGCGAACCAGTCAGGTCGTGCACCCGAGTAGAAGAAAGAAAGCAAGCAAGCAAGCTCGCTCGCCTATTGTCTGATTGAAAGAACATCATCTCGTAAAAAGAAAAAAAAATCAAGCAAAAGATCGAACGGTGAAAGCACGGCTGAGGGTGATGAGTCATGCATTAGCTGGGCCATCTGGCGGTTGGCTATCACAAAAAGCGCAAACGTCGTGCCTCAACTATTCCACAGCGTTAGAAAGGGGACGGATTCCGCGTATACCTATATAATAGCAGCTCACGCCTAAACGAACCCTGCCACGTCGCGCTCGCCTCTTTTGTTTTCCATTTTTCGTAGCACTTTGTGACCCGATTCGCCGGACTGTTTCACTCTCCGTTTGTTTCCTAAAACACGCGCGCTACAGAACGTCACGTGACTCTACATTAGCGCCTTTTTATAACCAGCTCTAATGGAACACTTTCAACGCTGCGCCGCGCTGAATTCGCTGTTTTGCAGAGCTGCGTCGACGCGACAGATTGCCTCGTATCTCACCTCCGCTTTTCGGGTTAACTACTCTGGTTAAGTGCCTGGAGCTGGACTCGCAAAGCTATCTCGTTCATGAGGACTGTGCTCGGTAAACGTTTACATACTCTAATGGGTGCCAAAAAATTACTCCATCTCCCGCTAAAGGGAACCATGTGTGGATGCGAAGCAGCGGGGAGATGGTTAGCTTGAGCGGGAGATGGTTTCGCGGCAGCGGCCCGAGCGCTCATCGCGGCGCTGCACAGGAGAGAAATGAGGCGCGAGCGCTCCGTCATTTTCATACCGCGGAACTACCGTGGCGCCCCCAGCGGAGTATGCAGCTGTCGCACAACCTGTCGAGCGCGCCGCTCCGGATTCCTAGAGGAGAGAAAGGGGGGGGAGCGTAGGAGAGGAGAGAGAGGGGGAGGGGACGCGCATCCGCTGTGGGGGTGTGGGACGCGGGACAACAGACAGAGCCGCCGGCAAGAAATGCTTCGCATTTAAAAAAAAAAGGGGGGGGGGGTGCGTCTGATTTCTGCTCTTTTTAATGCACCTTTAACCGCACCGATGGCTGAGGGTGAGGCTAAGGGTAAGGATGGCTAAGGGTGTTTCATAAGGGTGCTGGCAGATGTTACGCCTTTTGACGCGCTATTCGCTGGCGTAAGAAGAGTACTAGGCAAAATATTTTCCCGCTCTAGTGGAGGCAGAAATGCTTCGTTCAATTTCTGCGCTTTTTGTGTGCCTTTAGAGCACTAATGTGGCCTTCCTATAAGGATGCTGACAAATTTCACACACTTCGCTAAGCTATTTGGTTTTTAACGATGTTACCAGGGTGACCGTTTACGTACGTGAACGGGGGTGCCAAAAGGCTTCTCCCAGTTTCTACACTTGTTATGACATCTTCAAACGCCACTGTGCACTCCCTAAGGGTGCTAGCAAACTTAAGACATTTCGCACTGTTATTGGTAAGGACAGTACTCGGTAAGCATTTTTGCACCCTAATGGGTGTAAAAAGAGTGCTCCTGGTTGCTGCGTTCGCTAATGCACATTTCCAACACCGATGTGCTTTCTCATGGCATGCTGACAAACTTCATACACCTTTCGCTAAGCTCTTCGTACATACAAGGACAGTACTAGGTAAAATGTATGCACTCTAATGGGTGTAAAAAGGGAGCATCTAATACGTACGCTTGTTAATGCACCTTTTCTGACGAAGATGAGCCCTCTAAGGTTGCTGGCAAATTTCAAACCTTCGCGCCTTTCCTCGGGGTGTTTTGAATGGGTGCTACGTACCACATGGGCGCTAACATACGGCAGAGATTTGTACACCTTTACCATTACGCGAGCGGTAATATTTTTTTGCGATAGACTTGCGCCTAAGGCCTGTGATATAGACGCATTTTGGACATTTACTATTTTGTGTTACTACTACTACTACTACTACTACTACTACTACTACTACTACTACTACTACTACTACTACTACTACTACTACTACTACTACTACTATGTGAAAGAAAATGGGAAGGTGGTGGAAGTTGAGCGCTGTTATGCCAGTACATATAAAGTCAATATATAAGAAAAGTACCGCCATTCTTTGATCAACGCCGCTTCTCTCTCTCCTGTATCTCCGATTGGACGATGATAGCGCGCGCTTTTCACTTCTTTATATTTTTTTTCCGCCTCAGAGCCATGTTGAAAGTCTTTTGCGCAGTCGCCACAGTCGCCGGCGGCGGCGGCGGCGCGCGCCCGGCCTGAAAGCTTCAACGTAGACTTTCTAGGTGCGCCACCGTCGATTTGGCTTTCGCAAGCAAAAAGTAAAGAAAAAAAGCAAGCGCTTTAGGAGAGGAGGCGGCGGAGGAAAGAGTAGATGGCGCTACTTTTCTTATATAGGGACTTTAAATACATAGGCCTATACCCGTTTGCGCCAGCGATGCCAAGCACGGTACAGGCATTGGAGTGTTTCGTTCGTGTTTGCCCAAGCGCGTAACCCCGGCAGTCGTCGTCGTCAATACGTCGTAGCCAGCTATAGCACTGAGCCCGCGTTCGCTGAGCATCCAGCGCGATACAGATGTTTACGTGAGATACGGCACGTCCTCAATTCCGGCATTCTTTCTTTTGCTTCTTTCTTTTTGTCTTCTTTCTGTTCATGGCGCCTTTTGCCGGCGCAGCCGAAAGGAAGCGGAATGGCGTGTCTGCTTTTTTTTTTTTTTTACTTTATTCTTCCCGCGGACCGATAACGCGCCTAGGCGACAAGCCGAGGCGGGCGTAATACTATGCGCGACCCTTTAACTATATGCGATGCGGACAGATAGTGACGCGTATCTCGCATTTATACAGCCCGTATAACTTTCTTTTATGGCGCTCTGAACAGGCGGCGTCGTCTGCTAGCTTATTTGTTGTGTCGGTGTCGTTCGACGTTGTATATCGAGCAGACGATAAGGGCTATATACTGTGCCCGTAAGCATCAGTGCGTATTCGGAGAGGGGCTACGGGGGACACTTTTGTATTGTCGTTTAGTTTTTTTCCCCGTCAAGAAGATAAGATAAAACAGGGGGCGAAGATATTGGATTTTCTGCTACATCGTAAGAGTTTGGAAATTGTCCAGGAAAGGAGAAAGAGAGAGCGAGAGAGAGAACGAAATCAACGAGAGAGAGAGAGAAAAAAAAGAAGCACATGGTTTCTAACGCCACCGCGAGGTCGTGGCAGGAGCAGAATGGCAAAAAAGAAAGGGAAAGGGGGGGGGGGGACGAGGCAGCGCATTATAGGGCTAAAGCACGTTTAATTATGGCTGAGTGCTTCGACAGTTCGCCACCGGTCGTCGCTAAAGCGCAGGTGTAGAAAGCGGAACCGCTCTGTGTATAATGGATCGATTATAGCGGGCCGTTAAAACTTGAGAACAGAAAAAAAAAAAACGGTGCCGGCGCGCCCGGGTGCTCCGTGCATTAGCGTACAGAACGCCATCGGAAGCAGACGACCTGCACGGTATAGTTGTTTGTCGTGTGCTACTAATGTGACTTCTGCTCTTGGCTGCTGTGCCGTGATACGAGCCTCAGAATTTTCTACAAAAAGCTTACCCGCTATATCTGCAAGTACGTCGATTCAGCCAACATATTGTTACAGCATCTTCAACTGGCTCATAACAATATGGGAATGATTTATAGCACGTTGTTTTGACTATACTTTGTCCTACCGGGCTTTAAACGATTCGCGAACTTGATCATTATCGGCAAAATATTACGCCGTATCTGCGATGATTCGCGACGATTATGAGTGTGCGCAGATACTTAGTTCTCCTGTTGCGTTTGGAAAAGTACGATTACTTGAATGGAAAGATTAACCCTCATAATAAATAACTCCAAAAGAACATTTGAAGCCGTGAGCTTGGCAAAGGTTTGACAAATCCATGTACTACGCATCCTTCTCAGGGTATAGCTGAGGGATCGAAGCTTCAAGAGTTCCCTCTATAGTGATTTTGTAGGAGGCTGGCGGGAATTCGCAAAGCTTTCTTTCCCCTTTTTTCGTTCTTTTAAATTCTTTTTCTCTCTCACCTATCGCATCTCTTTACCCCTGCCCCGGTACAGGGTAGCCAACCGGAGAGAATCTCTGGTTAACCTCCTTTCCTTTGCCTTTCTCTCTGTCTCTCTCGTTCGTAAGCGCTCGCTCCCATTGGCCGGTCGCCTTCACTAATGATATGTCCAGCGTCGGGATTGGCTGAAATTTTCCGTTACGAACAAATCTAGCGCACGAGCTTTTTGTCAATACGGCGACCTGTGTCGAGCAACGAATGCGCGTCACCGCAGATCGCTCGCTGCGGCATGAACTGCGGATGACGCGTCATTGAGAAAAAGCACGTTTTGGTGCTCAGCGCGTGGGCCAAGCATTGGTATAAGGTATACCACGTGCTTTTTTAACGCGGAAGCATTATATGGCTCATGAAGCGGAAAATCCGGCGGCGTGGCCGGTGGTGGTAGAAAAAGTCACGTGGTCACAGAGACAGACGGCGCGCCTAAGTGATGCTTCCATTGGTGGAAGTGCGCGCGATGCCACGTGCGTTTCCTCCAATGAGAAAGGAGTGGCTCTGATGGACGAACAAGTCATGTGGCCACAGAGACAGACCGCGCCGGTCCAAGTAGGGATACCCAAGTGCCCTTCAATTTTCTTTTTTAAACTGAGTAGGATCTTTTAAGTAATAGTCTGCGGTAGATAGCACAATTCTACTGTCTGAAGAGGCTGACATTTCCTATTTAGTGTCTCTACGATAGCACAGTTCTGCCTAAGGTCTATTACTCGAGGAGACGTACCGCAATTGGATAAGAAATCACAGTAAATATTTATATAACTAGCAAAATTTCTTAATCAAATTAATTAGTCATTTGTGCTGCTGAGCATGCGTGGTCGGCGGTTCGATTCCTGCCATGGCGGTCGCAATCCGAAGAGGACCGAATGCAGAAACGCTCGTGTAACGTGCATTGGGCGCACGTTAAAGAACTCCAGGTGGTTGAAATTAATCCGTTATGAATATCGTTATGCACTTCGATTGTGCTACATTTTTTCCACATTGCGGAAGCGTTAACTGGGACGGGAACGAATTTCGCTGCAGATTTTGAGTAAGATATTTGGTAGAGAGGGGGTTATGCGTTGAACACTGGCTGACTTTAATTCAGCAACTACAACATGTCCCTAAAGTCTACGTGCATGTTAATGATAATTAATTGAATTTGCGTTAATGGCGTATTGACGGCTATCGCGCAAGCTGAGATGTCCGCCACTCCTACGAATCCTTTGGGCAGCAAAAATATTTTATTTCGAATTCTTTATTTTATCTCGAAATACGCGGGCGCGAGCGCATTGTATAGAGTGTTAGATATGCCCGATATACAGTGAATGGAGAACGCCGCCGCTGTAGCTTGATAAGATCGTCACACGCGTAAGGCGAAGACATGGGTTCGTATCCCACCTGCGACCGGTTGTTTTTAGAGCGCAGCTCTTAGCGCCAGTTCCTCCGGCGAGCGTCGGCGTCCCTCGTAACCGAGCGAACGAGCATAGCGAAGGATGAAAGGGCGAACGCGGAGCGCAGCGGGCGATGAAAGACGGCGATAGCGAAGAGAGCGCGAGTAGGAAGGCGGTGGAGGAGGGCACAGGTGTAACCATGAGGTGGAAAGTGGAGAAGGGGGTGGTATGGCGAAAGCGTGAGAAGCGTAGTGCCGCGCAAGACGAGCTCTGCGGTGACGATGGCTTCGAGATGGCGCCAAAGTAGCGCGCGTCGCCTGTTCGCCGATGACGCCACCGATACCGTATATGGAAACAAAGCGCTGCATGAGCGGAGGTCTGTCTGCGGCGGCTGCTGTGGATCGCGGCCACACGTCACCCACGCGCTGCCTCTCGCGATGTCCCGATTAGCGAGGCAGTCGCGCCACACTTCGCTCCGTTTGCAATGTGCCGCACGAGACAGATTGTCCGTGCCAGGCAATATATCGCGAAATGAAAACACGTATAGAGGTGCGCTCCAATTTCGCGTTAGGGTGTGTCGTAATCGTCGGCGAATTTTGTCGTCGACTTTCATTTTTCAATTTTTTTTACATTTCGATTAAATAAGCAAGTAATTCACCCTAGGCTTTTCTCGTTGTCTGTTGGCTTTATGTGGCTGTAGCTTACGAAAAACCGGGCCTCTGGATGTACCTTTTCCTCGTTTATATATATATATATATATATATATATATATATATATATATCCTCATGGCATTCTGATTTAAGTGCGGGTAACTTAAAGCAAAACACATAGTAGCGTTTCTGATATACGCTGGAGCGCTGTTTCGGTTGTGGATAGTTCAGAAAACAACTTACTAACGAAATCATCACCATCATCAGCCTATATTTTATGTCCACTGCAGGACGAAGGCCTCTCCCTGCGATCTCCAATTACCCCTGTCTTGCGCCTAGCGTATTCCAACTTGCGCCTGCAAATTTCCTAACTTCATCATCCCATCTGGTTTTCTGCCGACCGACTAACGAAATATTACTACATTAATGAAGCTTTAACTCAGATTTCTTTTTGTTGTTGTAGCTCTAGGAATGTGCTCCGCGGCTAGAAACAAAGGTGAACAAGTTGTTCCAATTTTTCTTGATGTGCATTGGTGCTCAGGCTTTGCGTGGATGCGCTATCACGTCACCATTGGGTAAAAAAGAAAAAAAAAAAGAGAGAGAGAGAGAGAGAGAGAGAGAGAGAGAGAGGTTTCGCGCACGCAGCTCCGGGTCGGTCCCGCGTGCTGCCGTAGTTTCGGCGAATCGAATCGCAGTTGCCAGACGGTGCCCCCCCTGTGGTCGAACAGGTTCGCAGAAATACCTTCTGTGGCGGGAATCGTGAGGTGAATGTATGCTTCCAGCCGTCAGCATGCGATGACTCGACCATCACCGCGATAATGACGGCATACTTTCCGGCAGGCTGTCGGTAGATTGATGACGCTCTTGGCGGGGGCATTTGTTTGCCGGGAATGGCGTGCTTGGAGATTTTTGGGAGATAATTTGGGTGCAATCTCGCGCCAGGTGTAAAAAATCATTTCGGAGCATTCGCACTATGGCGTATTTCGCAGCCTGTGTGTTACTTTGGGATGTTAACATCACTCACTCACTCACTCACTCACTCACTCACTCACTCACTCACTCACTCACTCACTCACTCACTCACTCACTCACTCACTCACTCACTCACTCACTCACTCACTCACTCACTCACTCACTCACTCACTCACTCACTCACTCACTCACTCACTCAATCAATCAATCAATCAATCAATCAATCAATCACTACACTTCTCGCTTTCGGTGGCGGAGGAGTTCGCGCCCGAACTGTTCGGCAGCCGACGGGGGCGCGAACTCCTCCGCCACCGATGGTCGGTGTGACGTCACATATTCGTGCTCTCACCTCTTTGTGATAGATGTGGCTTTTTTAACAAGAGTTGCCGAAACGAGATTTAGCGTGCCTCCGGGAACAGTGTGTGATTTTCAATGTAGTAAAGCACCGACCATAGCCTCCTCGGCCAAAGGTCGCCACGATCTGTGACGTGGCGGGTGACATGCTGCTTCGGAGAATTGAAGCTGGTGTCGCCGCTATAGTCCTTCACTTTTAGGTCGTTTTACTGACGCTCCGGGCGACCGCTCTCTCCGCAAGATCGATCTGCAGTGAACATTTTCCTCCGATTTAATCTACTTGAATTAAATTGAGAACTGCTCGCCAGTATTTTACCACTGGCTTCTCCACGAGAAATTAATTGGTAAGTGAGTATTTGATGATAACATCAGGTGTTATGGGAGCATGCTAGCGTTGCTACAAGTCACGTGAAGGGATATATTGTGGTGGAGCTGCCTTATGCAGTCATTAACTGGGGGCTGCTGAGCCTGCGTCTTTTTAATGCCGCCAACAGTTTCGAGAGTGGGACTCTCTTCGTTAGGGCAGGTTTATAGTGATTAATAATAATAATAATAATAATAATAATAATAATAATAATAATAATAATAATAATAATAATAATAATAATAATAATAATAATAATGTGTGCGCGCATACGTGCGTGCGAAATTGTAAAGCTAGTGCATTGTAGTAGTCTTAAATTCAGATTTTCGGCAATTTTCGTAAAAAAAGGTTTCAGGTTGTAAATGGACAATTCCCTCAAAGTAGATAAAATTCAGTTGTCTCCGGTTAAAGAATTCCATTACGCGTACCCCAGATCTGGAATTTACCAATTTGAATTAACCCAGTATTGTACTTTAGGGCAACTTCCGCATAGAGCTAGCTTTCGGTCGTATTTGGTGGCTTGTGATATTATGCCCTGACTTCCCGAGCCTGACGTCTGCTGCCATCAAACGGGATATTCAGCAATAATTAGTATGATATCGTAGCAGCTTCGTCTGACGCAGTTCCTGCCCCCCCCCCCCCTTTCCTTTTTCATTCATTTTTTTGTTTGACATAAAGCGTGCACTTTAATTGCATAAACTGTTGCCAAAGGCTAGTAATGGGTCCAATATAGAAGTTGAGTAGTGCACTAGAACAACTACTTCTATGGCGCACTAGTGAAATATAGCTCGTTGTAAAATAAATCGTTTATAAGGTCGAATACCAGATATGTATACTCTGTAATTTCCGCTCTTGAAGTTATTCCCGGATATGTAATGCGAAATCGCTCAGCTTTCACGATAAGGCACTGAAATGGCCTGACAACTTGAATTATCTTTCGTGGTAAGACATGTAATCGGCCGTCAGTAAAATGTTGCTGTAGTGTGAACGTGTCGCTAATGGATAAGGCATATACCAAATAAGTATAGACAGAAAGGTCACATGACATCGCTCTAATCTATAAAGCAATATCTCCGAGCTATGCCTCGGTCGAGGTTGATGCGTATAATTCACATTCTTTGTTTTCTAACGACAACAGTTGCGTTAGTCCTTTAGAGACCGAGTGGTTCTACATTGTGGTGTTTCACAGGACACTCGTTCAGAGAATGCGGCGTTTCACTGTCTATGGAAGATGCTGCGGCGCTCCCTTGCAAAAATGTTCCAGTCTCTAGAAAGGCTCTACAATTGTTTTGCTGTAAAGTCTACAGAATGTCCATAGTCAGTTGACAGCTGCTGATATCACGTTTTCTCTTCACATTGTATTTTTTTTCTCCGCCACTGGAATCCTGCGACATTATAGCAACCGCTGGGCCCCGGCACTCGCTCACATTGCATCTCGTTCGCGTATATGGCTGCGTGGAATCACTCGCCGCTTTCAACACAGCGTATAGCTTTCCGATCGCTCTCTCTCTCTTCCACAACCCCCTCTCCCTCCTCCTTTTTATATAGCACTCGTGTAACACACCTACATATACGAGCGATCTGGAGCGCAGCTGTTGGGTCTCCATGCGTGCGGATGCCGCGGCAACAATTGTTGTTGCGCGTGCAGATATATATGCGTTCCAGATGCGGGCATAGTTGTATTTATTACACGCGCGCATGTACGCCTGCGGCCTACATACGCTTTTGTCTGTCGGCACAACGTACATAACCCAGTTTGTCCTTTTTTGTTCTCCATTCCTATACTCGCATTTTCAAAGACTTTCTGGTTCTTTTTCAATTCTTTCCCGCCCGTGTTTCTGGCTGGGTGATCTTTCTTTCTTTCTTTCTTTCTTTCTTTCTTTCTTTCTTTCTTTCTTTCTTTCTTTCTTTCTTTCTTTCTTTCTTTCTTTCTTTCTTTCTTTCTTTCTTTCTTTCTTTCTTTCTGTCGTTCGTTCGTTCTTTCTTTCTTTCTCTCTTTCGTGCTTACTGTGGAGCCGGAACCCAGTGTCTCAGCTGGCCTTCGCATCGCTTTATTTACGAGCCCGCTATTTCAAAACGACCACGTGCGCGATATATGACATTGCGTCCGCGCGTACGTGTGCGTCTGTGTTCGCGCGCGTTTGTGCAGAGTATAGATATATAATATATATATATATCTCGGAAGAAGACAGGTTCTCCTTTTTTGTCGGAGCGGAATTAGGCCTTATTTATTAGCAGCACTGCGGCATTACCGTATAGATAGCAAACGCCTCTGATGAAACGGTGCGTGCTCAGATGCCATGAGATGGAAGTGCGGAAGAAACGGGGACCAGCTTGTCTCGGGCTAATATGTGCAGCGGTGCGTACGTGGAAACAACAATATCTACATAAAAAAAGAAGTTGCGTGCCATTGCGTAAGGTTATGTGAGGTGAAGTAACGTGACCCATGGCTAATACTTCAAAACGAGTGAATCGGTAGATCTAACGTGTAGCCGTATAGCTGTTCGGTAACTTCTTTTATAGTGGGACGCGGTACTGAGAACACTGAAAACGTGGCTGTACATGCTTGGATGCTCTTCGCCTGGTGCCGCTGACGATGGTATGCGTTACAGACGTTAAGGTTTGGAAGTCCTGAAAGTTGCATGGGCGAGTTAGAATGGGTTCATGTCTCGTGTAAAGGCGCTGCAGGAAGTAAAAGAAAACGGGGGCGGTGATTGGCGCTTGTTTTAACCGTGTCTGAGTTTCCCGTCTTCGTTTACTTTCTTTTGCGACTGTCATACCAGAAACTACGCACGGCGTTACGCGTCGCTAATACTCTTTTCGCGATAGCGTATGTGTAAACGTCTCGGCATTTGAAGGAAACGATATCTTGTTTCAATTGTGGGACATCAGTATCGGGGGGGGGGGGGTAAAAATTTGGAGGACGCCTAAGCTTCGCCTTTAAGAGTGGAACGCGATAGCATTCAAAGATCCCTGACTGCTTCTCACGCTTCCCGGCAACTGCAGCTTCATCATCATCATCATTGTCATAGTCATCACCATCATCGTCATCAGCCTATATTTTATGTCCACTGCAGGACGAAGGCCTCTCCCTGCGATCTCCAATTACCCCTGTCTTGCGCTAGCGTATTCCAACTTGCGCCTGCAAATTTCCTAACTTCATCATCCCATCTGGTTTTCTGCCGACCTCGACTGCGCTTCCCTTCTCTTGGTATCCATTCTGTAACCCTAATGAACCGGATACAGAGGCTCCTTCTATAACTAGCGATGAAGTTAGAAGGGCCGTGAAAGACATGTCCAGGGGAAAAGCTGCTGGAGAAGATGGAATAACAGTCGATTTAATCAAGGATGGAGGAGATACCATAATTAATAAGCTTGCTGCCCTTTATACGCAATGCCTCACAACTTCAAGTGTACCAAAGAGCTGGAAGAACGCCAACATTATACTAATCCATAAGAAATGAGACGTTAAAGAATTGAAGAATTATAGACCCATTAGCTTGCTTTCAGTATTGTATGAAATCTTCACCAAGATAATTTCCAATAGAATCAGGGCAACACTTGACTTCAGCTAACCAAGAGAACAGGCTGGCTTCAGGAAGGGATATTCCACGATGGATCATATCCATGTCAACTGCAGCTTATGTAACCATAATGTTTACCGGGAAACGCTGGCGGCGAACGCTATGCACGAAGGCGAGCTTTCTGGTAGAAACGCGGCGTCTTGTGTGGGCCGATCCCGGAGATTGTGCACAGCCGCGCCAGAAAAATTACACAATTTTCAGGTTTATGTTACTGTTTCGCGCATTTATCATTTCAGTCTGAGGTCTGAGAAGATTTAACATAGAAGGCATGCGCTGTGGGTGTTTTATTTCATGTATTTCATGGCATTTGTTTGGGGGCTGTCATTCTCAAAATTCCGAGGAATAACTTTGTCGAGAATGTAAGACAAGGAATGAGCAACTTTGCTGATAGAATGGGGCGGCAATATAGCCCGCATATACCGCATGTAAAATAGCAAGGCGTGGTATATACATGTACCTAAATATATACGGATATTGTCGCTCAAGGTGTCGGCGCCGGCGCTGACACCGACGCCGACACCGACGCCGGATTTTCAGCGACACGGGGCCCTTAACGCTATCGCGCTAAAACCTAGTTCGGGTTCAGCATAGTTCAGGTTCTGACCGACCAGCCCTTAGACGAGGCAGCGTGCACGTCTGCTTCGTCTAAGCGCTAATCCTCTGGAATCTGAACTGTGGGACATCGCCCATGACAGCTGTTCCATAGGTGCAGAGTGTTTTGCGAAAGCGTTGCAGCTTTCGCTGCATTGGTCTACGGTCGTTTTTCTAACTGCAGCGTACTGCGCAGCAGTTACGCGTCGCTAAATCTCTCTCGTCTGTAGCTTACGTAAAGCTCACGGCAACGGAATGCGACGTTATCGTTCCCACTGCGAGACCCTGACAGGTGCAGTATAGAAGGACAGTCATGGATGTATGTGATGGACTCTTATTATCTCTTGTCATGTACAGGTACGTGCGAGTGCTCTTTCCCGTTTAATCGAGGGTGTTAAATGTCATTCGACGTTATTGCATAAATAAAAGCAATCTTGTTTGTTGACCGCTTGACGTGAATCAGTATGTCTACGCGCTAGAGCGCTACTTACGGCGTGGAAAACGCCTGGAGCAATTCGCGTTATGTAGGGGTAACTGCCTGTCCCGTATTTGACTCCCCCTTTTTGACGCTTTTGGTACACCCAGAGAAGGTGCGTGTTTACACTTGTGCCTGTTCAGAGTGAACTTACTCCAGGGTGTGGGAGTACCATTTCAGGGCAGTACGAGAACTCCCTAAAAAAAGGAGTCAAACGTGGGGAGCACTGTAACATCCTCGAAAAGCGATGCAGTTCTAGGAACTCCCTTATGGAGGAGCAACGAAATTTTGACGAGGTTTGGTGCATCTTGAAGACGAACTTAAAGCGAACTGTTTACATCAGATCCTTTTGTTTTGTGGAGGGGGTGGGGGCATGATGGTTCTTTGACAAAAATCACTGTAAATCAGAAAAAAATGCAACAGTGTTTACAGCTCTGTAAATAAACAAACAACATATGACAATGTTGTAAACCGAAGGTATTTTGATAACCGAAGTGGCAAAAATTGATATACGCTTCTCTGAATTATTATGAATTCGAGAATTGGACTTCACCACTATTTAGGCTCAAGCATATAGTGGAACCTTTCATCTGTATCGAAGTACTTTAAGCCACGTTGGAATAACAAGTGCGGAAGGAAAATCTCGCTTGTAATGAAATAATCGAGCGGTGTAATTATTGAATCAAGTGTGACTTAACACTTTTCCTTATAGTGCCCCTTTAAATCTGGAGGAAAGTTCCTCATATGAAATGTCGCTTTTGCTAGACCTATAGAATGACCTAAGCATAGGGAAGGATTCATGGAGCAACGTATAGGAAGGGGCAGTAGGAACAAATAGACATTGTCTTGCATTTCGTTTGTTTGTCAACTGCAAAATTTCGACTGTCATATTGAGTGCATAAGATTTGTATATGTAACCCGGCACCGTGGCGTAGTAGTTGCGCTGCTAAGCCCGATGCCGAGGGTTCAGGTCCCGCTCGCCGCGGCCGCACTTCCGAGGTGGCGAAACGCAAAAACGTCGTCATAGCGTGTATTGGGTGCACTTTAAAGAATTCCAGTTGGTCGAAATTATTGCGAAGTCACCCACTACGACCTGCCTCGTAATATTAGATCGTGGTTTTAGCACGTAAAACCCGAGAATTTTTGTTATGTATAGAATTTACTAACATATGAAATGCTTAACGGCATGCAGAAAGCCTGTTTTTGGAGATGGAATAATTGGGCACCTTACAAAAAGTTGTAACCTTCTTTAACCCTAGAAAGCACTACGTATGTTATTGGATGGGCTGTTTTAAACCGCGAAATGATTATTTAAGTCCGAGAAACTTGAAGCAAAACCTAAGGTAGCGTTTCTGACACATTAGGACCAAATTTCAGTGGCGGATATGTCAGAAAACCAATTTACTAATGAATTAATTCCTATATCATTAATATATACCAGTTAAGAACATAGTGTCTCGAGCACGTAAGTTCCTTTCAGTCCCGCGTGGTCTTGAAAACGTCGTTTACGTAGTGCTAGTTTGTGACTGACATAACTTATCAATGCGTCGATTATTGAATTGACACTCGCTTTTTGGAGGGATAAACTGGTTTTGAAAACGCAGTTACCGGACCTACGCGTTTACGTGGTACATCGTTTTGAGCTTGACATTTTAAACGAGCCACGTTACAGGAGAGACGTGTCAACATTCGCAAACGGGTGTCACTTCAAGGCATCGTTCTTTGCTAGCGACAGCTACATAGCGCGGGCGCTTCGTTGAAATGTCCGCGATCCACTGACAGCTCCACTGACAGGAGTCGGACTTGAACCTATCTAGGAGAACGTGTTGTAACCGCGGCTGTACTTTCTGAGACACGATACCCACCGTGGTGGAGTAGGGGCTTTGGCGTCGCGCTGCTAATCCCGAGGTCGCGGGATCGAATCCCGGCCGCGGCGGCCGCATTTCGATGGGGGCGAAATGCACAAAATGCCAGTGTACCGTGCACGTTAAAGGGCCCCAGGTGGTCAAAATTAATCCGGGGTCCCCCACTACGGCGTGCCTCATAATCATATCGTGGTTTAGGCACGTGAAACCCCAGGATTTAATTCTAATACTTTTTTTCTGAGACACGATGTCTTGGTCTCTCTCTTTACTTTCGCGGTCTTGTGCTCAGCAGTTTGATGCTTTTGTTAGGCATGCGACGGTTCGAGGGGTAATCGGCAAAACACTTCAAGCTTGTGTTTCGGTGAACATGTGAAAAGTGTGAGCAACTGGAATACCGTAAAATCCGTATGTTATGTGAACTGTGGTGTGAACGTCAAGCTTACTGCATATTTACCATTCGTTATTTATCAACTACATTTCTAGTAAAAGCGGGTAATTGCCCCTGCGATATTTCTAGGCTTTGGTGTCCGCTGGCTTCACATCGTCGGTTCTAAAGAAATTGAGCCACTTGGTTCCCCTACTTCGCTAATACGTTCCTCTAATACGAGAATAAATATTGTGGTAAAAATCGAAGGAAAGTTACATCAATAATCTAATACTAAAAAGTGCATTTTTTCCAATCATAGGCCGTCAATTTAAGCATGTTACCGCGCATGCGTAAGGAGGCAACATTCACAATGTCTGTGCATCTCCATTGTCGTTGTCTTCTGTATGGCGCAGTATCTTTTCCTAAGCATTATGAGCCAACTAGCCCAGCAAGAAGTTTTATATATAGTTTTTTTGCTAGTGTATAGGTGTAGAAGGCATTTGAATTCCTAAATAGATTGGACATTGATACCTTATCCGATAGCACAAACTTCACGGGCCAATATTGCTAACAAAATATCGTATTATTATGCTTGATTTTACAGTAGTTGGTTTTTGCAAAGTGAGAGTATGTCAGTTCCATGCTCTACAGAAGCCTCAATCTGCTTTAGAAGACCTAATAAGAATAATTAAGGAGCCTTAATGACCTTCCTTGAATGGCAGTGTTGCATCTTTGTATGGCGCTTTTTGTATAGCACTGTTTTTTTGTGTTGATTTATTTTTGTTGTTGGATTGACTTGATTGGTTGACTTGTGCCTAACCGTAGAAACGGAAAAACTTGCCGTTTTCTTACTGGCTTTTCTTTTCTATATGGACAGTTCAAGAACGTTTGCGTAAAGATTTTTATTGCCGGAAAACTTTCATATCGCCTCACGTTATCGTCACTTCACCATTGAATACTTGTTTGTTTGCGGAGAAGTCGGTGACACAGTAAATAGTCGGCATTTCCGATTTCATTCAGATCAGTAGACCAATCAATTATTCAATTCACGGTGGCAGTGTTTCACCTGTCGACTTGTTGCCCATGCAAAACTCTGTGAACTTTTAGCAATACGTGATACGAATGAAGGATGCTTAATAGCTGTTATCTCATCGCGGACACAGACGATCAATCGGCAGTTTTATTTTCTCCCTATAGAAATAGAGTATTCAAGTGAACATCACATTCCAAAAAAAAAAAAAAAAACAGACGAAACTGTATTTCTACTCAACTAATCTAAATTCAGCAATTGAAAACGAAAGTCAGAACGCGGCATTAAGATGTACTTTCGATTTCAGCCAGTGAAATGGGCGAGTCGTCGTCGTCTTCTTTTTTTTTTTTTTGCTTGCGAAAGAAAAAAAAAAAACTTCTTGCCACGAAAGCGCTTTCGAACAAGAAGGGCACTAGCTCGTCTATTAATAGGCTTTTTTTTTAAATTTTGACTGACGGCTCGAGTTTTATCAGTGGCGACAGCTTGGAAACCTTTACGTCGAGACCGCTATTCCCGTCAATACGTGGCAGCAAACCGGGGAACAGCAGTCACTGTGATTTTGAAGCAGATATATGGCGACGAAAGTTATGCACAGCGTCGCATCTGGTTCCGCTGTCGTGGTGCATTCCGTGGACTGTCATTTATGTTCTAGCACGTGATTGGCGGAGGGTCAACATTCACCAATCAACATTCACAGACGGAGTCTGTTTTAACATAGTTAACATAGTTAAAACAGACTCCGTCTGTTTAATGACGTTAAAACAGACAGATTTAACTATGTTTTAACTATGTTAAAACGTCTGTTAACTATGATAAACAGACGGAGTCTGTTTTAACTATGTTAGGCAGCTTTGTTCGTTCCAGGAGACTAAAGAAAAGAACATCCTAAGTTGCGCTAGATCGTCGCATAATACTACTTCTGAAATGCCAAATAGCCGAATCTTTCTACGAGTGGCGTCCTGGGGCGGTATTCTGTAAGAGTCTACCTAGTGGACTGTCCATTTTGGCGACCGTTCATTCGCTGCTGCTTGACGTGCAGAAAGAAGACTGGCTGGCACCTTCCTGCACGTCAAGCAGCAGCGAATCAACGGTCACCGAAATGGCGAAATGGACAGTGCACTAGGTAGACTCTTACAGAATACCGCCCCTGGTAAGCCGTAAATGGGGCACAAAAGCGAAATACGGGGAGTGTGTGTGTGTGGGGGGGGGGGGGGGGGGCGTGACGCCACTTTTGAAGTTTCCGCACTTGCTGTTCGGGATGTCATGGATTTTTGACAACGTCTCCTTGAGGGTAGTCAATTGTTTAGCAATGAGGAAACGCTATGCATTCCATTCGAAAGTAGATGAACGTGCAACTTTGTAGCTGTTTGCGAATCTTTCCCTCACGGCAATGGCCAGTGTACACCAAATACCGCGAGATTCGTGACGTCACACCTAGGTCTTTTGCGCCGTGCTTTGGGCACAAAATTAAATAATTGGGTGTTCGAGAATAGTTTTCACTCGTAGTCATTAGTCCTGTTTCACAAAACAAACTCGTTATATCGTGAAAGGCGAATACGGGAAGCCGTATATAGCCTTCAACTTCGAGCGCTGCTTTAGTGATTCACGAGTGTAGATACGGATTTAATTGCTTGAAATTCGTTCGCCTCGTTCTTACACTCCCTCGGAAATTCCTAACCGATGCGTAACTGGATTTACCAACACGAAGCTTGTTAAGCGTCTCAGACGTCTACACTACGACAGTTCCGGTAGCGGGCGATGCTGGTTACCGCACCTGGATGGAACACATCTCTTCATCCAGATGCGTCGGGCAATAAAGTACCGGGCTGAAACAATGTTTTTTTTTTTACGCCAGATCAGAGTTTACCCATAGTTTGCCCGCTACAAAGGACACGGCTCTACTGCTATTATTATTGTCATTATTATTATCATTATCATCATAATCATCATAACAGCAACAACAACAAAATAGCGAGACCAAAGCCAGACGGACCCTATCGTGCTGGCATGTACAAGAACGGCAGCTCGCACAGTGCCATGACCTTGTGCCTTGTTTACACTACGCCGCTTGCACATACTATTTATAACACTAGTGACATCATTTGGTGTAACCAATACACAGCAGAATTAGGTGTGACATCCGATCAAGTATCACGTAAGGGCAAGCTATGCACAAAAATACACAGAGAACAAAGTATCGGGGATTCAAAGTGCAACTTTTTTTTTTTTTTTTGGTCTAGTGACACTCGTGGCAGATATTGATGACAGCGTCGATGAAAACAGGCTCGCTGTATTGTTCCGCACATTCCTGGTCCGAGATAGCGCTATTTACGAACAAAAGCATGTTGTAGTGTTATTTCCCGAGATGATCTGTTGCCGGAGGAAGAATTTGTCGCGCTGTCCCAGAACTGACCAGACGTGATAATGCGAACGTTTGCGATGATGCAAGCTCGCTTGACTGATTGGCTCGAACGAGAACAGAACACGAACTTCTACGAAACATGATAACAAAAGAAGCGTGTGATTTGAGACTGTCCTTGGCGCTGAGATTGCGGGACGGGTGGGGGGGTGTCTTCTGCCGACTACACGTACGCTCTGTTAAAGAAGTAGAACAGTAATGTAAACTCCTTTAGGTTGGAGTAATTGCTCGGCACATGTTTTGACTCCCCTTTCGATAGTCATAGCTAATAGACGGAGTACATGCTCTGGTTATGCTTCACAAGAATGAACGTACTCCTCTTACATGCTGGACAACTCCAAAATGGAGTTCTTTGACTGCATTTTTCGAGGGTTTGTTTTCTCCGTCTGAGTGCTTTACTCCGGTCATGCGCAATGAGAATGAACGTAGTACACTCTTTGTAGATTCGTGCTACATTCGTGTAGCACGAAGCATGTATTACGTACTCGGGCCACTCCTGAAGGCATGTGCAACGGCATCCGCACGCTTCACATCATTAACCAATAGAGGTAATCAGCAAGCATTTCAGTAACACATCTCAACAGGATCTACCGAAAAGCTATCGCTTGACTTTGACATATCATCCTCCCACCACGGTTTCTTTTCAATTTGTTTCATCTTCCAAGCAAGAAGACACTGTAAGGCAGACTGCGTTAGGAAAGTTAACGCCAGTGGAGACGGCGACGCATGCAACGGTAGCCAAGAATCACGCCGTGCGTGCTATTTTAGCTGGACCGGCAGCCACACGCAGTGCCGCGTCTATACAGCCCTAATAGTACTACGTACTGCACCGATTTAGCCGGGGTGAAGCTTAGCCGGCGTAATCTGCCGGCAGAACAGTGCACAGGCCGGCTGGGAGCGAGGAAATCTATCGCGCCGAGAGCTTCGGCGTGAAGAATTGATCGCGCCTTCAGGTGACGTTACCGTGACACCTCCGGCACACCTCCCGCCGCACCCCCCACGGGAGGTGCTCTGGTTCTCGCCAACAATTTTTTTTCTTTCGCTCCCCCTTTTTCTTTCTTTTCCCAACCTTCGTCGTGTTCTCCCTGCAGTTCCCTATACTCCCGATTCGTTTACGAGCGCCTGGGCCCTTTCCCCGCCAAACCTCGTATAAAGTTGCTCGCCGTCCCCTTTCCGGTTGACCTCCATCACCCCTTTTCCCCTTCCTCCCTTTCCTTCCTTCTGTTCTTCGGTCGCTCTTGTCTTCTCTCATTTGGGTTATTCTTCAGGCCTATCCGTTCTTAACGATTAGAACTCCCTGTTTTCTTTCTTTTGTCTTTTTTTTCTTTCTTTGTTTCGCTGTTCTCTTCCTAAGGCGATAAATGATCTTTCCCTGACTGACCCCGTTCCTGTCTCGCCTTTTTTTAATCTTTTGCGTTCCCTTAGTCGCCCCCCCCCCCCCCCCAAAAAAAAAAAAAAAAAGGTGCTTCTCCCGTTTTGCTTTTTCTTAGTTTGTTTCTCCATTCTCTCGCCTCTTTTTGTCTCAGTCGCGCCTCTGGCCCGGCATCCCTGCTTGATTGATTCGAATCCCTCGCTGTACCGGTGCTCGCATTTGTCGGCCTCGGCCCGCTCGCTGTGTTGGCGCGGTCTAGGAAGCTGCTTCGAAGGCAACGGTGCGAGATGGTGGAGGGGGGTTGAACGAGGGCCGCCGGCTATTTCTACCACTGTTCTCCGGAGCGTGGTGGTGGTAGTTTCGTCATGCTGGTAAAACAAGGGAACGCGGATTACGCGCTGACTTCGGGATCTGCGCTGCGGTGTTGGCTGATTGGTTGTCTTGGTGGTGGTAGGGAGTGCGTTCTTGTTAGATATGAAGGTGGAGATGCGAATGAATGAACCTATGGGTCGAGGTGAGCCTCTAGATAGGCGCCATGCCTTTCTTGTCTATAGCTTGGAAACTTTCGAATTATGAAGAAGTAAGAAATAGACAGACGATGGCGTACGAAGTGTAATGATGAATGCGGTTGACAACAGCCAGCACATTTGTGCGTCGTGAAGGATTAATAGTGTAACACATAAGAAGAACTGCAATTGCGCCTTTGGTCCGTGCAGGATCCAACAAAAACGCATAGACGCGAGCGCACGCACGCACACATGTACAGGGTCGACCACGTCTAAGGTGAACACCTCATCGGTATTTAAGCCTGTAAAACTACAGCGTTTATTCTACTTCACGAGTGAAATGTTCGTTATGCAATGTGCAATCATGGTGTCGATAAACACAATAATGATTTTTCGAATTGTGTACTGAACATCAGCTTCTATGATGTCTTGAATACTAATGAGGTGTTCGCCTTAGATGTGGTCGACCCTGTACGTACGCACACACATGCGCACACAAACACATATATCCACACGCACGGACACGTACACACACACGCACGCATAGACACACATACATAACCACATGACACAAACACATAAACAAATACACATGCGCGAGCGCGCGTTGTGGGTCGAAGAAAGCGTCAGTACCAACTACGAACCAACGTTCCCACTAATCTTGTGTTTACTGTCGCAGTTGCGGTGCGAAAATGAAGAGAACAACAATAAAGGGAAGTGACGAACTATGACAGAAAGATACAGGAATTCAAAAATCCACGCCCGCTCTTACCGATGCCTTTTTATCGCTTCTCTCGAGCTTTCATAACGAATTCAACTGATTTCTGGCTGGACCCTGTCCCTATACACACTTCTCCCCCATACCAATCAATCTTCCCGTCTCCTTTCTGTATTTCTCTTGTCTTTCCTCACTGCGGGCTGTCGTCTCTCCATTTCTCCGAGTGACGTCAAGCTTCACGACGTGATCTGATTGGCCGAAAGCCTACGTGTACTACCATCGCGCGCCCCGGTGTAAGTATACGGACAACATTGAAAAGCACTGACTTTGATCTTTCCGCACGTCCTTTGCCGGTACTGCACTACGCGTCCCTCCGCTCCCTCTTTTTTTTCCCCTTCTCTCTTTGTTCTCTATCCGGACAGTATGTATACGTAGCCGCGCCCATCGACTTGTGGTCACGGCCGCCGTGCTCTGGACAAGTGGAGTAATTGAAGTCGAGCCAAAGCAAAGGGCAGCGTACAGGGTGATGGAAGAAAGGAAGAAGGGAAAGGGGGCTTTTGTTTTTACTCCCTCAGCGACCTTGGAACATCTAGTAACCTTGAGCTTCGACCCTGTTTACGCCCTCTGGCGGACTTCCCATTAACTCGCCCTTGTTGACCAGGCTCGGCTAAATGTCACTGTACCGCGGTGAACGTTAGCCAAAGGGTCGAGTTGCTGGGGGAAAGAAAGGGAAAAATGACAGGGATTCCAGTGATGCATGCGATTTTTTAGGGAACCCTGCTGAACACCACCCAAAAGCCTTTAGTTTCGACCCTTACTTCCCCTTTCTTAGTTTACTCTTCCGCAGGCGCCTTTAAGTAAGGAATTGCAGCCTCTTCGTAAACGAAATCAGTTTACGGAATACTGGAACAGCGGAGACGTCGACGGCAGGAGGAACACTGTAGCGTCGTCTGGCGAAGCTGCCGTCAACTAGAATACACAGCACTACTATTTCAGCGTCCAAGTTCCGCCTATATGCTGGTGCAAAGATGCTGGCTGCAAGAATCATTAGCGCGTAGTGGATTTGTATTTTTTATATCCTTTTCTCTTTTCAGGGAGAACAGGCGTTACATTTTCTAACACGTTGTAGTTGAACTAAGCGCCAAAAGGTGGCGCCATCAGCGTTGCTGTTACCGTCTACGTCAGCACTGTTCCGGTATTCGGTAAACTGCGATTCGTTTGCGGATAGGCTAAAACATTGTGACGTCATTGTAGCCTATGGGTCACCCGGTCGTATGCGAGAGGAGCGCTTGACGTGAAAAAAAAACAAAAAAAAAAAACGACAGAATGACGAGGGCAATATTGCGGGCGACCAGCCAGCTCGAGGTGGCGGGTTCGAGTCCCAGCTGCAGCGGCGGCATTCTGATGAAGTTGGAATGCGGTAATTAATCTTCGTGCGCGCGAAGATTTGTGGATGCGCGGTGCAGAACTCCTAATGGTCCAAATTGTTATCCGTAGCCTTGCGCCGTGCCGTCTCTCGTGGGCCCAGTGTTGCTATGAGAAGTTTGGGGGTAGCAAACCTAAAGCTTCTTTTCCGTGTAACCTCCCTGCCTATCCCATCTCATTAACCTCTTTCGTTAAACCTCATTGATTATGAATCAGCATTCAACCCCACAACTTATTCGAGTACACATTCCTTATGTATTTCTGTTTATTTTCATATCTTTGTTTTATTGTTTATATTGTGTGTTTATGCTCACATTTGTGTCACGTAAGTAACAATTTGCCTTCTGCTGCAACAATTTTCTTCCCTGTTTGTATGTATTAACGGGAGGTCTCGCCATCACCGTCTTTGAATTTGAGACCGCCTTCCGTATATATTTCATATCTAAATATACTTATACTATATGTAATGAATAAAATTGACTTGAAATTAAAATTGAGTTGAACTAATTTGATCACAAGTTTATCATTAAAAGGTATACAGTGTAGGAATAAAGGCTATACCCAAGGAAAGGATCGTATAAAATTTATCGAGCAGTCTCTCCTCCACTTCTTGTCGATATTGAATGGGCGTTGGCTTCGCGACTGGCTTCTTAAAATGCAGTCATAAGTGGGAAACTGGGTTTTGGTGTGTCCTTTATTTCCGTCACGCCGTCGTCGTCATCGTGTTGTTCTCAGCACGTTTCCTTATCCTTAATGTCGACCTCGCCATATAACGAAGAAAACAACACATTATTCATAACCACCGCAGATTCAAGCCTTACCCAGCGCCGATGTGCAGTTCTAAGGGCTGACTTAAGCCTAATCCGCACGGTCTTCCGCACGCGTGCGGAAAACTGCACATGTCGGCACAAAGGTGCGCAAAGTTCGGTGTTTATGCTGCTGTGTAAACCGAAACTTAATCTTTAAGTTTAAACGGTTTTTACGCTTAAAAGGTTTTTAAATTTAAACTGCACCAGTGTATAGCGTAAACCGAAGTTCGTGCACATGCGTGCGGCTTGTGCAGTTTTTTCCGCACGCGTGCGGCAGGCCGTGCACGGATTGAACGCAAGTTGGTCGTAGACAAGCCGGACGCACTAGCCGCTGCGATGTCGAGCATGGTTTGAAACTTGGCAAGTCATGCGGGGTTTTTCGCGCCACTCAGACCCTGGTTGCGGCATCGTCGGTTGATTTATCTTGGAGGCCACGGAAGGTCAGTCAAACCCGGATATATCGAACCCGCATACAACGAATTATGGTGTATACGGAACAGCTGGGAAATCCCCTTGAAGATTTCTGTATAAAAGTTTTAATTGATGTATCGAATTAACTATACATCGAACTTTTTTGTGATCCTCTTCAGATTCGACATATCCCGTGTTCGACTGTGTATATTGTAGTGGACGAAGACGACGGTGTGCGCATGGCAAATAAGCTGTTCTCGAGAAGACGGCGATGACCTTCTGCGAGAGTCTGCTGCTGTTGCACTGAACTAGTTCAATGCCAGATGAATCGTCGATGTCTGGTGTGTCTTAAATAACAGTTTCAAAAAATCTTGAATTTTTTTTTCTGCGCGCCGCTGTTTCAGCATAGCTTTGCGTCGCCATAGGCTTCAGTAGCGCAAACGCTTTCGTGTCTTGCTGTGTCTTTCGCGTCACGTTCGTCACATCTGTCAGAGGCAACTCGAGTCGGTCGCGGTTATTGACGCAGAGTTTGTCATCACTCCGTTTTTTTTCCCCAGCACAACTTCTTGAGCGCCTTCAACATTTAAAGTTTCCCCATCCACGTATAACTCGAGACTATACAGCTTCTCACGCCGACATTTCTCGCCGCCCGACACCCTTCCACTCTCCGTCGCGGATGAATTGTAGAAGTTTTTATTCTCTCGTCCTTCGATGACACGATTGTCACTGGGACGGCAATTGCAATTACTCAGCTTTCTTTTATTTTTTTACTGCAAATACTTGCTGCTACGTCATGGACATAACCGCGCCCGGCAGGAGCAGTCGATCTTGGAAGAAATGGCACAAATGGAGACGACACTTCGAACTAAACGACATGACAGGTGCCACTAACAACTTCATTTTCTGTAGGCAGAGCGGGACATATGCATTCTCCGCAGCTCAAGCGCACCATGCCAACGCTCGTCTTTGTCATCAAGATATTACATTGCGCTTGCCCTTTACGGAATGTACTATATGTGTCCTGCGATACGTTCAGAAAATAAAATTGCTAGTGTGTGCTTGCCCTGTTGTCTAGTCATATGTGTCTTCTCCTGTGCCATTTCTTCCACGTCGAACCGCTACTATAACTAGGCGCCCACAACAAGTCCTACAGAAGCAGTTGATTACGTGTCCCGTTGTTCTAACTAGGGTGCTTGTGCGTGGTATCCACAGTGTTGTTAATGAGCGAGTGTTACGAGCAGCTGCATTACACTAGCAGCTTTACTAACATTGACCCATCGCATTAAAACTTGGTCGCCGCTGCGTGACGTTAGGGACGCGAGATAAAGTTATTGGGCATTTTGGGCCGCTCTCCGCCTTTTCAAACTGGTTTCGTATCTGCAACCTCCGTGGTTGCTTAACTATTTCAGCGGTACACTCCTTTCAAACTATCTTTAAAACTATGTGTAGGCGTACGATGACGGTGTTGCGAGATGCCGCTGACCTTTGCTGACGTGCATTTGACTACAAGGAACGTTGCTAACTGCACTGTGTTTGGCATCTGACTTAGTGTAACTATATTCACGATGCGAGAGGACAGGGGTTGGGTTACACTTGCAAATGAGCTGATCAGTCATGGATTACAGAATAGTCGAAATGAATATGCGCTTTGAATGAAGCAGAAAATACGCCGAGGAAATGAATAATGCGCGTGTCGCGATATTTGTAGCAAAATAAAAACAAGAAACTAGATAGAAAGCAAAGGAGGGGCTGTCACTGATCTTGCATTTGAATATGTTAAATACGCGGTGAAAAGGCCTGCATTTTCTTTTGCCCACTACGTTGCCTATTTGCATTGTAACATATATGCGTATGTGGACACTGAGCCTTTTTATAATAAGTGACTCTTCTTTTCTTTCTTGTTCAGGGCTGCTATCTCTAGTCGGTGACTGAGTACAAGTAGAAGCTTTGTAAGCAAACCTGCTACAGTTATTATCGAGCGTGAAGGTAACATCTTGTGTACCCTAGAGCTCAATCTCGGTAAATGGAACTCCTGATAAACGTAACTTATTTCCCTGGTCCCTTGAGGTTCAGTTTAACGAGAGCCCACGGTGCACTAATTCATCTAAATGACGTTTCTGTACCTCGTATCTCTTCCAAACCGATTTCGCGCACGCCGTGACGCGCTCGCTTACGCTCAACGCACCTCGAGTTTTTGTTAGATACCTCCAAAATGGGGAAAGTACGCCTATAACGCTATAAGGAAATGCGTGACCGATGGTGGGACCACAACCCCTGCGTTTTCTAGCGCAGCACCCCACTGCACTGTAACCATTAGAACGTGGTCACACGCGTGCTTCTATCGTGACAATGTCACTTTTTTTTTAGCTTCTGGCACGCCTGTCACGTGTCACTATCTCGCATTATTACCTTGTGACAGCTAAGGCTTTGAGACGCCATGTTAGAGACAGGTAATGAGAAGTAGCGTACCTGTATATGCAACTGCTCTCTCTCTCTCTCTTGCACCTGCCGTGGTTGCTTAGTGGCTATGGTGTTGGGCTGCTACGCACGAGGTCGCGGGATCGAATCCCGGCCACGGCGGCCGCATTTAGATGGGGGCGAAATGCGAAAGCACCCGTGTACTTAGAATTAGGTGCTCGTTTAGGAATCCCAGGTGGTCCAAGTTATTCCGGAGTCCCCCACTACGGCGTGCCTCATAATCAGATCGTGGTTTTGTCACGTAAAACCCCATATTTCTTTCTCTATCTCTCTCTCTGCGCTGCCTTTAGCGTCGGCTCATATTTTCTGTTAGATACCTCCAAAGTCAATGAAGTACACCTATAATACTATATCATTAAAATTTAAAAGAAAAGTTCGAATATAGGGAATCGCCGTTCCATGGATTCTGTGATTTTATCTGGAACGCCCTTCCATTTAGGCGTGTTAAAAATATTTACAACCATTTTTTTTTCGTTCGTATAGCTGGAATCTAAGTGGAACGAGATTCAAGGGTGCTGTTGTAGCTCACGCCGCACCGCACGGAGTTGGGTGAGATGGAGTGCCTATAGGCCAGGGGGGGGTCTCGATCGGTGAATGCTCAACAGCCGTGCTTTCGAATTATCTCCCTGTGGTTCGACTCATTTCACCCGCTCTCCTTTGAAAGCCCAACTCGCATACGTGCTTCATCGCCACCGCTGCCGGCAAGCGAGAGTGCAGGGCGCGCGCCTGTGCGTCTTCAAGAGCCCGAGAGCAAGCAGTCCACACTCCTGATATACGGGAGCGCGTTTAAAACCTCGGTGGCTCGAAATTATATCCGCGGTGAGTGCGTGCGAGCCTGAGAGAAGGAAAGATCTTTCCCGAAACGTGGAAGGAAGGCGGCCCGGTGTAAACGCCGCGCGCGCTTAGGGTTTGGGGCGCGCTCGAAGACAAATGGCGGCGCACCTGTGCGGGACAGGCCTCGTTAGAGCGCTTATACCGCGACGCGGTTCCGGAAATATCCACGGTGCGCGAACACGCACGCATACACGCGCGCTTTGAGGCAGGGCGAGGTCGTTTTCTGGGAGCACGGGAAAGAAGTTTAGAGACAAAACTTAAAAAAAAAATGTAAGAGAACGAAGTTTCGAGGTAAAAAAAAAAAAAAGCTAATAATTTTCGGGTTACGTGATTGACAACGATCTCGCCGTAGGGCAGTTGTCTGTTCGTTTAACGCGTGCCTGCCTGGCTGAAGTCGGAGTCGAAAATTATCGGGGAACAGGCCTGCACGATTTTCTCAGCAGCGCGACCTGTACAACTTGCAGCGCGGTGGTTAGGCCGGCGGAAGAACGGCGCGGCGATGGTGACGGCGCGATGAGCGACGACACGACGCGACACGATGACGTACGCCACGACGATTCGAACGTCGTGAGCCTGGGGTCGGGTCGTAGGCGTGTAGCTTGGCGGTGGTATTTCGTAGTGGCCTCCCGGCAGGGAAAAGCGAAAGGAACCTGCGGCTGGCGCCAGGAATGCAGAACTTACCCTCAGCAACTGTATATAGCTGTCAACAACAACAACAACAACAACAACAACAACAACAACAACAACAACAACAACAACAACAACAACAACAACAACAACAACAACAACAACAACAACAACAACAACACAACAACAACAACAACAACACAACAACAACAACAACAACAACAACAACAACAACAACAACAACAACAGAATAAGTCAAGGGAGTCGGTGTGTTTGTAGTTTTGGGATAACCGGCTATGAAGAATCCTATATACCCATTTTTCTTTATTGAATAATAATAATAATAATAATAATAATAATAATAATAATAATAATAATAATAATAATAATAATAATAATAATAATAATAATAAATAAAGAAAGAAAAATTGCGTTTGCGAAAAAGGTCCGGCTGTTTCCACCAATTTCTCTTCGACATTTCCGAGTCGGCGAGTATACGCACGCGTCACAGAGTGCGTTTGTATGCACGCACGCTGTGACGCACGCACTTTTTCAATCGATGAAGAAACGGCAAAAAGCTAGAATTTGCATATTCTATAGCGATCGGCCTCGAAGGTCGCTCCAATCGCGCACCAACACTTGCGTCCTAACGAAGCCACCGCGATATATGAAACGGAAATGGCGCGGTAGTGTCGATGCACGAATTCACATTCGACGCATCCGTGTCTTACGCAAACGTTTTGGTTTTATAGTGGTGGTCGATCCGCACGGTCTTTTGCCACATGATGTCGTCTTGTCCAAGTGACGCCCGCGCATCACAGTCCACGTATGTAGTAGGAAGTACAACTTTTTTTTATTACCGGTGCAAAATGGACATTATGTTAGCGCTGCCTTGTCGAATTGCCTGCTCGTTGCTTTCGTTTCTGCGCTTAAAGATTAGAATATATATACGTATATTCAGGGTGTCCCAGCTATCATGCAGCACGATTTAAAAAAAAAAAGAGGAACGGCGTTACGCGAAGCAAACCTAGTGCGTACTGTTTCCAGTACAGTGGAGTAGCCGCCAGTAATTTTTTCGTTACTGATGTTTAATTAGGTAATTGTCATTAATTATCTAACTCGAGAAGTACTGTCTTAATTATCAAAGTGTCAATGAGAACGTTGTAGAGCAATATGAAAAACTCCCGATACAGCTCTCTGTTGCTCAATACGCGCTACATAAATGCGTTTTTCCGAGCGTGAAAGAAGCCCGCGAATACACGCAGAATTGCCGCACGACTGGCCGCTCGAGGCCCTTTGCGTGTATTCACGGGCTTCCTTCATGGGTTCGGGAAAATAGGCATGAAAGATGATGACCAATGGAAAAAAGAGTCGGTGTGTACAAAAAAAAAAAGAATATAAAGAAATAAATACGGCACGTATCAAATTGGGCTCCTTCAAACCTTGAGTCCAGTTCAGTGGTACCCGCAAATAGTACAGGACAGCCACCGTAGTCCGTCACTTCATATGCTTCTTAGGATGACCTCAGTTACTCAACTATAATTTCCACGCAGGCTCACTCTTAACCACGTTACTTTCGACGACGACAACAAGGCAGTCGAAGGTGTTCCTCTATTCTCGCCAACTATATGCTTTCAACCATGCCTTTCAGTGGTGCCTTCGTCTTCGAAGGCGCGTGTCTGCCTAGCGTCTCCTCACTATCGTGCAGCTTGTTGACGTGGGCGCACAAACGAGACGGCGCAACTCGGTATCGCAGTAAACAACCGAATCGGTCGGACGGTCGTCGACGTATGCGGATGTTTATGTCCACGCATAGCTGGTCGCGCATCCCCCAACCGCCCCACCCCGAACCCCTTTTCATCTCAGCCCACCACCCTCACTCCGTGAGGCGTAGCGCGCGGGCGCCGATCACACGCAGGAACACACACTGTTAGCTCGCCGGTGAGACACGGTCGTATACACGTAGCACGCGTGAAGGCGTTCCGAGTTGCGCGCGTTCCCGTCGGCCACGCACTGGCGCGCCCTCCTGTATTTGTACACGCACGGCTTGTGACGCGCACTTCGGTCGTGTCGCGGCTGTATAGTGTAGGCGAAAGCCACGAATGCCACGAGCAGAAGAATGGACTTGTTCACTTCTGAAGGAAGAAGCAGGACTTGTGTGTGTGTGTGTGTGTGGAGAAGGAAGGGAATTATTTTTCGCCGCTGGCTCGCCCTCGGGAATCGAATGCCACCTCGCCTAGCAAACCATCCTTCTGAAGTGAATGGAGTAGATTGCACTCTTCTTTTACTCCGCTTATGTTACTGCACCACACCACCACCACCACCACCCCTACTACTGCTACTACTACTACTACTACTACTACTACTACTACTACTACTACTACTACTACTTGTACCATCTACTACCAGCTACTGCTACTACTACTACTACTACTACTACTACTACTACTACTACTACTACTACTACTACTACTACTACTACTACCAACTACTACTACCAGCTACTACTACTACTACTACTACTACTACTACTACTACTACTACTACTACTACTACTACTACTACTACCACCACCACCACCACCACCACCACCACCACCCCACCAACTTCTAACTACCAACTACTACTACTAGTACTACTACCTCCACTTCTACTACTTACTACTACTAGTACTACCGCTTACTACTTTATGGATGTCGAACGTCTCCTGACTCCGTATTATGCCTGCCAAATTTCCTTATCTTACCACATCACTTAATCAGGAGCCTTCGGCCAATCCCCTGCGGAACTTAGCAGAGCACCACCGAAGAATAAACCTCTGCGAGGCGCTCGACTGCGGGCTTGACTTTATCGTTATTTGATAAATGAAGTCCCCCCGCACCCACTCCCTCCATCTTTCTCTCAACTGAGTTTCCGTTCCATTGGCATTCCAGTTTGCTACCCTAAAAGACTACCGTGTATCCGCTCTGTGCATTACATCACCTACCAAAATCAATTTATTCCCGTTGTATCTCAATAGAATATCAGTTACACCTGTTCGCTCTCTAATCCATACCCGCCGTCTTCCTGATTGGATAGCTTCTTTTTTAAAAATCTTTTTCTGTCTGTGTGAAGTCTTAGTGCGCACTGGCAAAATAAGTTCCCTTTAACAGTTTTGCCCTTTTCTCTCTTGCGGCGCGATCGTTCTCAGAATTGCTGCGGGCTTTGGGAGCGCTCACGTAATGGGCAGTAGAAAGGTGATGACGTCAGCGAACGGCCCCCTCGTTATGCAGTGACGCATTGCGCTGGACGTTGGGCATTGTCGAGAGTGATCGATTGTGAGCGCGTATCTGTTAAAGAGAGAAAGGCCAAAGCCGTGTACTGCTCGTTAAAAATGGACGCCATATTGTCGCTTCTAAGAAATAGTTCGCAAAGCAGATGGCATTATTTTTTGAAGCTCAGTTTAGCAGGTGCTAGCATTGCTGCGTAGCGAATAGCGCTGTAAGTATTTTTTCTTTTCTTTACTTTATTTTATTATTTTTTTTTGCCGCAGCATGCCATATGTACAGCCTCACGCATTTTTAGCTATATCGCGCGAGCGTCCATCACGCGTCATTTTAGCGCCCTTAAGCGGCGATATCAGCGAGACTGTCAGAAGTACTCTCAAGTGCATTAAGCACTCTCCTGTGCAAGAGTCGTCTAATGCGATGTTCCCGTCACGACAATGTACGACCATATTATATAGTGTTCTCGCGTGATATAGCTAAAAATGCGGGAGGCTGTACCTCCTGATTCGTGCATGACTCGACATATCGGGGATGAGGGGCTCAGGGAAGATAAAACCGAAACCTAATGCTCCAGGGAGACCATACCCGTCCTTTAGTCAATGAAGCAAAATTCGCCGTGTCATTGTCGCAGCATCTGCTTCACAAACAGCTGCTTGCGTTTGTCTGATTCCTTTAATTTTTACTACACAAGTGTCGCGGGAAATTGTTTTTTAATTTGGAAACTGTTTTTAACTGTTTAGCCGAAACAAACGTCCCGGAAATCATTTGGACCGGTAATTTTTAGCATGGAACGAACAGGGCCCTTGTGTTCAAGGCCTCTCTTGGAGCTCTAGTGTAACTGTTCTGTTTTTGTTGCGTCATGTGTTTTTAACGAAACCAAACTGCCATAGCCCACATCACTAACTAGCCGGTGCCATGATTTTAGTACCTATATCTTCTACGCCATTTACAGCGACAATTTTTTAAGGCCCTTTGACAGCCATGTCACATCTACCATTAGGAATTCATTGTCCGCGCATCCACAATTCATAGATAACATTACCATTCGTCATGGGGCTCTACGGCCATACCTGACCCTTGCGCGATAAAACACTACACGCATCAAATTCTTCGAAATAAAAGGAAAAAGAGATGATATTGTGGCCGGTTTCGTGTCTTTCGCCTTCCTAATAGCAAAACGCTGTGCGTAAGATGCGGCTGACCTCGCTCGTAATAACTGTAAGAGTTCTTTGCATATCTGTTTGCTATTGGGTGTTTACCTTTACATTAGCATGTTAGATATCGTCAGTCACTGAGCCGTGCCCCCACATTGGAGGCAGAAAACAGTGACTCTTCTCCTTCCATCAAAATCACTACTACTACTACTACTACTACTACTACTACTACTACTACTACTACTACTACTACTACTACTACTACTACTACTGTACTACTACTACTACTACTACTACTACTGTACTACTACTACTACCACAACCGCTACTACTACTACCTCTACTACTACTACTACCTCTACTATTACTACTACTACTACTACTACTACTACTACTACTACTACTACTACTACTACTACTACTACTACTACTACTACTACTACTACTACTACTACTAACGGCGCCTGTTCTAACGAACTGCTCATGCGTAGTGAGTGATGTGTGAACGCAGGCCTTAGATTTTTCAGCAGGATGCTTGTCGTTATTGCATGTGGTAATAGTTGTGCTTGTGGTGGCGTAACCGTTCGAAGACATGGCCAGTAAGGTGCCCTTACGAAACGTTAAGTTTGAGCGAAAAAATCTAGCACTGGGATCGTGCAGTCACTGTCTGTATGACGGGTGGTTGCGATAGGTCTTTTTTCAGTATTGAAGAAAACTTGCGTTTGAAAGAGCAAATGTTCTCAAGAAACTGACGGGGCTGTTTTGTCCCTTAACTTCATAAGCAATACCACAGAGCACAGACATACAACAAAAGTTGTCAGTAATCTAAACATCCTTACGTGATTTGAATGCGAAAACATGAGGACTTGTCTAAGTTATCACCTTAAATTAAACTCCACCTTAATCAAATTTTAATCCACCTTAATCCAATCTTGGGCAGTTGGCCAGGTCGGGTTTGTAGGTGTGGGCTGTTGAGAGTAGGATTTGGCAGTGCGAGCCGCAGCAGGTCCAGCGCCGGTAACCTGACGTCATCACTTGGTCACGTGGGTTTTCTTGCCAGTCGAATTTAACGCCGGACGCCGGATTTCTCGCTTCATGGAGCATATATGGCTTTTACGAATCACAAATGCGACACTTTAGATTACAGCTAAATGCGTAAGGAAGCACATAAGTTCAGGTTTTAATTCGAAACTATGTCACCGGGGAAAGCAACCGGTTGAGGCGTCTGACGTGCGTGTCGATGGGAGGTTGGCACGTGAAGGCAGTCGTCGCACCAGCTAGGCGAGTCATGGTCTGGGGCTTGAACGGCTGCTGCTTCGTGGACCGGATGGAAAAGAGGCAAGTTAGTATTAGTTCATGGTTAGTAACAACAGCGCTCTGAAAAGGAAGACGAAGGAAGGCGTAGACACAACACAAGCAGCTATCAGCCGCAAAACTTATTGAAGGAACGAGTTAATATACCGTTTAAATGCACATGCGTGTGTAAGACAACGAAAGACCATGACGAGGAAGCGTGGTTGAATCAGTGCATACATAAAAAAAAAGAGCAAACGTAAAGGAGTTACGAAATGCCGCTCGGCTATCGCCGATTTGGCGTAATCTAAAAAGGAAACTTCTTTTTCTTTGGCTAACCAAGAGGCATGCTTTGCTAACCGCATGCACCGGAAGCGATTGCGCATTGCGAAGCCGGAACACGTCAACGACGCCATGTTTTGTACAGCCACCTATATTAGCGAAGTCGTTGGAAGCATGGAGGAAGGGAAAAAAAGAAAGTTATGAGAGAGCATGACGTCACGTAGCCAGCTTTGCCAAGCGAACGCTCCTTGACGCCAGCCCTTTGCTCAGTGTCGGCCCAACACATGACCTCTTGGGTCGAGATCACGGGGTAAGAATCGAGATTTGCCGAGACGTTTGGCGCCCGGTGGTATTTTAATCAATGCGCACTTGTTCGGGCGCCCTGCCGCAGTGCTACATCCAGAGCGGGAACCCGTAAATTTACCGCGCGTTCAGTCGTATCTATCACGTGT
Source organism: Dermacentor silvarum (assembly GCF_013339745.2). NCBI lineage: Eukaryota > Metazoa > Arthropoda > Arachnida > Ixodida > Ixodidae > Dermacentor > Dermacentor silvarum. The sequence continues at coordinate 53,613,327 of NC_051163.1, forward strand.
TGGGCCGACACGCTTGGCTTCAGTCGCGTTGCGCGATGCTCCCTCCTAACTTTTTCCTTCTTCCATGGTTGGAAGCCAAAAGGACGACCTAGGCAAACATAAGACAATATAATATACCCATCATGCGCGGATCCAGCGGGGTTGTATGGATGTCATAAGCACTGATCCACCTCGGAGGGTCTTACCTTCGTGCTAACCCTTCTTGCCGCGTGACACGTCTTCCACTATAGGGTGCCGTCGTATCGGTCGTTCGTTCGCCGATGCGGGAATCACTTTCGTGATTAGTGTCCTCGAGCAAGCCTGTCTGTAAAGTCATACCGCCGGGCCGGATGCGATTAGAGTCGCCATATTTCGTTTCGCGCAATTAGTATACGCTTTCTTTCTTTTTAATTTGCTGAAGGACGAACGACGGTCGGAGGTTGTAGATCACGTGATCAATGTTGCGGATGGGGTTCATTTTGCCTAATGGAATCCTCAGTCAACTCATTAATGCTCTCGGGAGCCTTCTCAGAACGGAGAACTTTCTCGCCAGCATCGAATGCAGCCCATATTTTTTACGCCTCCGAACGCAATCTCCATTACTCTCCGAACAAACGTGTTTCATAGCCGTTTTATTGCTATGTAGATTTTCTTTATCGCTGTGAACGGTCTCCTTGGGATAAAAAAAAAAAAAAACGCATAACCTGGAGTTCTAATTACAGGGAGCGGCACGGACCTAAGTTCCTGCCTTTCTTTCTTTTCTTTTCGTTTTTAAATCCGAGCGCTAAGTTCCACCGTGTTTCTCAAAACAGCGCGCGCCGTCTGAAGCGTTTTGATTTCCTCGTCCCACATTGAAAATACTGCGTTTCATCACTGGTAATCACCGTGTCGAGCATATTCGGATCCCCCTTTTCGAGATGAAACTCGAAGCCGATGTTGAGTGAACCAGCTTTTGTGAAGATTAATAAACTCGGCTGGCCCTGATCTTAAGTGTGCGCAACACACACACACACACACACACACACACACACACACACACACACACACACACACACACACACACACACACACACACACACACACACACACACACACACACACGCACGCACACGCACACGCACACGCACACGCACACGCACGCACGCACGCACGCACGCACGCACGCACGCACACACACACACACACACACACACACACACACACACACACACACACACACACACACTCATCATCATCATCTTATATATATTTATGTCCACTGCAGGACAAAGGCTTCTCCCTGCGGTCTCCAATTACCCCTGTCTTGGGGAAATTACTTGTACTTACTAATTGAATGAAACACAGGATAAATTAATGGAAATGAAAGTGGATGCAAAATCAACTTGCCGCAGGTGGGGAACGATCCCACGCCTTCGCATTACGCGTGCGATGGTCTTACCAATTACCAATCCACTTCCATTACCATTAACTTATCATTACCTTAGTTCAATTGGTAAGTACAAGTAATTTCGCCTATGTTTTCCTTCGTGTCCGTGTTTGTTGGCTTTTCATGATTAATAAAAATCGGCTCCCCCGGTTCCCTTTCTTCTCGTTCATATATATATATATATATATATATATATATATATATATATATATATATATATATATATATATATATGTCAACTCCGGCTGTCAACAGCCGCCACGATGCCGGCCGCTCTTGGTCGTCCGCTGAGTTTTACGCTTCGTTGGAGAGGCGACCCGTAGCGCCACCTGGAGGGCGCCACCGGCAACCTGCGGTCGTCCTTGGGGGGCGCCGCGTCGAAGGCCGTTTCCGCGTGCTGGTGAAAAAAAGCGCCGGCGTGCCTGCGTGCATGCAGCGGATATATAGATCGCCTTCACACGACTTGCGCTTCTTCTACCGCGCACTTTCATTCCTCGCGGTTTTGAATTAGCGATTCCGCGAGCGTGTTTCCTTTTCTTTTAGTATTTATTTCCTGGAATACGAAGCGGCGGCGCGTCCGTGTCCCGCCCTCCTCCGTTTGCCGCCGACGCGCGTATACCGCGTGCCATGCTCAGACGCGTGAGATACCGGCGTGGTTTCTCCCTTGTCCATTTCTCACTTTTGTCACCAATTTTTTCTTGTTTGAAGTTTATAGCCTTTTGCTTCTTTTTGGAGTTTATGTACGTGTTGGAGCATGCTCGAAAGAGCAGGATAATGGTTTCGGTACGAGGGAACGCCATGAGAATGAGCTACGTATACAAGTGAATTCTAGCAAAGAATGCGTTGCCGCTGCGCAACAGCTGTTGCCAGGTGTATAGCGTCTTCGAGGAGCGCGCCTGTTTAAAAAAATGTATATATAAAATATCTTAATGAAGTTCCGTGCCACGTGCAGTGCCGCAGCGTGCAGGCTCGTGTCTTAAAGGGACATTATAGAAAAAGCAGTTAGGTCAGTTTAGACTGACAAAGTATGATTTCGAAGCACCATTTTCGTTAATTTCGTGGTGAGAGGCAGATTATTAGAAGAGAGAACGAAGGTCAAAGTTCAATTTTTTTGTAAGATCTCGAAATCTGATTGATTGATTCTGCGGTTTTACGTGCCAAAACCAGTTCTGATTATGAGGCACGCCGTAGTGGAGGGCTCCGGATTAATTTTGACCACCTAGGGTTCTTTAACGTGCACTACAACGCACGCACACGGGCGTTTTTGCATTTTCGCCTCCATCGAAATGCGGCTGCCGCGGCCGGGATTCGGTCCCGCGATCTCGTGCTCAGCAGCGCAACGCCTTAGAAGACTGAGCCACCGCGGCGGGTTTGATTTCGAAATCTTAGCCCCGGCACACGTCAGCGTGACGTCATGCATTTCGATGAATTTTTTTTTTCACTTTTTTCGTATTGCGACCGCGGTGGCTCACTAATAGTTCTCGAACCTCGCCAAGTTCGGTCTTTGACTCTTCTCGAATACTGTGGAGTTCGCCCCTTACCGATAAAAAGTTAAGTAGGTTCGGAGCGGACGCCTTCTCAAAATTCATGACGTCACAGCGAGCCTGGACGTGATGTCATTTGTGCGTCTTTCCTGGCTTCGCAAGCCTCCGCTCGCGTTGAAGAGTGGCTATTCTGTTTCTTTCTTCTTTTTCTTTTTTTCTTTCTTGGGGGGCGGTCGTTATTGTAGAAGAACAACTTACTAATACAGTTCAAGTGACCTTTCTATTAAGTTTCTCTCCCCCCTCCCCCCACCCCCCCCCCCTCCCGAAAAAAAAAGAGAAAAGAAAAGGGAAACGTCGTCGTGAAGTTCTGTGGAGTGGTTTGATCGCGGCCTGCTAGTCGGCGCCTTACTCAGCGGGGCCGGTATTTTCGACGTTCCTATGCAATGAAACTAAAGAAGAACTGTTCGTGACGACTCCCCCCTATAAGTTGCTACGTCAGATGAACGCGATGACGTACGAGAGGATCACGTGGGACACAACACGCTGTGCGCGCCGCGCGTAAGCATGCACTGCACGCTTTCCGAAGCGCTTGTCTCGTGGCTATACTGCGCCTCCCGATTGGTCGTGACCAGCTGGGACTAAATTAAAGTGTATACACCCTTGCGGCAATGCGAGAGGGAGCGCTAAATTTGCTTCCATGCAACCATTCATTACTCGTGGCATGTGTATTCGAAGCGGAAACGTCAGAATACTCGTGTATGAACCATATTAATAATAACATATATATATATATATATATATATATATATATATATCGTAAGGCTTACAAGCCTATCGAAAAAAGGAAAACTTTGCCCCGTAAACTGCGAAAGGATGCGAAACGGCCTAATTGGATTTAAAATTTTCAGTTGAAACAGCGCGAGACACCTGGGCGTATTCGACCAGTTTTGATCGCTTCAAGTCGCCATTTTCTTGTGAATCTGTGCCTTTGTTTGGACACAAAAAGGTAGAAGAGAAGAAGTTCATTCATTCACTCAAGAAAATGAAAGCGCAGCAACCAAATATGCAGAAGGAGGTAAGGGGACCTCCTGTTGTAATTAAAAAGAGCGATACAAATTAGGTTAAAGCAAATGCAGCGAAAATGTAAAGTTGTCAACAAGTATAATTACAAAAGACAGCAAAAGAACTGAAGCATATGATATAATACAGAATATATACAGACTTACAGAATACAGAATATAGCATACAGAATTACTTCTTGTACAAATTAAAAAAAGCACAAAACAAGTCAAGTTAATGCAAATGCAGCAACGAGGTCGAATTGTTAACATCAACTAAGGCAGAAAAACAAGTGAACTGAAAACATGGTATAACGCTGTACAGAATTACATTTTATACTAATTAAAACAACACAAATCAGGTTAAGTGAAATGTAGCAAATAGGCAGCGTTGTAACAAACAATGCAAATATGTAATTCTTAAATAAACAAATACGTAAACATTACTAAGGTATTATTGCGCAACAAAAGGACATGGACGGCAGAGAAGAACACACGCTGTCGTCCATATCCTTTTGTTGGACTACAAACTTGCCTGGAATGCTGCTCTCATTAAATACGTAAACAGACAATGCAGACACATAAAAAAAGTGTTCTAAGAAAAAAAAAACAATTGACAAAAGTGCGACTACTTGAGAACGAAAGCGAAATACAAGAAACGATGTCATTCTCCCCGACTCTCCGCATTCGCGTGCTTTCGTATCATTCTCATAATACTCGTACGAGCAGATATCGGCAAGATGCAGTTCAGTTTAGCGTTCCTCGATTGCGCGCCCGCTCGCATTCTATACGCGTGCATCGAACGAGGTGGCGTGTTCTGGACGTGAATAATTGTTTTCCGATCGAACGGCCGGCCCGATCGCCATCGCCAGCGTTCAAGCCATTAACGAGCGGATGTGGAAGGAACACGATGGCAAAATGGCCAGAAGCGTACGTTACCGACAGCGAAGTGATCGGGCCGCTTTTACCGCGGTGTGCCGGTTCGACGGCTGTTGCGAACGCCTTATTATGCTAGTATCAGTATCATCATCGTCATCATTATATGTTTTGGTGCTTAAATTTTGAACAGATAAGCCTCGGCGTTAGTTAGCTGGCTGATGTAGGGGCAGAGTTCAGAGCTGCCGCCTTGCTTTGCGTGAAGCTAAATTTAGTCCCGTTTTGTTTGCTTCTGACGCCGTGGGGAGTTTCCAGACGGCGTAAGCTGCAAGAGAGTGAGAGAGAGAGAGAGAGAGAGAGAGAGAGAGGAAATGTTATTCATAGGAATGATCTATATAACCGAAATGCAAAATGGGAATTCCGTAAAATTCGGGGCCATTTACTGCTCGTCTGTGAATTCGATGCGAGTGTGCAGTGCTTGTTATTTCTTTTATTTAAACTGACCGTTTACTGCCGCCGAAACGTGACCGCCACCATCGGCGATGTTATGCGTCATTTAAAAATTGAACTTTAGACTTAATCAAATCAATCCTATGTCCCCCTGAGGAGGAGGAGGAGGAAAAACTGCAGATCCTTGGGTCCAAGCAGGTGGGCAGTTTAAATATTACACTCATAATACAAAAAAAGCGACGATAGAAACTGTTTGGAAATGAGTGTAATAGCATAGATAATGAAACACAAGATAACAAAAACGTAATATGTTTCTCGATTAGTGCAATAATAGTGCTACAATAACAGATGTGAAATAGTGCAACAGTGCTTCTTCGGTGTGCTTGGAGAGGCTAAGAAGATGCCTCGATTAATTCGTTCCAATCACTTAAAATGGAACTGAAATGTCAGTTGGCGGGGGGGGGGGGGGACACTTGTGGACAGAAGCCCTTGGATCCTTACGATTGCCTCTGCACGCCGCGTGACCCGGACTTGCACGTCTATATATCCGAACTGAGAGCAGCGTGGCCCGCCACTGCTGAGCAGTAGCGATTTGGAAGCCCTGGGGAACGTCTCAAAAATCTAGGTAGGAGTCCGCGAGAGATGTTTCTGACGACAATCAGAAACACACGTGGCACATATTCCGGTGGATTGGTGGCCGGAATATGTCCCACGATGTATGCCAAGACGCAGGAGACGATGTAGACGACGTGTTAATGCCGGCGAAGACGTCACTTCCGTTCAAAATTTTTTTTTTGACGAGGAAGTCGTTAGAATGCGTAGCACGAGGATTCTTCTTTTGTGCAGAACATTATGCTTGAGCTATACGTTGTTAGAGGTGTCAGCGATGCGCCGGGCATGGGAGCGAGACGAATAAGGGAAGCATTGCAAGAGACGAGCGGAAGTAGAATATTGGCTATGTTGGCAAAATATTGGCAAGATTTTTTGGCAGGAGGTGGTTGTTTTAATGCGTTGCCATTAGGAGTGTCAAAGTGGAAGAAAATTCTCCCCTCTCTCTCTCTCTCTCTCTGTGTGTGTGTGTGAAGCCCGTCACGTGGTAGAGGTAGGGAGGGGATGGGAGAGCTTATAGCTAGGTTATCGTGTGGATATATATATATATATATATATATATATATATATATATATATATATATATATATATATATATAATGCAGCTAACGGCTGTGTGCTCCGGATCCTAGTCAGTTGCAATTTGCTTTGGGGTAAACACGGTTTCAATCATGGTGCGACGTAATGCTGACGCATTTCTCTCACATTTACCGATAAATCAGCACTGATTCTTTTTTTCGGTTTTCGCAACAACATCTGCAAAATGGCCTACCGTACCACCGGTAGCGACGACAGAAAGTTCGCTATTGCTCTCTCTCTGTCTCAAATAGTATTTCTTATTCCTACGTCTGGCTGATCGCCTGAAATGCTACTCCAGGTGCTGGGCGATTACGATATACGCATTGATTTACCAGCATATCATTAAAGCTTGTATCTCTCTGTGTGTCTCTCTGTCTCTCCTTCCACGCTTTCCTCAATTATTTACATATGCACCAGCAGCGACGTCACTTCCGTTCCAGCTGTCGCGCAGGAAGATGCTTAGAGATGTTTCACCGCGAATTGTGTAGCCCCCCCTGGGGTCATTATGATCATTATGATAAATAAATGACGAGTCTGCCTTCACCGAATTCCCGAGGAACGGCAGAGTTGGCGGCGCAATCGGTTGTGTCGTGGGCAAACAATGGCTTCCCCGATTGCGCGAAGGAGGCTGCGAAAAGAGAAGAGAGAGAGAGAAGAGAGAGAGAGAGAAGAGAGAGAGAGAAGAGAGATGGGAGAGGGTGGAAAGACGGTTGTCCGACGTGGTGGGGGAGCCAATGAAGATGTTCACCGGCGCCGGCCGTCCGAGGCGCGACCGGCCGGATCTGTTGTTGTTTTAATTTCTGTCTTCCTTTCGGGGTTTCTTCACTTCTCGGCGCATCGTTTGACGGCTTTTTCCCGATCGAACGTCATCGCGTGCGTGGAATACCTCGCCGCCCGCGCCGTTCGAGCGTATAGTGGAAGACGGAAACACAGTACGGTATAGTGTTTGCCACTGTGCAAGCACGCGAGAATTGGAAAGGGAGAATGAGGGGGGGGGGGGGGGAGAGAGAGAGCGAGCCAATGGAGCAGTTGTTCCTGCATGGTTTTCTACACGTCTCTTACTTTTCTTTAATAAATCGGTTGACAGTCGGCACTTCTGTCGTTCTGTTTCTCGTTGTCTGTGTGCGTGTCCTAATTTCTGCGCCTGTTTATTACACCGTGAATACATAACCAGCTCGCTCAGCTGTCTGTTTTAGTAAGCCTTGAAAGGCGGAAAACCATTAAAGAAAAGCGCAACTTACGTTAGCAAGAAGACGATGGTACGACGTAAGATTATCTTTTTTTTTTTGCAAGTTCTCGTTGTTTTTCTTTCTTCTTTTTTTTGTCGCTGGTTTTCACATTTGAATAATGTGCAAAGTGGCACAGATATCGGTCCTGTTAGTAAATGTCTTTCTGAGCTTTTTTATTTTGTAAGTAAATTACATTTTCCTGTGAGAGGAGCCTTTCATTTACCCAGAAGAGACATAAAGTCGAAAGATGGGTGGGAGACGCCTCCCGGAGGTTCCTGCACCGCCCTGTCATGACGTCACTGATTTTGAAGGCTTTCGCTCGTGCCCACTTCAATCGTTTATCTTCAATGCAGCAATGGAGTGCATTCTAAAGGAGCCAAATTTGCCATCTAGTCGGTTACATCATACTTATTCCGTGCCAAAATGGCCGGAAGCGAACAGATATCAAACTCTGCCAGGAAATACCTTGTATAAGTGACCTCCTAGATTTTATTTTTTAAACAGATGCAAATAAGGAAAACATCTACAAGGCGGGGTTATTCATGTACAACCCTTACAAAAATATTAGACATTCTATAGACAATTTCATAGGATTTGTCTATGCACCTACAATAAGCAATATAGATGAAGCGTGTAAGGCAGTACTACAAAAAAGAGTCTATAGAGACTCTATAGAACGTTGTGTAGAGGCATTCAATACACCCTAATCGATAAAAACTGCAAGCCCATATGTTCTTAGACTGTCGTAGACCAGTCTATAGGATTTGTCTATGCACAATATACTATAGAAAGTGCAAGGCCATACGTTCATAGACTGTCTATAAAACTATATATCTGTCTATAGACTGTCTATAGACTCGTCTATAAAATTCGTGTATACACAGTCTATGGAATTTGTTTATAGATACTCTATTAACCTTATAGAGAAATGTGCACGGACTTTCTATAGAGTAGATAAAAAAAATTTGGAGGACGCTTAAGCTTGGGCGTTTAAGAGGGGAACGTGACAGCATTCAAAGATCCCTGGCTGCTTATCAGGCTTTTTGCTCGTATATTCAAATTACAATCCGACGCAATCACGTCTGTAGGCTGTGGTTAAGTCGTACTTTACGATTTTTTTTTGACAGGTTTTACTTGAGAAATTCAATTTTTGTTCACTAACGCCTTGCGTCGCGGGAAGTGCCTGCCCCGGTCGGGGTGGTTCGGGGATGATGTGGTTTGGCATGATTATTTCCGCCAACGACGCCGACGCGTACGCCGACACCGACGCCGGCGGATTTTCTGCGACACGGGACCCTTAACGCTGTCGCGATTAAATTTTATAAAGGAAAGTTCCCGGAAATTCCGAGGTCCATCGACGATGATCTGCTCTCCGCACCTCTTCGCGCAATATTTCGCGCGCGAAGTGCAAAGACCTTCTTCGCCTCTTTCATTCAGCGCCTGTCATCGTCGCGCGTATAGTTGAGGAGGCGCGTTTATTTGCGCGCGCGGCGAAGCCAGCAAAGTGGCGCTCGCCGTTAAAACAAGCGCGCTGCAGTCTCGGCTGACCCTTGGCGCGAGTGCATTGCCACTGGGCGTGTTATGGGCACCTATAGCAAAACAAACAACGGCGCGAACGGAGCAACGTTTGCCACGACGAGCGGCGGCGCGGTTATATAGCTGTCGGTTCGCCAAGTCTGCGTAACGCCTACGCTTACACACACACACACACACGCACGGTCCTCCCCGAGCTCTTTATGTGCCACATCGGTGGCGGCGAGGCTCGTTTGCCTTGGGCAAATATACTTTCGGCGCTTTTCGCGGCGTGTTTTTTTTTATTTTACTACGACTCGTGCTTTTTGTTCCGCCGATTCCCGTCTTTCTCTGTCTTTCTCATTGCAGCTCGTTGAATTCGTCGTTGGATTCGTCAGCCGTTGCTTGTTACTGCGTTCCCACGTTTTGCCGCCTCTACGTTCTGTGCTTGGAGGTCGGGAAGAAAAAGCTTCTAGAAGCTTGAGAGGAAGTTGAGGACCGCGTAACGAGCGATTGAACGAAAAATATTTGGTGTCGCGTTGCGACACAGGAAGACAGTGGGGTGGGTCAGAAAGCAAACTTGAGTAGCCGATTTTCTGGTTGACGTTAGGAGGAAAAAAAAAAACAGCAGATCTAACGAGTTGGAATCTACATACAGCGAAACTTTGTGTGAATGCATAAAGAGTCGAAACACGAGTTTGTGTTTTTCTGGCTCTTTCTTTCTTTCTCTCGCACGGCCGCCGCCGCCGCGGATGCGCGGAGGCGAGCGCCGTCTGGTGGTGGTGCGCGGAACCCAGCGGCGGTGACGTCGTGCGCGTCCTGCACTGTGATTGGTTGGCCTTTTCGGCTAGAGAACAGCCGCGCAGCACCCGCGATCACGAAAACCTGGCGAGGTTCGCAAAGAAGAGTTTCGCTTTTAAAAATGGAGCAGGTGAGATCCGTGAAACCGGTGGTCTATTTAGAGTTACATAATGGGCGCCAAGGAAAAGAAAGCGCAATCGAGGACGGCAGAGAATTAGGCGGTGTGTTGAAGTGAGAAATTTTGCAGTCATAATTTGGAATCAGCTAGCGGAAGACATGGTTAATTGGAGATCGCTGGGAGAGGCCTTCGTCCTACATTAAAACAGGAAATTAATGATGATGATGACAATGACGTTCTGTTCTGTTGTGCTTTATGTTCCATTCTAAAGCAGCACTGGCAGGACATTTTCGACTTGTAATTCTTTGTTGGTTTTTGTTTGATTAAATGGCGATCAAGACTGCCTAAGCTTTAAGGAAAAAATACTTATAAAATGCATCAGGGCCCCCTAAACAATTTAGTGTAATATTTGTTTCTACAAACCAGGGACCGAATTCACAAAACTTTTTGATCCCAAGTGCTCTTCGCCATTGGCCGGCCACCGTCACTAGTACATGTCCAGCTTCGCAATTGGCTGCAATATGCATGCAGCCAATAGTTCTTGCGTAAGAATGTTTTTGCGAATACGGGCCTAGTTTCAGTTTTGGTACCAATGAGGTCGATGCGCCGTGACGTCACAATACGTTGGCTCGCTTCGTGGCCAAAAGATCCGCGCAGTACTCTTGTTCGTTTTATTGCGATAGCAATGATATGGAACACTCCAAGTGCATTTCTGGCGTGGTCGTCGCCGTAATGTTCCGTATAAAGTCCAAACACGATAACATCGTCGCCACGTGTCGTACGTTGTATTTGCGAGTGAAAGCTTGCGAGGGTCAGCCGGCGATCGCGATTCAATCTCGCGCGCGCGAGGGAGGAAGGTAGCGCGCTGTCTTGTGTCGCGCGCGAGGCACGGAGGGAGGCGAGGGAGGGGGGGGGGGGTGTTCCACTCCTGCAGCTGCTGCTTACGGCGCAGCCGCACGGCCGCCTTATCTTGAAAGCGATCTGCGACGTGGACAAAGTGCGCGCCCGCGCGGGCCTCATCTTCAAAGCGATCTGCGATGTGGACAAAGTAGGCCACGCCTAGTGCCGGTAGCTTCGTATGCACTGTGCTTTCGACGTTTAGTTTGCGTTGTAGCGAGAGACAGCACGAAGGTCAATTCGCTCGACGCCGCGCTTCCTCACTCCAGCGTTTTGACAGCAAATTTTCACAGTCATTGAACGAGATGTGTTCATGTTTACCTGTGCGCGTGTGACACCGTGCTTGTTGATTTAGTTAGTAAGCGAATGTATGCTAGTTTAAACGGCCGATAAAACTAATATCCCTACTTTGTAGAGCTGTCTACTAATTTGATATCGCAATCGATACTTTGCCATTCGGGCGAAACTTCGACCTTTTTCTTTTGTTCTTCTTGTTTTTTTTTCGCACGACAAGCAACGAAGTATTCGTTGCTTGTCGAGGATCACAGGCTCGATCCCCTAGTCGCGGCGGCTGCATTCCGACGGGAGCGTAATTAATAAGAACGCTCGTGTAGGCGAGCTTTGGGTGTTCATTAAAGAACAACGGTTGGTGAGCTTTAGTTGAGCTCTTCACTACGGGTTCTGTGTAGTCCACATGGGCACGGTTTTGGATTATGGAATCAATCAATCAATCAATCAATCAATCAATCAATCAATCAATCAATCAATCAATCAATCAATGGGTAAGAACTGCAGACCTTTATTCAACATAGCGGTAAAAGCACCACGTAGGCCTCTATGTATACGTAGGCTGCCGTGGAGACATTGCCGTAAAAAAAAATGGCTGGGCTACTCGCGTCGGTTACGCAGCAAAACATCAAACGTAATAGAGAAAAAAGAAAGGGATGCGGTGGCCGTTTGTATCCTCCCATAGTTCTGCGGCCGAACCTTTCCAATCAGGCTCAGCTCTGTAGGTTTTGCTTGCCGGTCTGTTTCCTTTTTTTTCCGCGAAGCTCTCTGACCTGCGCTGCGCTTCGAAACCGGAGTTCATTGCTTCTCGCTTGCGGTGCGCGGCCGGTCGAGAATCTCCCTTCTTTTCCGCACACACTGTCCCTGTTGTAGTCTAGGTGCCGGGTCTGTAAACTTCCCGTCTGGCACATCGCTCGAGTTTAGAGCTTTCTTTCTTTCTTTCTTTCTTTCTTTCTTTCTTTCTTTCTTTCTTTCTTTCTTTCTTTCTTTCTTTCTTTCTTTCTTTCTTTCTTTCTTTCCGTTTCCAATGCGGCCACCCCTTTAGCGCCGGGCTCTCGGGGCGGGCGACACTTGGCAAACAGCCCTGGTTCGACGACCCGAATCTTTATTTTGCCCCTGCTTGTTTACCGACTCTATTTTATTATTATTTTTTTCTTTTGTACTTCACAGCGGGTATTCGCTTTCAGCGACAAGTTTCTGTATTCCAAAGCGGGATGTATACGTCTCGCCCATCGTCGCGTTCCGGCGCTTTTGCGTATATTTGCCATCGACATACTCTACCTGCTGGAAAAATTGGAAAAACAGTGAACGAACACGCGAATAAATAAATAAATAAATAAATAAATAAATAAATAAATAAATAAATAAATAAATAAATAAATAAATAAATAAATAAATAAATAAATAAATAAATAAATAAATAAATAAATAAATAAATAAATAAATAAATAAATAAATAAATAAATAAATAAATAAATAAATAAATAAATAAATAAATAAATAAATAAATAAATAAATAAATAAATAAATAAATAAATAAATAAATAAATAAATAAAGGAAGGAAGGAAGGAAGGAAGGAAGGAAACCGATAGTGTTTATTTCTTATCTCTTACTTCTAACTACAAGCTCGCGGAATAATTGTTCGCTCCTCCAAAGTATGGGAGCACTACTTATCCTATAATTTTAGTCCCTTGGTTTCGGTAGACATTCGTATTAGATGCTTATTTGATTGTTCTAACCCCCCTCCCTCACACTTGCTCTTTGGGCCTTTAAGCGAGTAGCAAACGGGGCATGAAAGTTTAACAAGCACTCTATTTAGATATGGCTTTTAACTCGGGTGTTTGTGTATATTCTATATATCGTGCTTTGCATGTACTTTTTTCTTATTTTTCTAGAGTCCTTAGCACTATAGTGTTCCACCTGTTTTTGCCTTGAGTAACGTAAAATGTTCGCTACACTTATGTATGGGTTTGTCTCCAAGTTTTGTATCAACGATATCCATTACACTTTTGACAATTATTACGTTCCCTGCATGCATTGCTCATTCATGAATGTTCCCATGTTACGGTCACTGATGGGGCTGACAGTATTGACAAGAAAATACAGTCAATCATTCAATCAAATAATAACGCGATAATTTTTTTTTCTCTCCGAAGACTCCATCTGTCTCTCTTCGTCTGTTCCTCCTTCTATTTCTCCAGTGCTCCGCGCGTTCTCTCCGAGATACGTCGGACCTCCGACGTTCCCACGGTCTCTCACATTATCGTTCATCTCGGAAAGTCCTCGTCCTACGGTTCGCTAGTTGAATGCATCGTCGCAGATGATAATACCCTACAGTGTCAGCGGGACCGGGAAGAGCCGCTGCCGCGTACAATGTACACGGGCGTTGGAGAGCAAGTCGTGTCGACTTCACGATAGGCAAACCGCAGTTCTACGAGTTGGGGCCGTTAGAAAAGGAGATTTTCTCACGCCTCTTAGAACTGGAGCGAAAGATAACGTCTGACGTATCGGAGATAGCTTATATATAGTCGGTTAGGCCGTGTGATGATTAGAAGCGCCGCAAGATCAGGTCTACATTGCGGCGATCACTGCACTCAACTGTCTCTCTGCACCGGTGAGACTTAACTTATAAAGAAGCACTCGAACGATCGACAGCCTCTCTCTCTCCCGTGTTACGTCTTCTCAATTGCCGGTCGTCCGTTGTTTTCTTTTAGCCTATTTTTTTTTCAACGTTGGTTCTGTTCTATCTCTTTGTCTCTGGAGGGGTTCAAACGTCGAACGCCTGTTGTACGTAACAGCGCCGCTGATGTTTTGCGGTGCGAAGCGTGCGTGCGTGTGTTCTGACGCCACTCGACGTGCTGGAGTACTTATAGTACGCCGGCGCGAAACGTATGTGGAGCGATGACACCGGAGCTTATCATCAGCCTCGCTCGCTTGGCCGTTTTTTAGTTGGTGGGCCGGGGAAGAGAAATTGTGTTTCTTTTCTGTTATTTTCTTCATGTACTTTTTTTTTCTGTTTTTGGTGAGGGGATTCTTGACTGGGGGGTAGGGGGGGGGGGAAAGAACGGGGGAGTGGGGGGAGCCAGGTTCTAACGACACTCTGTCACGCTGTAGCTTCTTGTACGTGAAGCGCGCCATTTAACGCCTGCGTGCCCAGTTTTGCAATCACTTCTTCATCTTCTTCCACTACTACTACTACTACTACTACTACTACTACTACTACTACTACTACTACTACTACTACTACTACTACTACTACTAACTTATACAACGTCTTACTCTACCACTACTGCAATACTACTTCTTACTCTACGACTTCAACAACAACAACAACAACGACAACGACAATAACAAAACACATACACACACATGCTTGTATGTGTGTGTTTGTGTGTTTAATATCGCGGTGACATTCTGTCAATGCTTGTTTAGTTGAGGCTTTGTTCACTCGTATCGCGGGGTATCTGCTGCCGGTTAGTGTGGCAGGAGCATTAGCTGCCGACAGAGGTTGCGAGTACTCTGCAGTTAGTTTTTTTTAAGCTACAGAAGAGGCGAGAATGCATGCAAGAAACCCAGAAAAATGCGAACACGGCACAAACGCACACATGATCGAACTCACGCAGAAGCGCACATTCGCATGAACATACACATAAGAAAGACACGCCACCTAGACGACTCGCATAGAAGAGAAGGTGCTGTAAGAAATGAAATACGCAGAAAGCTTTCTCGTTACAGAAGAATTACACGAGTAAGGCTGTTTAAACTGAGGTTCCTTTGGTGGGACGTTTAAAGAAAATGGTCGCATCGAATGAGTAATTGATATAAATCAACAACCCCAGCAGCGTAATGCAAATGTGAATAATGGTGGATCAAAAGCGCATTCTAACAAATACATTAATTGCGCTTATGGGAACTTTTAAAGTCATAAAGGTGAGATGAAGCATGGGGCAGGTAACTGTTCGTTCGGAATTATGCATTCGCACGATGAGCACTGCCCTTAAACAAAGACGTCAAGGTTTGCACGCACATATGTTCACACACGTGAGCGCGCGGTGTGCCGAAAGGCCCGAAACACGAAACACTCATTAGCATGTGCATTTGCACTAGCACGCGCACCCGTACATCATCTCCTTACATGAACAGGGGCGCGTAACAGCCGGGAGCAGCTATTATCCAGGAACGCGAAGTCCTGTTCCTAACATTTCACGTAAGGTGAACTTTTTTTTGTTAGTTTATATGTAGAAACACTGGAACGTAGTCTACGTTAGGTAACATGTCTGGATCGTAACCTGCCGAGATGGGTGCACATCGAAGAGACATAGGTATACAAAGTACAACGAAGTACATGAATTCCCTTACAAGGTCGCTCAGGGAATTCGGTTGTATTTTTCTTTTGAGTTTTTGTTTCCTCCAGTTGACTTTCTTTTATGCTGCGATCGAATGTGATGTATGATCTTTTCTAGGGTTAGTTTGATGCGGTGAAGCTGACTTTGTTGTTTTCTCTACATGATTACTGTTTTTGTTAGTAAATTGTTAGTAAATTGAAAGAAGTGCAGGCGCACTTCTTTTTGTTACACGGGCGCAAGTCGGAGCTGAAGGCTGACAACTCCGAGGCATGCCTTGGCTTTTTTGCGCAGTCGTACATAACAGATCGCAAAATAATTAACAGGCTAACCGGATAGAAACATAGGAACCGTAGGTTCACTGCAAGTGTTACATAGAAGCCGTAGACAAGTGGAAAGTAGACGTATACTCTACGTTAATACAAAAACCATAAATTTAAGGAAATAAATATTCCCTTCGTTTTCTTCTCTAATATATTCCGAGGTACGGCAAAATTGATGCGTTGACACGTTATTAAGAGTTTTGATTACCTGGAAGTTTGTTTGGTCTTGTCTGACTTTTTTGCGTGACAGACACTGTGACACATGCTTATACAGACGCGTGGCCCTATACTATCGTGCTGTGTTCCCCACGCGTTGCTGCATCAATATTCTGTAAACGCGGTCTTTCTTGTATTGATTGCTTAACGTGCGGCAGAGGGCTCACGCAGTCGCAACTCTCCCGGCGGTGGAAAGAAGGTTCATTGATTATTATTTCTTTTCCATAGTTCTGACCACGCGTGCAACACGGCGAACGCGTTGGTCAACAGGACCTTCGGGAGCTGATTATTTCGTCGCGTGCTCTGTTCTTGCGCAAAATCTGCTCGCTGCAGTCGTTTCGAATCGATGGCAGCTTCTGTGAAACGCTTAGCAAGAAGCCGGTTTCAGTTTTTACTTTCTATATCAGGTAATACTTTGTTTTAAAATGGTTCGTGTAGTTTCTTCTTGTCTGAAGATTCTCGCGTGTCATATGTGCCTCCGAAATGCGTAACCGCCGAAACATTTATTTGTGAAAGCAGTGTTCGGCACTTAATGCGCTTGGCACTGCATGGCTAATGTGTCATCTTGTCTGAAGCATCCTGCGTGTCTTATGTCTAATCAAGCAAAACAGTGAATAAAGGCGAAACAGGGTGGCAGAAAAGACGCGTAGGTGTGTACCAACGTCTCGGAGGCAACATTGGTTATTCGCCGAGTTCGCGATAGACGGCGACATAGCACTGCGTCGCAGAAAACGCAGACGCTTCGCCAAGGCGCAAATTATTTGCTCCTTGCCAGCGCACGTTCGTCAAGGCGCACCTGAAACGTCGAATGACGAGCGGAAGCACGTTTACATCAGCGGTACCTTGTGCAGGAGAGCCCTGAACTTGCGTCGCAAGTTGTTGTTGTTGTTGCCTTTTAAATATCCTTGAAATGCAGTTTTACGCCACGACCCTTTGTTTTCCTCAATTCCTCGGTTCTGTGCGTAAAATAAGAAAGAAGAGGCAACTGAAATGTAAAAGAAATCGTGATGCAAGGTGTGACGCAAGCATCAGCGTTATAGAAGCTAAATAAAAGAATAAACATCTGGGATGAGGCGCCTGATTGCCTTGTATGCGAGGACACAGGAATAAAAAGGGCGATGATGAAAGAATGACGGACCCTGAAGCGGCGAGTAAGAAGTAATCGACTGTGTAATGCGTCAGCGTTGACCGAAGTTGCCCGTCAAAAGCAGCTGGAACCGAAGGGCGGCGCTTGTTGCGAGATGCCGGGCATGTAGTCGAGGAAGTGCATATGGTTTCTGAGCTCGCGAATGTTTTGTTTGTTTGTTTAGATCGTTGCGTGTTTGGTTAGCTCGCGGGGTCACTGGCATGCGACGCAATCGAAGCATGTGACTATAAAGGAAACCACGAAATTCCCTCTCACAACGAAGGCGCGCCTAATCGTAGGAAAATCGCACATATTTTGCACACGACCTCTGCACTGATAGAACGATTGCAGCGCAACGTTTCCTTGTAGTGATTTTAGTATGTAGCAAAACGTTGGAAGGGTAGCGGATTGGGCTGTAGTTGGTACATGTTTACTGTGAAGAATGGTAGCGCAACATTGTAGCAAATGAAATTAAAATTAAATTAAATTATGGGGTTTTACGTGCCAAAACCACGATCTGATTATGAGGCACGCCGTAGTGGGGGACTCCGGAAATTTGTACCACCTGGGGTTCTTTAACGTGCACCTAAATCTAAGTACACGGGTGTTTTCGCATTTCGCCCCCATCGAAATGTGGCCGCCGTGGCCGGGATTCGATCCGGCGACCTCGTGCTCAGCAGCCCAACACCATAGCCACTGAGCAACCACGGCTGGTTGCAAATTAAATTAAGTTCAGTTGATTGATTGATTGATTGCTCTATTTCCTTCGTCACAGTACAGCTTAACTGGAGGCGGAAGGAAAAGCCATTGAAATGATGGCTTGAGGGATTCGTCGCCCCGTTGTCAACAATGACGGCAGCTGAAAGACAGCACAGTGTCACAGCACTGTTTGTTAAAGTCACACATTGTCTTAAATAAAGATCCAGCCATAAAAGAAAACTGAAAACATAGCCTATGCGTAGCTTATACAACAAAGAAAGCCGCTGTAATCCCCTTGCACTTAGATAATACACCACCTATAGTTTAAACAAGAACCACTAGGTCTGCTGCACCTAAATAACTATACATAGTTTATACAACCAAAAGAGCCGCTAATTCTGCTGCTGCAGAAGAAAGGTGGATTTTTATAGATTTTATTTGCAAAAAAAGAACGCCATAAGGGAACTATAGCTCTGCTGTCGTTCAGCAAGATCACATGCACTCACCTTCGTTCATTCATGAATTCATTCGTTTTTTTTACGAGCGCTCGAACGTTCGCGAACGCCACAAGCGGAGGGCGCTGACGCCCCCATCGTTCACATATCGACTTACGCCTGTCAACGACCGAGTCGAGCTGTCGTCGTTGCCGCTGTTCCCATTCATAACACTTCCTTGCCTGTCATACTACGTGGCTCGCGTCTCGTGTTTCACGCGGCTCTTGTGCCGGTCGGCGGTATCGTTGTTTACAGCGACGTACTGGGGTTGTTGACGGCGCCGGTCACTGCACCGAGCGTTTACTGTGTTTACCGCTCCTCTTCACCGCTTTATTTTATTACTAATATTATCATTTTTTATGAAAGGTCGGTTCGTCATTTCTTCTCACGCCCACATACCTTTACGGTCATATGATATGGCATGTGACACCTGTTCTGTTCGCTGGCTGGCTAAGACTTTTGTTTTACTAGCCATCTCTCTATGACACCTCATCCACTTACTTGTTCGATATGACTCTTATCCTTCTAGCTATCACTCCTTTTGTACTCGCTGCATATCTGTACCTTTTGTTCTCGCTGGCTAGCAATGACTCCCTTTTCTTCGCTGGCTTGCTGTGGCTTTTTCCTCGCCGCTCGCTATGACTCCTGTTTATCGCTGCTTGCTATGTATCCTCTATTTCTTGCTGGCTCTCTATGACTCCTTTATCACTCCCGGGCTTTCTATAACCGTTCTTTTGCTTACTGGTCCCCTTGACTCTTCTTTTCTTTGATGAATCTCTAGACTCCTTTTTTTCCCTCGCTGTCTCCTTGGGACTCCTATTTTCTCCGATGGCTGATGACTCTTTTGATTATAATGACCACATAACACGGTGGTTATGACTTACCTTTTGCTTGTTGGCTTGCTACGACGTCTCTTTTCGCTCGCTTTCTGTGACTCCTCTTATGCCCTCTGGCGCTCCTTGACTCCTTTCCTCGTTGGTTCTCCATGACTCCTCTTTTGCTCGCTAGGACTCCCGCCTTCCTCGTTGTGATGTGACCAATCTTTTCGTCGCTGGCTATTTAACAATTTTGTTTGCTTGCTATAATCTTCACCCTCTCCCCTTTTTTATCTATCATAATTCCTCTTTCTACCTAGCTCGCTATCACTCCTGTTTTATTCGCGGAGTTTCTATGACACCTCTCGTCTCGCTGGTTCGCCATGACTCCTTTTTTTTCTCGCTATGACTCCCCCTTTTCTCTCTGCTTCGTTACGACTCTTGTTTTCTTCGCTGACTTTCTATGACACCTCTAGTCCTCGCTGTGACTCCCCTTTCGATCTCTGCCTCATTGCGGCTCCTGTTTTCTTCGCCGGTTTTCTATTACTCCCCTTCGCTCGTTCTCCGTGAACTCCCCTCTCGCTCGCAAAGACTCCCCTTTTTCCTCGCCGGCTCGCTAATGACTCCTGTTCTGCTCGCTGGCTAGCCGGTTGCGAATTAAGGCTCCGCCATGCGACCGCGGGTACCCCGGCCTCGCGCTGTCAAAAGTGTGAGGAAATGACGTTGTAGTGCTTGCTATGCTGCTAGTAAAAGTGTTGTGTCCTTTTCGCCGTCGCTCTCATGGGGGGGGGGGGGGGGGGGGGAGGGGGGGGACATAACTCAAGCCGCCGTCTTGCCTTGGCTAGGTTTGTGTACGCGGTACTACGTGGTGGCAAGACACCGAGTAAATGGAACGACCGAGCCGAGAGACACATGAGTTGAGGAAGTCGGCGACCCTAGAAGAATAAGACAAAAAAAGAAGAAAAAAGAACGTGTCGAGTAATGGCCGTCGCGTTCCTGTTTACGACTGGCTCATCCGTGGTGCCGAGAAGAAGCAACACGAAAAAAAGAAGAAGAAATAATGAAGGAAAGCACGGATGAAAAAGTGGCATGCAGTATATAGCTGGTGTGAGCACGTGCCCTGTATGTATGTGTGTGGGCGCGCGCGTGGGACTTTTTTTTTTCGTTTTTTTTTTTGTTCAGCTGCTCAAACATGTGAGAATCCGGATGCACGCTCGTAAACAAAGTGATCGGGGCGGGGGTTCTCTGACGAAAGTTATATTGGAGATCTCTGACGAACGGCTGTACACGGGGCCGATGACGGCGATGCGATTGGGACCGAGAGGCTCGAAATTACTGCGCCGGCAGCATTGCGACAGGCGTTAACTGCACCGGGCCAAGCTCTTATATTTTATGATCCCTGCTCGAAGCTTGTACAGGGTGGCCGTTTTTCTTTCTTTCTTTCCTTTCTTTTTCGTTTTCTCTTGCTTTCTGTGTGGCCGGGAGAAGTAAAACGCTGGCCTGTGATTAATTGACGAATTACTCGAATAGCCTTTTTCTTGTAGATCGTGCCGCTGCGAGATAAACAAGTTTCGAGAGAAAAAAAAATTGCGAGGAATTAATAAACAAGTTTCCCCATTGCGTAAGAACTCAGTGGCTTGCGTAGAGGAGTAATGTATACTTTAAGGAGGAGGGCTCCGCGTAAGCTTGATTTATTTGCTTTGTACCGAAAAGCCATTTAGACGCTTACTTTGTACTCGCGTTGACAAATTCGCGGAGAGCAGTAAATTCTGAAGCGACCGGTGAAGCAGCGACAATATTTTTTTCTTCTTTTTTTCTTCGCTGCCGTCTAGGTTCTGACGTCACGCCTCCACCATATACGCGAAAGTGGCGTCCGCTCAGGGAGTTGTCCAGCGTCCACCATTGACTCCGGTCCCTGGATTAAATCGGTGAGTGTCACGTACTCTTTCTCTTCGCACTTTGTGGCTTTTAAGCGAAATGAGCGTCTCATATAGTGCACGAAATGTCAATTAATCATGATCGGGATGCGTTTGGTCGTGTTCCGCATCGCCGCATTTGAAGAAATGAAAAATTGTTTCGAGATGTCGCCTCTTATTGCTGTTCGTGAGAATGCGCTATCATTTCAGCGTTGCGGTTCGTTATGACACGATCCATATAACTTTCTATATGTTTACTGTGACTCGAATCTCTGGCATTTAGGTCGGTTCTGGTGCTAAACAGATGATTTACTGCCCTGTAGTAGGCGATGTCGTACGCTAAAACACGATACATCTTTTTTTTTTTGTTACTGAGAGATGAAAGTAAATAGAGGAGTTCTCGTAGCCGTTAGCTGGCGACGGCTACTCCTTTTTGACTTGGTTGTTAATATCGAAAAAAAGAAAGAAATATGTGTAAAGTCTTGCCTGAAGGTAATGCGTAAATAAAATAAAAGCACATGTATCGATCGACACCAAAGGTACAAGTTTCAGTCTAACGAATACTCGTTGAAACAAAGCTCACGTATGTCTCGTATCATATGCACACGTTTGTTTCAGGCGCACTGGTAAGACACAATTGCACCTGACGCGGTAGAGTCAGTATTCGTCACCAGTGCCAGCGCCTTCAGAAAAGAGTTGAAGTACTTTCATTGCTTTGCGCGATGCAGTAGTTTTGATGACCATGGGCCATCAAGATACATATATTCCCGACTTTGAAATTTTGTGTACCACCTTGCAAATATTGGATCAATTACCCTTCGGGTACCTGATGTCGCCAAGTCCGAGCTTTAGTTTACCTCTCAAAAGAAATGATTTCATATTTTGGTATTGTACCTTTATCGTGACTCATTAAAAAGCACATTGTGAACTATAGGAAAATAAAGTTACATTTCAACTTTTCTTTTTATTATACTTTTTTTGTTTTGTGGCAGGCACTACAGTGAGGATGTGCAGGAGTGCAAACATATTTAAAATGATCTTGTCCAGTCGTAAAGAAAGTGATTGTTAAATCACATAGTTGATGTCTAGCATATCCGATAGGAAAAAAAAGACATCCTATAACAAATGTTCGTGAAAAATTGAGACCCTGATTTGAAACAAGAATGTCAAACCATTAACTTGAGTTCTTTTTTTGCGCTGGTTTTAAATCTGTTCTGGTGAAAGGGGTGTTACTACTAAGCTTACACTGATACAGCTTCGAGCCCAGACTCGCTAGAATCAGGCAAATTTGGAGAAGGAGTAGGGCGAGTGTTGGCAAAGAGGCGCTGTCGCATTTAAAACACAGGTGGTGTTTTATCTTCTCGCCGTTACAGCAAACTCGTGCCTCGTTGAACTGCCTCGTAAACTCGGTTTTCTGGTGCGGAGAACAGCTGGGCGAGAGTGAGCGAGTTGGTTGGGGGAGGGAGGAGAGGGGGGGGGGAGGTTAGTTAATGATTTCGTCGCCAAACTCGAGGGGATGACGACAAAGCGCCCGCGGTGTGCCGTAAAAATCGCGCGCCTGGAACAATAGGGCCGCGCGTACGACCGCTGGTGTAGCGTCCTGGGAATTTGAGCGTGAATGTTTCTCCAGAGTGTTCCACCATCCGGGACGCGCACTCCCCCCCCTCCCCCCCCCCCCCCCCCTTTCCCCAGGTGTCGTGAAATTGCGTTCAGCGTGTGCTAAAGCCTGGTAACCTTGCGGGTGCGCGCTTGAAGCATGCGCGCTCCGAGTTGGCACGCTCCGAAAGTTAGCATACCCCCCCCCCCCCCCCCCCCCCCCTCTTTACCGCATCCTCCCATGTTTGCGCGCTCTCGGAGCGAGTTGTATAACACCTCAAAAGGGCCCAACGTATCGTGTTTGTTACGCTGATTTTGATAATTCGGAATGCGGATTTACACGCGGGAAACTTGGCGGCAAACCCGTAGTAGCGTTTTTCTTTTCTTTTTTGACACGCTGGAGCGAATAACAAGTTATGGATAACGCAGCAAACCCATTACAATTAATTCACTAGTAGTCTGAAAAATTAAAAATCAAGTAACGTTTGATTGTATTTTTTGTTTTGTACGAATGGCCTCTATTTCCAAAAATAAAGGCAGTGGAGCTATTCCACTCTTTGTTGATGTGGAAATGTGTTTAGGTCTTTCTCGCGTTAAAGTGCGGGGTAACTCCAATTATCCTTTTAAGTCTCCTTGTTCATCCTACAATAACACGCTCTAGAAGGCAATAGAGAGGGTGAAAAACTTGAATCAAATTGCTTAAGACACACTGGTGGGCTAGTTGTTTAATCACGATGTAACATGGCATCGCACTTCGATACAAGGACGCAACACAGTGAACGAACACGAGCGCTGTATAATGCAACTACGGATATAGTTGCAATGGACAGTTGCATTGTTCACTGTGTTGCGTCCTTGTAACGAAGTGCGCTGACATGTTACGTTTAATGAAATAATGGCGGCCTGGAGTGACGTTCGCCTATAGGCTGCATGCCAGTACACGCTTGGGTAAGGATTTCGAACGAACGATAGAGTAGCGAGACGAAGGAGGGTTTTGTGTGTTGAAGATAACGAGATGTGCGCAGTGGTAACTGCCTCTGTAGCAACGCGCGACTGCATGCTTCGTGGCGCGGCCCGCCTGGGCCGGGACGGGCGCGGAGGGTCTACTGATTCGTAGCCAGGAAGACCCCTTACAATTCGAGGAAGAGGAGGAGGAGCTATTGGGAACGTGCAACGAGGCGATGAAACAGGAAATGATGTACCGTGGGTCGGTCCCCAGCTAACGTTAGTCAAGATTTTCAACGAAAAAAAAAAAAGAAAGATTAAAAAACAGACACGACACATGCCCAGATACAATTATAAGAACTACGGTGTTCGGTTTTCAAAGGTCTGACGACCGAACATCGTAGGCCTTATGATCGTATCTTCCACCGTGTTTGTCACATTTTTTTTGCTCGAGCAGCTTAGCTAGCGTTAGCTGGGACTTCCTATATATAGGGGTAGCGCCAATATAGACAGGAAACGGGCGGAATGGATTAGGGAGCAAGTAGCAGGGCTTGACTTACATGTTTTAGCAGAGATTAAGAAGACGTGGATTTTTTGCGATTTATGCAATGCGTCGGAGATAACCGGTGGTCTCCTATAGGATTTCAAAATTGGGGTGCCACGTGTAAGGTTGGCACGTAACACATTCGAAGAGGTCCAAGAATTAGACAGTGTGATGAAATGAGAAAATTCGCAGCCATATTATGGCGTCTGCTGGCGTGAGACATGCTACCATGTAATTTGAGATTGCTGGGAGAGGCCTTCGTCCTGCAGTGGACGTAAAAACAGCGTGATGATGATGATGATATTTGCACAGACTGATTGTGGACGTCTCGGGGACACAAGCTGCCTTGATATTATTATTATTGATATCATAAGATGCGTGGCGCTTGCTTGTAATAGTGCACGTGTATGAGCTAGACACGTATGTGCTCTTGCTCGTCATTTCTTTCACTCCCCGTCTTCCTCGCCACTAGCAGGGTTAGCAAACTAGACAAAGCATAGTTAACCTCTCTGCCTACCTACTTTCCTCCCTTACCTGCCCCTTTCCACTCAATGTCTTTCTTTCTCCACTCAGTATTTAGTTGCTGTCAGTTAAATCGTGAGCTACGCTTATTCGCTCTCATAGCCTACACACTGCCTTATATATGGAGAGGTCTGTGGATGCAGTGCACTGAACAATTTTTGTAAGGGCGTCGCGCAGTGCAAGCGCATAATTACTAGGGCGCTTTGTCCAACGCCCGGTATATCGAATGGCAGCGACGCGCTGTGTCGCGCACACAAAACTCTGCTGCCGCCCCTTTGCGCCGCCTTAGATTCTTCTCGATTTAAAAGCCGTGCCCGGCGCATAAAAGAGCCATTAGACCCTCGGGGCATATAAGTACGGGCACAAATACCCGTGTTTCTTGAGCGTAACACCCTCTGTAGTTTCCGAACGGGTAGTGTATATATATGTATGCTCGCGCGCGCTCTGAATACGGCGAAACGCTACGCATGTGCGCCTTCGTTGCGTTGCAATATAGTCGCGGACACGTTAAAAGTTGTAGGGCTCCTAATTGCGATTCGAAGAAGGGGTGTGGGTGGGGGGGGGGGGGGGGAGATCTAGGAAAAGTTTGCGAAGCTCCGCTGCGCGCCAAATTGTGAAATCAACGAGCTATATACGGCTGTACACAGCGGCTTTAATGGTACGTTGCGACAGGGCTGCGGCTGTTGAGAATTAAGCAGGGGGAGAGATCGTAGCAAATCTGTGAAATTGTGTAGAACGAGCTATGGCCAGTGTGGAAGATCTTCGATTGCGAATTAAAGGCGTGCATCCTGGAGCCGCAAGGAGAGAGGTGTTTTTTTTGTTTTGTTTTGTCGGTTACTTGTTTGCTTTAAAGGTCTTATCGAAGAGCTATATAGGCCTGAATTTAATCAGGAGCAGCGACCTCGGTCTAATTATTCTGTAGCGGGCCCTCGCACACGTTACCACGACTCGGGTATTATCAGTGTTCTTATATAGACCTCGTTATTCGTGCGACAAGAGGCGGCTGTTTAGCATACTGATGGCGTTAGTATGTCATTATAATCAGTAAGTCTTAAGGTACAGCGAGTGTTTTCGAAAATACGCCGGGTTGCACAAACCTTTCGCAGTAGTTTTGCTTTATTTTTCGTCGTTCTACGAGTATCGTCGGAGCAGTGGGATACTGACACGCCAGTGAAAGTCTTGAGAAGTGAATTGTGCAGATAGAAGAAAACACGGTTAATTACAATGCCGCGTTATAAAGCATGCCTGTAGCGTCTGTCCACCCGTAATGATGGTTATTATATATATGAAAAGGTTACTGTGAGTAATTAAACTGAGGAAAAAAATACTGTTTGAGCGTCAAGCGCTAAGCTGACTGTGAAGTAACTTGACCTAGCTGGTATGCTGCGGCCGGTTCTTGGCATTGCTGATCTCTAAGTTCAAATATAATAATACACAACTATCCAAAACTTTAGTGGCAGGTACCGAGTGGTGCGAGTGCCTTTTTCGCCTTTTAGAAATTTTGTGATGAGATGTACATTTAATCTTTTTTATCGATATTGCGAAAGGTTGTTAATGAGCAAAAAAAAAAAAAAAAAATAAAAGCACGAAAACTCTATAGAACTGAAACGCACGCTATCCACCTCAGACCTGAAGTGAATTCAGGGATATTATCGTTTTTCAAGTCGGTTCTTATTGCTGACTGGCACGTTAAGAAACATGCAAAAGCAACAGTGTCCTTATAATCCTTGTAACAAGCGCTTTTCTTGGCCTAAGCGCACAGATTAGGGACAACATCCCACGTACTCTAGTAGGTTGGCATGTTGGTGCTACTGTCCCGGATTTTCGTGTCAACTCGCTGTATTCGAAACGCACATTCCTCCTCTGTGACGCCTTAATCGCCTAGACCGAATCGGCATCAAATTTCGCGCAAGGTGGCAAGCAAGACAGAGTACGCCTAACGCCACACTCGTACCCAGATGCCCACGCATCCTGCTTCATATCCCGGATGAATTTTTTTTTCTTACGCAACTAGCTTCCGCATTAATTTTTAAAACGGATATGAACGCGAAAATGCGCGCTATAACACATACACGCGGGATCGCGCTATAGGATATGGCATCGCATAGACGACGTATGAGCCGTATAGAAAATTAATCTCCTATCTCAGGGGTTCCGGAATACCGTATCGCGGAAACAGCCGCGATAGAGACCAGGAAGAACGACGCCGCGTGTACAGCGACCGCACAGATGTCCTACGTTCCGGGTCTCCTTATCTGCGATGTGTTCCGTACGCCACGTCACGCTCGACCAAACTCACACATATATACATAGCTTGCGCATTAAGTCGCGGTTTCGACGGCACTCGCGCTTTTCTTTCTTTCTTTTTTTTTTGTCAAGCACTGCACGCAACGTCCTGCATTGCGGAGTCGTGTATACATAGGCCATGCAGCGCACGTCCGTAACCTACAGCGCGGTATTGAAACACGCGCGCTGCTGCCTCCGTCGTGCCGTGTAATATAAGCGAGAGGTATACGGATTCGGTGTTGTCCGTGTCTACCGAGGGGTCGGGAGGGGGCGGGGTCGAGGGGTTATCACTCGTCGCGGTCGAACGGCGTCCGTCGATCGCTCGCTGGAGGCGCGTGCCGCCGGCCCCGCAGCTTTCTGCGAGCGCTTGTCTTTATAGTCCATATAGACCTCTCCGGCGGTGCGTGGGACGCCTGTAGGAGAGGGGGGGGGGGGGGCATTTTTTCGGTCGACTGCTTATATACGGTAATTCGAGCGGAAGCGCGCATGTTATGGCTCCGATTGTTGAAACCTTGGCTGTTAGCACTTTGCGAACGATCTATCTGCCCTCTCTCTCTCTCCAATTGGACACGCTTGTACGAAGTATTGTCGCTTAACTGAAGTGTTATTTTAACAGCTTGAAATGTATTTTAGTGCGTGCATTTGAACGGTGTTGCTTGTATATTACTACGTTGCGTTTATTTGCGGGTCAGTTTTCCACATGTAGTGCATATATTATGTAGTGCCCGTATTACGTAGACCAGAAACTGTGCCTGGCGATGACGCCACCACGCGTTGCCTAGCAACCACTTGGCACAGCTGCGCCTCGCTTCGCCGCCGCTCCGCACCGCCGCGCCGAGCTGCTACGACCGCGCACCTTCTCCGTCTGGCCATGACGTCACTTCGCGTCGCCTAGCAACCACGTGTACCTCCCTTCGCCTATACATGTCAACGCTTCGCCAGGCTTCGTCATCGCTTTGCCAAGCTTTGCTACCGCCTAGTTACACGCTTTGCCCAGCCGCGTTAATTGACAGTTGGATGATCGTGACACCGGGGAGCTAAAGCTCGGAGCCGCCGCGACGGCCGCCGAACTCTCGTTGACGCTGTGGCAAGTACATGTAGCCTTGACATGGGACGACCAAAGAAGATCCGGGCACCCGAAGAAGAAGCCGCTCATCTTGAAGCGCGCCGCGCGGCCAAGCGAGCATCTGCGCGTCGGCGGCGAGCCGATTCGGAATACCGTGCCGAGCAGCGCTTGACGTGTCCTAGCAAAACTTGGCCAAGCCTAGTAAAACACGGAAGAAGCAATAGGTCGATCACCAGCTCCGCTGTTTACTCCAGCCTTGCACCGCTATAGTGCAAGCTTCCCACATGCTTTTGTATTGTAAATAGCCTACAAGCGCAGACTAAGAAGTTTAGATTGGTATCTGTCATGCAGTTCGTTGAGCCGGCAACCGTCGTTTTATTAGGGTAACAGTAAGGGTGCCGAGGGAAAGGAAAGTGCAGTCGAGGACGGTCGAGAAGGAGATGGATTGCAGGAGTAAATTTGATGGCGTGTAGAGAGGAGTGGGCTGACGCTGGACTGCGATGACCGGAGTGTCCCTCGCTGGAATCCCATGGGGTACTTTGCCAGAATTAGTGAAGAAATAGAGAAGAATGGTGGCAGTGCCCCTGTAGGGTTCGAACTTCTGATACATAGATTGCCAATACAAAATTATTATTATTATTATTATTATTATTATTATTATTATTATTATTATTATTATTGCTGGAGTCAGTGCGCCGACATTCTAAGCTAGCAAGTTGATGGCGATTTCTTCAATATTGGCACAAGACCACTGCGGGGGATAGACGGAGAAGTGGATCGTATTTTAATAAATGTGTAAATGAAAATGCACTAGAAACAGATGACAAATCAAATCTGATAGGCCTGTTAGTCTCCCCTGTTAGTCGGGGCGTCTTGTTGCGTCGTCAGCTTGTCACCACGAGGTATGGCTATATTCATCTGGTTCAATAGACCACCAAGGAGAAACGCTTGTTTGTTTGCACGCGCTGTGGAGGTGAGTGGTTATACGGTGCAAGGGATGGAAAAGTTCGAGGAAAAATCGGCACGCGCAACTTACACCCAACAACACCGGGATTTTCCGCAGATGCTATTGGAGTGCAATAAGGAAAAATAAAGTTAAGTCACGGTGTCAGTGGATAGATATTCGAGATGGGGCACGCTTAAGTCGTCTATATGCGCGCTCGTAAAACGGTTAGCACTGTGGTTTCCGATCGGCTTATCGCCTCCCCCTACGAGTGGGAAGAAATGGATCGCCCCCCTCGTTTGCAAACTGCGAGACGGCATTGCCACAAGTATTATATGTTCGGCGCACTGCACGAACCCGGAAAACTGGGCGAGTATTGAGAGCTCTGTTGCGCTAACGCGAGGAGAAAAAAAGAAAAAAAAAGTTTACGAGCGCTATTGAGACGCCCTATACCTTAGAACTGTAGCGATCATTCTGCAGCTCTTCTTCTCTTTGGAAGAGAGAGGAAAAAGAAAAAAAAAGAGCATGGTAGTAGTTTGGGCTAGCATAAAACATGTGGATATAACATGTGGTTTTGACAAGAGGTAAAAATAATGGTGGTTCCACGGGATGTGATTATAGATGACAACGGTGCTTTTGTACTCTAGCTTTTAATTTTTGAAGTTTTGATTGCACAGTCCTATATAAGTGTTCTTTCGGCGAACATAAAGAATTGGAAGTCAGCGCTGCTCGTGTTGTTTCTTGTTTCTTCTCTATAAGCTTAACGCACGCGGTGTCAGCATATTTAAAAAGGAGAGACCGGGAGGTTGGTCAAGGGTGTCTACTGGCTACCCAACACTTGAGAAACGGGAAATATAGATGAGGAAACGGAAAGATTAGAAAGTAAGAGAACCAAACAGGTGAGTGTAAACAAACGACAAACGCATTCGCAGAGAAATATTCGCTGACCATGCGAAGGTAGTTTTAGGGCGCAGCTCTTAGGTGCCCGTTCCTGCCGCGAGAGTCGGCGTAACCGAGCGGACGAGCGCAGCGGTGGATGAAAGACGCGAGGAGGAAAGCGGAGGAGAAGGGTGTGGCGAAAGCGTGAAAAGAAAAGCGTAGTGCGGCGACGGTAGCTACGAGATGGCGCCAGAGTAGCGCGCGTCGTCTGGTAGGTCTGTGGGCGGCAGCTGCTGTGAATCGCGCCCACGTGTCATCCACGCGCTGCCTCTCGCGATCTCCAGATTATCGAGGCAGTCGCGCCACACTAAGCTCCGTTTGCAATGCGCCGCACGAAACAGATTGTCCGTGCTAGCCAATATATCGCAAAATGAAAACACGTATAGAGCTGCGCTCAAATTTCGCGTTACGGAGTATCGTAATCATCGGTGCATAACAGCGGAGCTTATCTTAGTCGACCCTTCGCCGTCTGTCCGACGTCACGCCGCTCACGTGACCAGGAGAGGATGAGAGCCGTGCCGGGGAAGGGCATGTTTCGTGACCTGCAGAGGAGAAGAGGCGCGCTGGGGGAGAAGGCGACAAATTGAGAGGCCGCGCTGGGCGCGAGGAGGAGATGCGATAAGAGAAGGTGTTTCTGTGCAGTGCACCCTTTCGGATAACGCGCATAGCTTCTGCCGACGCCGTCCGCGTTTCCTCGCGTTCGCGACGGACGCGCGCGGTATCCGTGACTGCAACCGATGCCTCTGGCGGCGGCTCGGCAGTTTTCGACCAGAGAATTGGACACTCGTCAAGTAGCGTCGGAAGTAGCTGCCTCTCCTCGCCTCGCAACGTTTCAATATAACTTCCTGTTGTAGATCTGTGTTTACTTGTGTTTACGCAATTGCATCACATGCGACACATGTACATGTAACTAACATGTGCATGTAACTAACGTGTAATGTATATGTAACTAACACAGCTTCGCTGTTCGACCATCTTCACGGATTGGAAGGGGTGGTGATTTTTTTTTTCTCACTTCAGGAAAGTTGCCGCTAGGCATGGTAAAGGTGAGCAAAAGGGGTTTCTTAACCATATTGCGTGTTTTTGAAGGCGAGTGGACTGTACAACTACCTTTGCGCGCTGTTCCTAAGGCGATTGTACAGTCGGGGCCGCCTAAAAAAAAAAAAAAAGAAACGCGTCAGGACTGTTGTGGCCTTGCGCATGCAAGAAGGCTTCGGCGAAGGTCCGAGTATGTTTTTTTTTTTTATCTCGAGATGCATTCGAGATCACCACACTCGACAAGAATTGCGTGCACCGCTTGTTGGCCGTTCGGGTTAGGAACGAATGAGCGTTCGTAAATGGCGACGCCCCGACGAACGCGACACAATGAACTTGTTTCGCGACGGGAGACAGTCCGGGTGAGCGGGCGAAGCTCTGCGTACTTGATTGTCACGAACAGGCTTCGCGCTTACACGCACCGGATTTCCCTTTACAGGCAGTGCGCCATCCAAGCGAGCTCGTTCTTCTTACAAACATTAGGGCAGATTTTCTCGCATCGACCGCTGCAGTTGCACGCATGTGGGGTCGACGGAGTTCCCCGTTAGACGGGGAAGTGATGGTAATCGCACAACCTGCAGGGTTAACTTAAAGTTATTGCGCACTTAACGTAGTTAAGCGCCTAGAGACTTCTCCCAAACAACGTACTCGTGAATTCGTGCGAGGCTGCTTTTACAGTTTAGCCCTGTTTGCCTTGTTAGTGCGCGCCGTACGCGTTGGATAGAGATGTCTCTGGAAAGACCAAGATTTCGGAAAGAAAACGGGCGGCGTCAGACTCGCCTTGAACTGTCTTATTTACGCGCAATATTCTTAGTCCTCGTTTATTGTCTTCCTTCCTTCTTTCTTTCTATGTTGTTTTGTGCGCGGGTTCTTCTGTGCGCCAAAAAACTTCGCGCTGCTAACTGAGGCACCGGTGGGTACTGAGATTTTGCACTGCTTGTTTGTTTGAGCATTAAAAAGGTCTCGGGCGCCGCCGAAATTAAGTCAAACAGAGACGATATATAGGCCTTAAAATCGCTGGAACGGAATGCGTCGCGGGCTTTGTACAGCGAAAAAAAAAAGTAATAAAAAAGCACGGAGGGAGATAGAGGAGCTCTGTAGGAGAAAGGGCTTACGCGGGCGTGCTAATGCGGCAGTTTGAACAAAGACCTCCGGCGTTTGTCGTCGTCTTCGTTGGAGGAATACGAGACGCGCGCGTGCGGCCGACGCTGGGCGAGATTTGCATTACGCGCGCGCAATGTTTGTCAGCGCGCGCGCCCTCTTGCGCCTCAATTGTCTCACAGAATTTCGCGTGCAGTGAAGGGAAAGTTACAGGTACCCGAACGTCAGCTAATGGGTGTACGGAAAGCCAGCTACGCGTCTCGGGTAACGACGATAGGCTGAAGCCAGTTGGGGCGTGGCGTTATATATGCTGCGCCGGGTATATACGTGAGGTGACGTCGCTGGTTCGAATCCCGCGCGAGAATCACAGTGATGTGGAATGCAATGAATGCAGGCAGAATGCAGACAGTGATATGGAATGCAGTGAATGCAGGCAGAATACAAGCGGTAATGTGGAATGCAAAAAAAAGGGAGGGGGGGGGTGAGAGGGAAAGCGTTCGTAAATCGATTACTGTTGACAAGTTAAAGAACCGCAGGTGGGTGAAAATTACTCCGGAGCTCCCTCCCGATTACGTCATCTCTCACCAAGCTTCGTGCAACATGAAATCGACGCGAACTCGTTGAATCGTCATTGGGGCTGACGCAGAGTGGGACCTCACCGCATTTAGCGTGTATTTGGTCGAGCTGGCCGAGCCGGTCGGTCTTGTCCCGATCTGGTGCGCTCTTCCTGAAAACACGTGGCTGTGTCGTAGCCCCCCGTGTGAAAGATTCTGGAGGTTAAACCCCGTGAATCGACAGCTGAGTGCCGCTGATTCATCCGTGGTGGTACTTCCACTCATCCATCGTAATGCTAGCGGATGAGTATCAGCACACAGTAAGCGAGCCTTTTTGTTTTTGAGTTAATCAAAAATGTTTATTGTTTCCAAAGGTGTTACATACGTGGTTGAACGTGCAGAAAGGAGGTCGCTTAGCTCCGGGCTGGAAGGGGACCTAGTGCATGAAGAAACGCGAGTTAAGAAACAGCTATAGAACTAGTACATTGTTCTGTTCAACAAAACCAAGGACAAATAGTACGCTGGTAGTAAACATCATAAGCATTAATGTCAACTTTCAAAAACAGAATATTTTTTTTTCTTTTAATGTAACGAATGATAGAGGGAGCTTTAAATGATCAGTCAAGTTATTTGAAAACCCTATACTGCTTCTGATTGAGCCGTCTAGCTATGTTCCTTATTTACTGCGTACTTTTGGTAACAAAAAGTTCCTATTCAAGGTAAATCTGGTGTTATCGTAATTATAACAGCACACCTTGTCAAATACGTTGACGGGAACAAGGCTGTTTATGGTTTTGAATAGTATGATGACTAAGTGATAAATAACCAGATGCTTAATTGCAAGGATTTTATATTCCCCGGAGGGAGGTGCAAGGGCTTCGACGCCCTTCCCGTGGTTGTCGTTCCTATACACTCTAAAATTTTTTTTATACCCTTAAGGGTGTTGGTCTTCCCATCGGTAACACCCCTACCATCAGGCTTTAAATATTTCATACCGCACGACAGCGAGCTCAAACTAGACGTGCGGTGAAGAAATACGTGGCTGAAAACTGAACAATAACTCTGACAACCTTGGGCGAACGCACGTATCTGACACGAGAATTTCACAGCGATAGCTTAGAAAGTTTATTCAATGCACTTTTCGTGTCTGGCTGTCGCCGCTGTCATCATTTTTACTTTCCAGATAAAAAAAAGTCGACGAACGCGATAACTTCATTGGTCCCCCCCAATGTTACACCCTTAAACGTAGGGGTGTAATCCATGGGACAACTAAACACTCTTTATACACCCATGAAGGGGGTAAAACGTTTTCGTGCAATTGGTCGAAGCGGCTCGTAGCTTCCGCTGCACTGCACGCAAATTGGCGACGCGGAGCTTTTAAAGCGTGGCGGATGAGGGTTGAAGGGGTGTGAGGGCGTTCCTCGGCGTTTAAACATACGGGACAACGTTCGTTCGCGCTCATTTGTCTCGCGCCCTGCAACGCGCGGCGCTAGTCAGGCTTCGGAGTTGCGCAGCTTAAGTTACGTGGGAGGGACAAAAACAAATTGAAGTAAAATAAAGCGGCCATTCAATAAGCTCGCGCGCGCAAACTCGTGTGCCCGCGCGCTTTTAAGCGCAGCTGGAACGAAGTAAGTAGCCAGGAAAGAAAAACGAGGGGCCGGCTTTGGTTGGTCGCGTCAGGCCGGGGGATTAAGGTTAGTGCGGCTGAACGGGCCGCCCTCTGGGGATTGAGATGCAAAGGCTGAGAGCTGCACAGAGAGAGAGAGAGAGAGAGAGAGAGAGAGAGAGAGAGAATGAAATAGGTGACAGCAGGGAAGATAGTGAAAGAGAGATGCGGAATGCAGTGGGGAGACAGGGATTGAATGAACGAAGGAAAGAGTGGCGGGAGGAGAGGGGATAAAATAGACAGGCAAGATGGAGGAAGGATCACTGTGAGGAATAGAGAATGGAGGAAAGGAATGATAGAAAGGAGGGAGGATTAGTGAAAGAAGGGTGTAGAATTAAGAAGTGAAAGCGATAGAGAGAACTATAAAGGAGTGAAACTAGAAAGGTTGATGAAAGAAACTTGCAAAATGAAGGGAGGACTGAGAAACAGAGAGAGAGAATGGAGAAAAGAAATAGCGAAGGGAACTTTTAACCTGCACTTAAAGCTAAGTACTTGAACCGTTTTCGTACTTCGTCCCCCCATCCAAACGCTGTCGGGATTCGAACCCGCCTCCCCCCGCTTGGCAGCTCTACGCCATAGTTGCACTGAGCCGCCGCGTCGGGCTATATTATCTCGAGTCGTGACGGTTGATAAGATGAGATCATCGGTGAGCGCCGGACTTGTATATCATGCAACCCGCGATTGTGATTCGATGGTAGTTCGTCGTTTTTTTGGTACCGTAGGGGGTACAGGGCGTTCACGGATAAAGAAACCGCAACGGCGACGACGATCATGATGAAGCGAGCAAAAAGGCACAAAAGAAAAATGTCCGCCAAGAATCTAAAGAAATTCCAGTACATCAAGCGGAGGTTGGAAGCAGCGGTATAGAGATTGGCGTATATGCAAACGTCTCTCTCCGTGTCACCGGTCACATTTTCATTTAGTTCCTTATTTTGCCCCCCGGTGTACGGTACGCGCGCGCACTCGGTCGTAAAAAAAAATGGTGTTTGCGCCGTGCATGGCGTTCCGCGTTGTGCAAAGGCTGCCGCTGCTGCCATAAAGGGGCGCGATGCGCAGTAAACACCACTTAGCGAGGCGTTAGCCGCGTATCTATAGGGCTACCGCTGCTGCTGCTGCTGCTGCTGCTGCTGCCGGTTCTCCCAACGATCGAGGCTGGCATGTGCCGGCGGGGACAGCGTCGTAGCGCCCTGTCGGGCGTTTCCGCCCTCACAAAACACCTGCATAGACAGTCTGTACACTGTGAAATAAACTGTAAAATAATTTACGCCCTTAAAAGTGAAGGGTGTAAATATGCGTATAACTTACACCCTCACACCCAAAAAGGGTGTAATGGTGGGAGTTATAGATTTATTTACACCCTTCATATTTAATGGTGTAAATTATTCTACATACTCGGTAAAATACGTTACATCCTCGAAAGTTAATGAGAATGTAACATTGTGTATACCTCACACCCTTACACCCAAAAAAGGTGTAATGGTGGGAGGTAGACGCAGATTTACACCCTTATTCACGTTTAAGGGTGTAAATTATTTTACAGTGTAGAACAGTATAGATGCTGCGGCGCTCTGCCCCGTGGTTCTTTTGCTGTGTCGCGAGTCGCACTATTTGAAGATAACTGTTCATCAACATATAAAGTTCATAGAATGGTCACAGACGGCCAGCGGATTTACGACAGCCTGTATAGAATGTTCCAACGTGTACGATCCAAGGTAAGGTGTATAGAATGGCTGTAATCGGTCCGCGGTCTTATGACCGTCTATATAAAAAAAGTCAGTAGATTTATAAATGATATATAAATTATTGGGTTTTGCGTGCCAAAACCGCAATAGATCGTAGTAGGAGGCTCCTAGGGTGCCTACATGCAACGCCGTTTTAAAACGGCGTTGCACCCTAGGAGGCTCCGGATTAACTTTGAGCACCGGTTCTTTTTAACGTGCGCTCAATGCACGATACACGGGCGTTCCTAAATTTCGCCCCCATCGAAATGTGGCCTCCGCGGTCGGGATTTCATCCTGGGCCCTCGTGCTAAAGTCTGTAGATGTTTCAAGTTCAGTAATTGAAATGTTAAAGACAGCCTGTGGTTTTATAACAGTGTATGGAAAGTGCATAGGTGTTCTGATATGATGTCTATAGGATGGCTATAGGGTAACAATAGTAGTAGTAGTAGTAGTAGTAGTAGTAGTAGTAGTAGTAGTAGTAGTAGTAGTAGTAGTAGTAGTAGTAGTAGTAGCAGTAGTAGTAGTAGCAGAGAGGAAAGCGTTATAGCGCTCTAATCGCTGGTGCTGTCTGGAGAAGGATCCCAGCGGTGTATACCTACGGGGTTCTATTAACGGTGGTGTATACATCTCGGCGTGGTGCAATGGCCACGCGTCAGAGGCAGCCGGTGAAGAAAAAGTTAAGTCTGGGCTAGCGTAATCTAGTAGGACTAAACTGCTCGGTGCGTTGACACGGTGGAGCGGTGGCATCCTTATTCCTCGGCATCGTACAGTCGCGTTGCTGAACTCGGCGTTAATGACACGGGACCCGCTCACGCTGCGTTTAACGCGGTGCCGTGTTTATCGCCGCCGCAAATTAAATGGAGACGCTCGATCGGAGCCGTTGCCGTCCTGCGTTTGCAAGGCTAGATGCGTCTGTAGCTAACACTGTCGTTGTCTTCGACCTCGGGTAGGTGCACTTGCGTGATAGTTAAGAGTTGCTTCTACGCTGGCTGCATATCGTAGCAAAGGCGGGGATAAGGGGAGATGGAGGGAGGGGCAGAGAGGAGGCAAAGAAAATAGGTATAGGCAACGCCTCCTAGATAGCACGCGGCCTGCGCACTTCGATCCATGACGTCATGCTGCCTCGCACGACTGCCATAGAATCTAATGTGGACGCTCCCGAGTAAGCCGCGGTGATTTTGACGTCAACGCTTTCGTCACGCCGGGCTTGGAAACGGAAATTTCGGTCCAAGCAGCATGACGTTATAAAGCAGAGTGCACAGGCCTGCTATCTATAGGAGGCGTTGGCATAGATGGCTCGCACTCACGTCATCGTAGCCGCCATGCTGGTGCACCGGCACGGTGATGAGTTGGATCCGTGATGTCACGGGAAAGTTATGCGTGCGGCCTGTACAGACTCAGTCATAGTTAACCATAACATGCCTTAATCACGTTCCTTCTACGAATGTTGCCGGAGGTATCTGACTGGGGAGGCTTTTAAACAGCTAGCTTAACGAACGCTCCTTCCGAAGCCTTCGGTGTAATTGTTCCTTGCAGCCTGTGTTTCTCAGAATCAGGTCGCTAGGAAGGAAGGATGTGTTTTGATTGTTCGGGTTAAGTCAGACGACGGCTGTATATACGTTCGCGTTTGTCGCGCAGCGAGAAAGCTTCCTCTGTGTTACAGCCGACCTCTACGTTCTTCAAACGCAGCTGTAACGAGGCTTGTGGAAGTGTGTGTGCGTGCGTGTGTGTGTGTGCGCGTTAATGCGCGCGTTTGATGTGTTTACGTTCGTTTACGCCGTTAGTATTATCGGTGGCTTCCCCGCGCAGCACCCAGCCACCGTACGGCGGGAACTGCAGGGGTCTGTCGCGATTCGCTCGAGAGAGTCGGCTTTCACCTTCCATTACGACAATCGGCCTCTTCGTCGTCAAAATCCCCGGAGCTGTGCGCCACTTCCTCTATCCACTGGTTTCTCCGAACCCATCGGCGCCGACTCGATCGGCCGTAATTTTCGGGCGCCGACCACCGCTTCCCGCAGCGGCGCGGTCTCTATTACCGCGGCCGCGCGCTAGTGCCCGACGGTGAAGTCCATCTGTCGGATAGAAAGGGGGTTTGCCAGGGGGGGTGAATCACGGTGGCCGCTTTTCTGCGAAGCAGGTGTAATTGCCTTCCCGCTCTACGCCGCACAGAAGTATATGGTCGCGGCCTGCTGGCGCACGAAAGAAAGCAAAGCAAAGAAGCAATGCTGCGCCGGGATTGGGACTGTGTAGTTACGTGCAGTGGTTGCCGGAAGCCCGAGATCACGCGTCGACGAGGCTTCGTTGTCCGGCACATTGACAGCGCGTGCGGCACGACACTCGCGCGACTTAAGGATGCCGGAGTGGTCGTGTCGTCGTATGGGCTGACATAGTTGTCGGATCCCTAGAAGTGTCGCCGAATTAACTCTACGATAATATGTGAGTCTGTTGTGTCCGGAGCCAATGGAGAAGGGGGGGGGGGGGGGGGGGGAAACGGGAAGTTGATTGGTCGATAGCCAAATACACGTACGCGACCTGTGAGCTTGGCTTGGATACCTACGCCGAAACTTTTCCTGTAGGTTCCGCCTGTTTTAGATATGCTGTGTGCAAAATACTGGTATAGGTCGAGCGTGCACTGCGCTTCGTAAGGCGTGCAACCTACTTCCACTTCCATCCGAGGCCGTCAGTAATAACTAGAAAAAAGAGAGACTGAAAGAAAGAACATTCTTGATTTATCGCACCTAATTATTGTCTTATCGATTCATTACCGTGATTGTTCTTCTCGAAAGGGGCCAAAGGGAAAGGCGGCTTCATGGCTTCGCTGTGAGCACTTGAGGTATGGAGTTACGGTCTACTACGGCAACCCTAATTAGGAAAGACCGCAAGTGAATTAAAGCCGTGCGAATCGATGCAGACAGCAAGATTTACGTTTTGCTCCTAGGCTGTCCAGGTCATCCTTAATGCAAGTGGCGCAAATTGGACTACCAGAAAGAGTAGAGCGCATCCTTCGGCGTGTTACTTCATGTACATATATTAAAGCGAATCTGCTAATTTTTGCTTTACGCACTTTGATGCATTTAGATATGCGTCGTACTTTTTTTTTATGCCCCGTGCCACCTCTCGTCACAATTCTTCCCTCGACAAGCATCAAATGTCGCCTTCGTCATCGTGACGTCACTGCACCGCCGTATCTCAGTCTACGAATACGTAAATTGGCGTTTGCGTTTCGTCTTTTTGTGAACGGCCGTAGTGCATAAGCACGCAGATAAGATTACAGTTGAGACCTATGCGGCACATAAATATACATGAGGTTACATGAGATACATAAAGTGCATGAGGTTACAGATTTGATTGGGTGAAAATAAATATATTTAGAGGTATCGCATTAAGATTTATAGCATTTTATTTACCGTTTCAAGAAAGTTTCGCGTCACGTAGGTTCCAACACCTGCTTTCGATTTGCTTAAATTTTTAAGCTTGTGCATTAATTTACTAAATCTGTTTTACTATGAAGTCTGCAGGATGTGTATGTTAAAGCCTTTGGACTTATGGCCTTACACTTTTTTGTCGAGTGTCGTTTTACTGACTTGTTGAAAACAAGCGATTCGGAGGTGACTTGGCCACTGTAGACCAGAAGTGTAGGCACGTCAATCACTTTTGTCTACAGCCTGTGCGTACAGCTTCCGTAGTCGAAAGAGCTGATACTAAAGAATGCAATGAGGTCTTACAACATGCAGGTGTATACAAAAAATAATTTTAGTATGGTTCCTCTCCTAGGTGTCGATGACTGCTAGTTCGATTGTCTGATTGATTGATTGACAACACAGAAGTTATGAGAGGCGGCATTGTAGAGGGCCGCGGATAAATTCAGACCGCATTGGATTGTCGGACGTGCATCCAAAGGTTGGCAAACGCCGTGTGTTTTTCGCATTCTGCCTTCGTCGAAACGCGGTGGCCACGGCAGGGCATCGAACCTGGGACCTTGTGTCCAGCAGCTGGATGCCATAGCCGCTGCCGCATGACAGCGGGTGCCGGCGTGCGTCTTTCCGTCGTGTACGAATAAAAAATGAGGCCCGGATGTCGCGCTGGGCCCATCTCCTCACCCGTCATGCATTCGAAGCCGTATACCATACCGAATAACGCTGGGCTCTCGTTCTCTCCCAATAGTCACTGCTTATAGCCGACGACGTTCGAAGAAGCACGAAGTAGCACGTGGAGAAAACGGCACGTATTCACTGTAAAATAACTTACCCCCTTAAACCTGAACAACGGTATAGCTCGGTACATAACTATAACACTCTTACACCCCTTTTCGTGTAAGGGTGTCAGTTATAGACCGATCTGCACCCTCGTTCACTTTCTAAGGGTGCGAATTGTTGTACTGTGTAACTGTGTCGGGCTCTCGTGATTCAGCGCGGCTCATGCTGTGTCGCGCCTCAGCCCCGTCCTATCGCTTGTTAATGTCCGCTGTACTTTACTCAGCAGGCTCAGAAGTTTTTAAGGGCTTGTGAATTGTGCGACCGGCTTTGAACGTGGTAGCGCGTAGGGTCGTGTTATTGCGCAAATTTTCTTACTTCAATGTTTTTTTTCTTCTATCATCTTTTATTTCCTTTGCCCCTTTCCCCAGTACAGGGTAGCAAGCCGGTATTCACACTGGCTAACCTCCTTGTCTTTCTCTCTCTCTCTCTCTCTCTCTCTCTCTCTCTCTCTCTCAGGAGAAACATTCACTGCTTTCTTTCTGTGCACGAGGCACGCAGCGTATGGCCTATGTAGAGTGTCTCAGCTAAACATAGCCAAGATGTTCAGCGAAATAAAGATAAGAATGAGCAGACATCGTTCAAGGATACGATTTTGAGACCTATGGGTTCGGTCATCAGTCCTATATGACGATCGAACACCGTAGCTCTTATAATTGTATCGTGCATCGTGTTTTTCTTTTTAATCTTTATTTTTTATTGAACAGCTCGGCTATCGTTAGCTGGAACAAATGGCATATGCTGCATGAAACAGAAAGAAGGGTGAAAAAAAAAAGAAGTAAGTACCTATGCGCTGTGGAATGTCCTGCTTGATTGTTCCTTTGCCCCCGAGCCATTGCTTCGCGCAGCACGTTTATTTGGCATATAATCAATTTGGCTAGAGCCAATTGGCTTATAATCAAATTTCCCTCGAACAACACACAGTGCGGTAGCCTACAATTCCGTGCACTGAACTTCGGGGGAAACTCGGGCATGTCTCGATCCCTGTGGTACGTTCTGTGGTTTCTGTGCTCATGTCAAGTCTTGATATTCTTGGTAGCAACCTTGATATCCTTTCTTATCGTTTTGTTTCTGCATTCTTTTGTATTTTATCGATAGCTTTGTCATCATTGTCTGCTTTACCGACATAACGTGTTCACTGTAGCGTAATTACTATAATACTTTGTAGAATATTCACCTTTTTGTTATCCTTTATAATATGATCTTATGTTCCTTTGTTAATGACGGAATGGCGATATGTTGAAACTACTGCCTCATCATGGTTATTAGGGCCTAGTCGAGCTGCTTAAACCAGCTTTTTGCTCTAGCGTCCATTTTCAATGTGTATTCTGGAAAAAAATAAAATGATTTAATTTGATGTATAGCTTTTTTTTTGCTTTGCGCAGTATCGCCTCTTCATCAGTCGCGATTGAATTCGCTCTTCTTTTTTATAATCAATTTTAATTTGGCCGGTACGGTACATCGCACTCTCGCGGCTCGGTGTACGTAATTCCTGCAGAACTACAGGGAGCGGTGCGCTTCTGTGCTGTGTTATGTTTGATCACTGTTACTTCGCTTCGCTTCCAAGTTCTCGCTTGGCGCAGTGTCGCCCGTTCATCTGTCATGAACCAATTGGCTCTTTGTCAACTCTTGGCCAGTGCGCATCGCACGGCGCACCGTTTACTGCGCCGAATTTCGGGGAAAGGCCGTCGCGCAGTCCTGCGGTGTGTTCCGCTTGATTGCAGTTACTGTCCTTAGCTTCGGCTCTGTGCGGCGTCGGCTATCCATCAGTCGCGATCCAATTGGCTCTTTATCAAGTTCCATTTGGCCAAGTACAGTACGTCGCAGCCTACAGCTCAGTGCGTGCAATTTCGGGACAACCACAGTACGTCGCAATGCAGTGCTCTGCCTTCTTTCTTGCCTCTTTTTTTTTTTTTTTTTGTTGCTTCTTTGCTCTTAGCTTTTGACACAATCTTTGACGACATCATTTTGGTTTTTGTTTGTCGCAGTGTCGCCTATTTTTTTTTATTCCTGCACCAATCGACCAACAGACATGTTCCGCTTGGACAGTGCACAGTCGTAGCCCATAACTCAGCGAACAGAACCGCTGAAGAAATGGCGCGATCGCCACAGGGGGGCGCTGTGTCGCACTTTTTATAGTTCCTTTGTCCCTTGCTTTGGGCCTTCCTGCTTTGTCGCTTATTAATCAATTAAATTAAACAGTCAGGGTTAACGTCCCTAAGCTGCGCAATAGGCTATGTAAGGGACGCCGTATAGAGTAGTCGGCTCCGGATTAATTTTGACCACCTGTAGGGTTCCTTAACGCGCACTCAAAGCACAGTATACTAACCTTTTTTTTTAACGTCCCGCTCCCATCATAGTGCTGCCTCCGCGGCCGCGGGAATCGAACCCTAGACCACGTGCCCATCAGCGCGACGCCAGAGACGCTGAGTCACTGCGGCGGCTCGTATTCCTCAATCACGAAGCAAACTGGCTCGTACTGGAAAATCTTTCGCACGTTACCGCAGCATTTAGCACAGTGCACAGAACTGTATGCGGGGGCCAGATTATATAGAGAGTGGCAGAGGCCGATTCCACCAAAGTAAGAAGAAAGTAAGAAGGAAGACGTTGAGGAACAAGACAAGAAGGAGAAAGAAAGGACAGTTCTGCGAAGGTGCGCAGGTTTAGGCCTGGGCGGCGGCGCGCCGGGGCGTCAATCGGAAGAGGAGCGGAGGATTAATGGCCGAGATCGAAGCGATTAGCCGACGCGCCTTGTGGATCCCCCAAGCCAGCCTCCGCCCTACCGGAGAGCGCTTGTTGGCTGTCTGGGTGGTGTGTGTGTGTTGTGTTTATGTGTGTGCGCGTCTGGTGCGACGCCTCTCCCTGACTGGTAATCGAGGTCTTCCTCCTTTTTGTTCTTTCCCTCAGCCCGTTTCTTTATTGTCGTCCCACGGTTTG
The DNA here is from genome assembly GCF_013339745.2 of Dermacentor silvarum. Classification (NCBI taxonomy): domain Eukaryota; kingdom Metazoa; phylum Arthropoda; class Arachnida; order Ixodida; family Ixodidae; genus Dermacentor; species Dermacentor silvarum. Next base: position 53,656,674 of record NC_051163.1, read on the forward strand.
GAGGCGACTGGTCGTTGATCGCGGAGTTACATCTGCCTCAGCTGCACGGAGCGGCTGCACTGTCTCCGCAACGTTCGTGCCGGTCTCTCGGGATTGATTAGAGCAGCTTTAAGCCTGTCCGTGAGCTGACTGCAGTTTGTGGAATACCGAGACAACCCGGAGACTTCGCCATCAGATGATGATTATGATTTATTGGCATTTTCTTTGAAACGGGCCGGCGACAAATAGTCACCTAGCCTGCTCCGAGTTAATCAGGTATGCTATATACATGCTTTTCATTCTAGCATTTTTGTATGCATCTCTTTAAATACCATTTGTCTCATCGAAACGTCGCCATCCACTTTTTATGGTACCGGAGTTTTAGCTTGTGTATGCGTTTATGTGTGCGTACACACACGCACTATATATACGTATGTAGTCGTAACGTCAACGGGTCTTTGCTTGCTGCACAACTTATTTAAAGAAAGAAATAAAGTCCTTTAAAACGTTTCTTTACTCGACGTTTCGGCCGGGGGACGACCTTTATCAAGAGTATCGCACGCTCTTTTGCCCGACGAAATCTAACAAGGATCTATGGTGCGTACCATAGATCCTAAAATTTTCTGCTTTATACCATATAGGCTATGCGTTAAAGTTTCATGGTTTTAATTCAGCGTTATGAGGTACCAAACTCAGCGTATCAAGAAATTACACGTTGGGAATAACAAGGTTAAGGCCCTTAAGCTACACGAACTTGACATGTCCAGGAATTTTGGACATTGCCCCTTCGAACATTTGTAGTACTCACCGCAGCACACCAGTGTAGCTGACTGGGCAACATTATCACCAAAATTATATTTGAAGAGATTGTCCGAGCTTTAACAAGTTTCCATTAGAAACGTCGAGAGGGTAAGTTCTCACTTATCCCAACTTCGCTTTTCCTTTACAAATAGCAATGTTTTAGTCATGACCAAAGCACTATAAACGTAGCACTAAGAGACACTAAGGTCATAAATGCGTACGGTAATCGAAGAAAGCACCCTCTCGACGTTGCTTAAAAAAAAAAAAAACCTTATTGAAACTAGGGCGATCTTATGAAATACAATTTTTCAAAGTGCTGTTCATTGAGTTATGCTGGTGTGTTACGGCGAAGCTCAACAGATTGCCGAAAGGGCAATGTCCAAAATTCCTCTTGGTGTGTTGCGGCGAAGTTCAACAGATTGCCGAAGGGGCAATTTTCAAAACTCCTGGGTACGAGTCCCTCGGAAGTTCGTCAATGTGGGCCTTTTTAGTGCAGCTTGCTTTTCAACCTGCGACGTGGCCGCTCCGTGAACGCGAGGTTGTAGCAACGGGCGCGCTGTCCTCCTCCGTGGGGGAGACCTGGCTGTGTACGTGTCGGTGTGTTCCTGGCGCGCCCCTATACAAGGCGGCCGGTCGATGATTGCTCGCAACCCCTCCACTATATACACTGCCACCCTCGCCCGCCCGTCGGGACGTTGCTGACCAACAACGCGCTCCGCACTTGGATGACCTTTGCTCGCTTTGATCGCAGAGGGCACCAGGGGCGCACGGAGTCGCGGCCTCTTGCTTTTCTTTCAGACCGCCCCTCCCCCGTCGTTCATTTTTCCTCGATACCCTGTTCCCGGCTTTCTCCATTGGCGGCAGCATCGGCATCGGCGGAGGCGGTTGGCGGCAAGGCGCTAAACTTCGGCTGACACTTTTTTCTCGCTTGGTTCGAACTCTAGCGCTCCTTCTTTCTTTCTCGATGAAGAAAACAAAAGATTCCTCGTGAGGTGACACAACGATTTCGGCTGGCTGGAGGCACCACTTTTGTCCAGACTTCTTGCGAGTTGTCTTGACTCGCATTGTATTCATTAAGCGTCAGTTTTTTTGCCGCAGTCCAATATTTCGGTCAATCAGTGGTTAGTTGTTCTCTGACCGGGAGCGAGACGGGATGTGATACACACATAAAGCATCGGCTATAGTATATCCTCTGTGCTGTGGTAGATGTGAGGCATTTCCTAGTGATCAGTCGAGACATAAGGCCGGCATGAGATACACAATAAAAAAAATTCAAGGCCGATCTTGTACCTCTATATACCTAGAGCGGTATAGGCAGCATGCGTTATTTCATTTTTTTTTTCATTTGTTTTTAAATAGCAGACACTTAGGCGCGCTCGCGCCGTCGCCGTGCTGTATAGGGTGCAGCGGCGCATGCGCTACCGTCGCGCCGAGTAATGGGTGTCACGTGATCGGTGGGCGCCATTATCTAAAATGTTGGGCACATACGAGGGCGAGCACATGCGAGCGCGTCAGCCAGGGCGACCATTAAGGCGAGAAGGCCGGTGCCTTACCGCGCGCTGTACTCCCGCGCGCCCGCTATTGACGTCACGTGACCTACCGAATTTCGGAGAGACGCGGCACAACGAAATGGCAAAGGGAGCGGCAGGACGGAACGTTCGCTTTTGGGACGAGCTCGCGCACTCCCTGCCGCCGCCGCTGTCACCACGAGGGCTCGCGGTCATCGAGTGAACGCTGTTCTCTGGGCGCGAGGCACCGCGCATGTTTAGTTAGTAAGCGAATGGTTAGCACCATTTACACTGCCCGCAAAACTACTAGCCTTCGTGTAGTATTCCAAACCTTACAATCGCTGTGAGTAGCAAACCGGACACGTAATCTGGTTAACCTTTCTGCCTTTCACCTCTTGTTTTCCTCACCTCCATCTTCCTTACAATAGCTGTCAATGCTTGGCCCTTCGGGCGAAACTGACTTTCTGCGACAGAACATGCCCATCACGATTACTTGTTCTAATCTTTCATATACGTGAGCGTTACGTCTCGGGAATCGTTATCCCGACACCCTTCAGACGCCGTGACTGTTGACCGCATTGCGTGTACCTGAGTCCGCGCGTGCTCGAGTTGTAAATGGAGTAACCAGCCACTCCAAATGGGGCGCGTGACGGTGGAAAGAGAAGAAATGGGGGGGGAGAGGAAAATCGTGCGTGTCACCGCGGCGTCGAACGTGAAACTGTTTCTGTCTCGCGTCTCTGAACTCGCTCACGTCGCTGCTTGCCCGAACCGTGTATACGTTGACATAGGTTCGACTGTGCGGCTGCTCCGGCTGGCACACAAATCCCGGACATCTTGATTCAACCGGCGTCCGTACGTGGCCCGTTGAGGATACCGTCGAGCTGTACTTACATTCAGTGTTTGTTCAGTTCCGCTCACTGTCTCGATCGGAGACCTCGTGCCATTTATGTGTGTTCTTGCAGTGGGGACTGGTGAATTAGGATGTAGGGACAGTGCTCGTCAGGTTCAACGCTGCAAGCCCGAGGAATCCGCCAGTCTGAGGTTTGGAATGAAATGCCCTCGACGGAATGCGTGCAGCGCGATGCTTGACGTCCGAAACTTACGGGGGCGCGTTAGGTACGCGCACTGTAGTCTATAACGTAGGTTGGCAAGCTCACTCATCAGTCGGTTCACTTAGACTCAGAACGACCCCTGAGTCTGATTCAGCGGCCCAGCTGAGTAGCGCTTTGGAGAGGGGCGGGGGGGGGGGGGGGTAGCGGCGGCTAAGTGGAATTGGTGAGTCAGAGTGCCAGTGAGCCCCGAGCAAAATTATTCTTTGTGAGTGATTTTGAGTGAGTTCCGTTTCCCTTGACGGCCTGTGCTTGTTAATATTACGTTGTTTACAAGTAACTGACAGATGCTTGGAAATTAGAGCATTTCTTAAGGTGGAATGAGGAAACAGCGCGAAGCCATTACGACAGCAGCATTTACTCTCCAGCACTTAATAGCATCACTTGTACATGAGCCTGGCAAAGTCATCTAACACAGACTTGTCGCTAGCGGAGTGTCTTCGAATGTCTCGAAAATCAATCAATCAATCAATCAATCAATCAATCAATCAATCAATCAATCAATCAATCAATCAATCAATCAATCAATCAATCAATCAATCAATCAATCAATCAATCCAGTGAACGTAGGCAAACGAACAAAACAGGCCTAATTACGGCTTACCTTGACGCGTCTCCTCGAACGCCACATCAGTCACACGCTGATGCATCCGGTTTACGCGTTTACTAGCATAACGCGTTGCTCGCACGGAACGCAGTCGCGTAAGCAACGCTTCGCTGCATTGCAACGGCTCGCGGCCGCGACCTGAAACAAAAACACGGCGGCCAGGAGATAAGGCCGAAGGTCGTCGAGGGGGGCCACCGTCACTGTGGTTCCCCTTATTGCCGTCGGCTTATAATTCGGGCCCTTAGTTACCCGCACTGCCGTTCACTGCTGAACCGACGCAAAGGACAAACCGTAAACGAGTCTAGACGCGGGCGGAAGTTGTTAACCCCACAAAGCCCGAACTCCATTCCACGTCGAGAAAAATTAGAACGACTCGTTCCTTTCGCGTCTGGCCTATAGGGGAAGTAGAGTCAACCAAAAAAAGTTCACGCCCGCGGGATCTCGGAAAAACGTTCAATTCCCGAGCAGCCTGTAGTAGTAGCCAGTAAAACTGTATGCGACGGGTTGTTAGCATATTCTAGTCGAAGCCCGAAACGCAAATACGTTGTGAGGATGCGGAGATGTTGAGCTTTTTCTCAGGTTTCATGTACCGTAATATTTGTGGTTGACAGTATACATTCGCAGAATGAAACACTAAAACGTTAGTTAAGTAAAAATCAACTAGTATAGCAAGTAATTGTTCAGTCATTGGGTTACTCAGCTGCCCACAATGAATGATCCTTCTGGGATATGCCGAAAACGCTTTCCCACGATTAAATCAGAATTTGGAGGTATCAAAATAAGCGGATAAACAAACAAAAAAAAAGATACGTTGCGCTTTGGAGGTTAAAAGGTCGGCTGTTGTGCGAAAGTTAAAGACATAAGTGGGATAGCGAGGAGAGAAAGTTACAGCAACGATACGTTTTTTCGAGTGTCAATTAAGCCAGCCACCGAGAGACTAATGCCAATTGACGAACATAAAGTTGTACCGTTTTGATTTCACCCGTCTCGTGGTGGCTAGATCGATACGGGGTAACGCTGTTGAACACGAG